>NW_020897747.1:2029950-2172971 GCF_003984885.1 Neopelma chrysocephalum | reverse complement strand
TGGGAGGGGCCAGAGAACAGCCGGCCAATGGGAGAGGCAGGAGCGGGGCCAGGTGGGGAAGGGTGGGGAGATTGGTTCCCCTTACCAGGTGCGCGGCACGTCCACCCCCAGGTACTCCCGGCGCAGCAGCCGCGAGCTGCAGGTGGCGGCCAACCTGCGGGGAACGGCCCGGAACGACCGAAAACAGAGTCGGGACCCACCCGAAACCCCCCAAACCCGAGGCAGAACGGTCCGAAGCGCCCCCAAAACCATCCCCTACCAGATGGTGCCGAAACACCCCGTGTGACGCCGGAGCACCTCGGGGTAGTAGAACATGGCGGGAGGTGGAAAACAGCACTAAAAATGCTCAAAAAAAAACCCCAACAAACCTCCCAAAATTGGATTAAAATTAATTCGAATGGATTAAGGCGGTGTTCAAACGACGTTAAAAAAGCAGAGGGTGAAAAGGTAGTTTAGGAGATAAAATGCCTAAAAAAACCACCTCCCAAATCCCTCAAAATTTAAACAAAGCAGATTAAAACGCACTAAATTTTAATATTAATAATTTAAGGGTGATATTTAAGTTATGTTTTAAAAATGGAGGGTTAAATGGCGATTTGGGCACCTCAATGCCTCAAATCCCCCTAGAAATTAAAACAACCTACCTAAATTTGAATAAAGATAAATATTTAAATTATTTAAAGACAGGGGAGGGAGAAATGGCAATTTTTGTTCTAAAATGCCTCAAAAGGCTCCAAAAACTCCTCAAAACCCTAATGCAATAAAATGAAATTGACTATAATTCACTATACTTCAGTAATAAAGAAGATATCTAAATTATTGAGATATTTAAGAAAGGGTTAAAAAGCGTTTTGGGCACTAAAATGCCTCAGGAAAGACCCAAAATGCCACAAAAACACCTCAAAAAGCCCCAGAATTTAAATAAAACTAAGATTTAATAAATAGAAATAAATTAAGGAAATATGTTATTTAAGAAAGGGGATGATGAAAAGGCGATGTTGCCCTTGAAATACCTCAAAAACGCCTCCAAAAAGTCTCAAATCCCCATAGAAATCCCCCCAAGTTAATGCTGAATTAATATTAATAAATTAAAGCAGTGGTATTAAAAAACTGAGGGGTGAAGATGCTTTGGGCACTGAAATGCCTCAAGAAAACACCAAAAAGCACCTAAAATACCTGTTAAATAACTGCACGTCAACTAATCAATAAATATTTAAGTTTTAGGGTTAGTTGGTTTAATTAGGGTGGAACTTCAGGTAAAGACTTTAAAAGAGAAATCTGGCTCCAAAATGGGGCAAAAAAGCCCTGAAACTGCGTTTAAACCAAGCAAATTTAATCAGAATTAAAGAACCTGAGGCAACAGTTACCTACAACTGAAAAAATTTGAGGCAATTCGCCTTAACTTGAGGAGAAACAGGGTTTAAAAGGTGTTTTTAGCTTTAAGCCCCCTAATAAAACACCCGAAACTCCTCAAAAAATTCCCCAAAGCTCCGCCAAACACCCGCGATTAAAACTAATTAATCGACTAAATAATTAAATTATTCCTTACGGGATTAAATTAAGGCAACGAATTAATTTAAGGCAATAAATGGGCTCAAAACCGGCCCCAAACCCCTCCGGATTTCCCCGACTAAGCCCCAAAACCGCCTCAAAACCCTCCGCGGCGCCAACTAACGCCTTAATTAATCCCTTAGTCAGCCCCACGAGCTCCCGTTAATTAAATTTGCTAATTAGTTAATTTAACCACCGCCACGCCTCTCCCACCGCCGCCGCCAGACTGCAGAAGCGCGCCCCGCGCCGCTCCTTATATCAACCCTGTCGCTCCCCCCCCTTTTCCGCCCGGTGGCCAATCAGCGCGACGCTCGCCTCAGCACATCCCGCCCTCTGGCGGAGCGGCGCCTTCGCTGCTCAGCCAATCAGCGCGCGGCTCCCCGTAGCCACAGGACGGCGCCAGGAGCCGCGGCGGCGTTGACCAATCAGCGCCGTCTTTGCGGAGACGCGCGAAGAGCTAAGCCAATGGGAGCGCCGCGCGCCTCACGCCGGCGGCCAATCAGAGTGGGGCGGCCGGGAGGGAGGAGGGGAGGGAAACAGCGGCAAGCAGGGGCCAGGCGGAGAGATGGAGGGACCCGGGGGGACACCCCGCCATTTTTGGGGGCTCCAAAGCGCTTCAGGAGCTGCCGCGCTGCCTCCTCCCGCCTCCCCGCCGCTTTCCCTCTTCACCAATCAGCGCGCGGCTTCACCACACGTGACACGCTCGCCATATATGGATTTTATTTGCATAAGGGGGCGAGACCGCCTCGGCACCGCCTCCAGGAGGTGCTGACACACGGGTCATTTGCATAAAGGGGCGGCACCCCGCCCCTTGGGCAGGCAGCCCATATATGGAGTTTATTTGCATAAAAGAGGGCGGGGCTTATCTGCACCCACGGGGGGCCCGCAGCGCCCTGTCAGTGACACACCGGGATCCCCAAGGACACCCGGCTGCCCCGCAGGGACCTTCAGGGGCTCCCCAGGGCCACACAGATGCCCCAGAACATCCCAGAGACCCATAGGTGCCCCACAGCGACCTCCAAACCGGAGAGCAGGACATGCTGCAGCCAGCAGGGAGAACCAGAGAGCGGGACACACTGCGCCCTGCAGGGAGCTCCTCCACTCTGCGGCCAAGGGAACCATTCCTACAGAGCCAGAGCTTCACTCTAGACAAACCATCATAGAAGCAGAATTGCTGTCGGAGGAGGGGTTGTGGAAGGTTAAGTTTTATATAAAAGCAAAGAAAAATAAACCTTTCGTACAAATAAATAACAAAATTCATGCAGCAGACAATTATGTTATTTATCTACAATAGTCAACAATACAAAGAATTAGATATAAAAGGTTTCTTGGTCAAAAGCTTACTACACATTTGGAACATCTGTCCCCGTCTCAAGAGTTATCAAATACAAAGAAACTAAGCATAAAGCTTTCTGGCTTTCAAGAGCTGCCATGATCATAAAACTGAAGAAAAAACCGCTCAAAACCAAAACTATTGATTCTGTTCTCCAGAACAGACACTTGAATAAAACAAAGACTTATGAAAAAAAAAAATTGTGCTCCACCACCAAGCATATTTGCTATAGGGAGCATTGGGACAAAAAAAGAATGCAGCAGATGTTGAAATCCTTTCTTACGTTACCTGCATGATTTGGAAAAGTCTGTTTGTGGGAGGAGTGAGGTCAGTTTGCAGATACTGTCTAAGGAAACTGAAGGGGGGGGGAATCTCATCAATGCAATCATTTTGTATTAACTGTACCACAAATGACCAAGGACAATGCTCCTGAAGATGAAAGACAAACTCCTTCACGAGAGATTGTCCTGAAGCCTGGACATCTTCAGGAAATAATTATACCCCTGGGTTTTACCTCCAACCCCAGCATTCTCAGTTGGCATTTCTCTGAGGGAGTGGGAGGCTCTCATGAAGATACTTCATGCTCCCGTGCTCTGAGAAGTCAGAAACAACATGATTGTCCCCCCTCAGCAACCACTTTGTAGTTAAGAGTCCTTCGATTCCCACTGGTCCACGTGCATGGATGCGAGAAGTACTAATTCCCACTTCAGCACCTGTAGGAAACACCCAAAATAAAGGCAGTTAATCTCCTGATGCTGTTCACTTCATACTAAGCAGTTGTGCACCTTTATGTCAAAAAGCCGCCTGCCTTTCAGTGACCTGCCATTATCTGCTCCTCTCCAAATGCCACAAGTTCTGTTTTCCCAATATAAAAGTTAGAGGTTAACTATTACATTTTAAATTGTAATGGTTATACTTCTGGCTGCTACAGAGTTACTTTCAGAAAGAAAGATGCAAGAGAGAGAGGAATCTCTTACATGGAACTTTAACTTGTTTCCTGAGGGTTTAATCCTTTAAAACAAAAAGACAATAGCTAAATTGGTCAAGATTATGAACTTACATCTTTTTTTATCACACTGAGGAGATATTGCAAGATCTTAACTAAAATTTTTGAATCACATGGAACACTGAATGTTCCAGATAACAGATTAACAGCCTGCAGTGGAGACTTCAGACTTTCTACCTCAGGAAAGAATGTTTCCCTTGTCTTCTGCAATTCACAGAAGTACATCTGTTTATTTAAGCAACTCATACTCAGTTTGGTTCCTGCCCTTCATTCAACACTGCAGGGCTGGCACACTGGACAGTAGCTCAGTCTGCCCAGCAGGACCAAAACATGTCATTCTTTACAGCATCATTGGGAAGAGAAACAAAAGGAAAACTGTTTACTAGTTTCACATCCTGGGTTGCACTGTTCTATCACCATATGCATGCAGCACACTTTGATTGAACAGAGCTGCAAAGGATTCAAACCAACTTTGTGTGTCTAGGCTTCAGCTTTTCATACAGAACCTTTCCTGGAAACCTCTTATTAGACAGTAAGATAAGAGACTAATCCTATCTTCCAGGGCTCATACTGCCACACTTTTCACACACTCCAGCAAATTATGCAGTTGCATCCCTGCAATATTTTCTCTCTTACCAAGTCCAAATCTGTAGCCATCAGAGAATCGGGTACTGGCATTCCAGAAAACACAAGCGCTGTCGACATGCTGGAGGAAGAACTCTGCTGTTTCCTCTGGGAAAGCGGCAGAGACAAAAATAAAATCCATTACCTACAGAGTGGTCATGTACTCCAATAAATACAGCACAAACCAGTGAACAGATGTAACAATACAACTTTCATGTGCAACCTATCAGACAGTATATAAACAGCCTGGGCTAAGCCATGCTCATTTATACCTCCTTCCCAGTATGCTTACCAAGTAGACACAACTGCAAAGGTTAAAAGAAGCTTGTGAAGACTAGAAGAAAGCAAAAAAAAGTCTAATTCTAAATCATCCAGTCTAGAACCTTCAAAGAGGGATTTAGTTGTATGACCGGGGAGAAAAAACAGCTGCCCCAAACCACATCTGTCAGTCAAACTGTTAAACTAGAGTCAGCTCTCCGTCAGTCTAAAATATGGAATTGTTCTAGATAATGAAAAATCCTAAATTCAATTGCTATTGCAGGTAATATCTGGGAACCACAATGCAGAAATACCACATGCAAGACTGTGAACTGCAGATCAGTTGCCCTTAGTGACAAGACAAACACTCGGGATCAGCTCTATTTCCAGTACAGTCCCTACAAATCACCGGTGCACCAGCTCCCGTGGCAGTGGGTTATATGGTATCAAACACATGCCTTTTAGTGACACTCATTTAAGCTCAGCAGGAGGTTCAGGAACAGAAGCCTGCTTGACTCACACACTGTTCAGATGCAGATCAACGTGACCTTACGCAGCTGATTTTCAGTTCTGGGCTTGGTTTGGTTGGAGAGTCTCGGCACAGCCCTAGTTAGGTTTTGAACTGGCACAGACCCGAGAGAAGAACTACTACAATGTAATTAGTTACACTAAAATCAGGAATTGGCAGTCAAACCAAAACAGTAGCTTAAGGAAGGAGACTGGTCACTAACCGTTCTCTGTGATAATAACATCCGTGTGAGAACTTCCATACTTGTGGATATGTTCAACAGCCTCATGAACGCTGTCCACCACCTCAAGGCAGCACTCCAGGTCCCCGTATTCCGTGCGCATAGATTTCACTTCGGAAGGGCTGAATGTCAGGTAAGATGCAAACTTTGGGCCAGCATGAATCTTCACCTGCAATACCAGAAACATTCTGTGCTACTGACCATAACAGAGCCTGCCAGGTGAAAAGTGTAGCTTCTTGTACTCTGTGTGGGATGGACAGCAGTCCCTGTGGTGCAATGTTCTGGACCTGTGACTAAAACAGCATTACAAACACACCAGTGTTTTGGCTGTTGCTGAACAGAGCTTGCACACCATCAAGGCTTTCTCTTTCCCCCCCCACTCTGTCCCCGTGTAGCAAGAAGGTTGGGAGTGTGCAGGAAGCTGGGAGGAGACACAACCACGGGAGCTGACCAGAACTGACAAAGGGGTATTCCATGCCAGACAATGTCATGCACAGCGAAGGTCATGCACACCTTCAAACTGAGGGGAGAAGGTTTTGAAGAAGGCAGGCATTGCTCAGAGACTGGCTGGGCATTGGTCTGCTTGTGGCAGACCACAAGTAATTGGCTTTGCCTCACTTGCAGGTGTTTTGGGAGGCTGGTGGGTTTTTTGTTTTGTTTTCGGGGGGGGGGATTGTTGGGTTTTTTTCTTCCTCTTTCCTTCACTTATTAAACTTATCTTTCAACCCACAAGGTTCCTTGCTTTTGCTCTTATTCTCTCCCTCTGTCCCACTTGGGGCAGGGGAGAGTAAAACAGACAGCTGGATAATGCTTAGCCACTGGAGTTAACCCACAACATGCAATGTAAGAAAAATACGCCCATACTTTGGGAAATTTGGCAGATTGGTGAACTAGAAACAGGGTCAAATAGCTGATATGCCAGGTTGGCTGCCTACCATGACAAGCTCCCAGCTCAGGACTCATTTCAAATTATTTAAAGCAATCACATTGCTTAGAAAGTTCTCGGACAAGAAGACAGTACAACACCAGTGCTGGGAAAACAGCTTCAATAAAATACGGCCAGTCCTGGTTTTAAAAAAGTGAGTAACAAAAGGAATGCTTCCAACCTTGCACTTACAGAAGTCTAAGATCTTGATCAGCTTTTAACCCTTTATTTTGTAAAATGATACCAACCCTCTCTGAAGCATACGTTTCAGACACAGAGGAGTTTCTGGGTCCAAAATCAAGAAAACTCACACAGAGTGTGCCAGACCAAATGCTTCTCAAGTTGTTAGAAAAAAACCAAACAAAACCCACACAACAAAACACAAGTATGAGTGACTAACCTGTTCTACTCTCAACATGTCTATGATCTGATCAAACAACGGGGTTCTCAGCAAGTCGCGATGGATCAGGAGAGTTTCCAGAGCGTTACAGGCAGCAGGATATTCACACTTTGAGTCTCTGACTGAGGTTTAAGAGTAGATAACTTGGTTACATAACATTCATGACAAGGATTTTGAACAGCATATGCATAATAAATGACCATAACTACAATGCATACTCCAAACACGAAGTTGAATTACACACATGAGGTTTAAGTCACCCTCTCACAGCTTACTTATCCGTGTGACCTTCTCAACGCTGGCATCCGTGTCCACGTACACATGGCAGATCCCTTCGCTGTGTCCCATCACTGGGATTCCCTTGGCAGCTTTCTGGATATTCCTGACCAGCTGCGATGAACCACGTGGAATGATCAGATCTATCAGCTTATCCAAACGGCAGAGATCTTCTACTTCCTCTCTCGTGTTCACCTGTGGTAGTTGCAATACCGACAGTTTACAGTTTGAACTTTCAAGTTTTGCTTATACTTTTTATACATACCATAGCAAAGGAATAGTTGACTGAACTCCAAGCACTTACCAGCTGCACTGCATCTTTGACTCCGTGAATGGAGAGTGCTTCTTGTGTCAGATGATGGAGGATTTGATTGCTGTGTGCTGCCTCTTTCCCTCCTTTAAGTAGTAGGCCATTTCCACTGGCTATGGCCAAAGCAGACACCTGTCAAAAGCATTTATTGAAGGGGAAAAAAAAATCCCTAAATGTAATCTGGTTCTTCTGTCAGAATGACACTCACAAAATAAAACCGGGATTTTTAGTGCTGTTGATTTACTCAATATTAATCTCCAGGTTTCCTTTTATGGCTCCAAAAAATCCCTGCAAGTAACAGCACATTTAACTACAGAAATTATGTGTCAGTGTTTCAGGAACAAACTTGAGTTTTCAAGGTACTATTGCCGGGGCAGACTGCAGTGGACAAGTCAGAGGAAATCCTGGACACAGGGTTTGATAAGAACTGGGCAGCTGTGTGGGCAAACACCCGAAGGAGAAAAATTTTAGGAGCAAGAACTCTTGTCCTAACCGTTGTGGCAGAAAGTGGCTAAGAAGCTCTTCCTATGAGCTTCTGTATTCCTAACAGCTCCTGTTAAGTCCTAGCATCTGTATGAGCCAGTTCCTGGTTAATCCCAGCCTGCAGTTCAGCTGTGTACAGCATGGACAGAGAAAATAAGAGCGTATTGGGAGGAGCCCCCCAGGCTGTGAGTTGGACACTGAACACACACTCATTTAAACACACACGGGACCTGCACCATCTGAATGTATGATAACTCCTTCTATACATCAGGTTTATAAAAAACAACCTGCCCTCCCCCCCCTAAAAAAACCAAAACCAACCAACAACCAAAAAACTCCAAAACAAAACAAAAAACAGAAACCCAACCAAAAAGAAAAAAAACCCAGCCCCCTCTTACCCCTGAAAAAACAACAACAAAAAACCCCAGGCCTGATTAACTGAGCACTGCGGAAGTAAGTTCTGAAAATATCTCTGCAGAAAAAACAGGGATGCCAACAAAATCAATTGCAGAAGAATCTAAGCAAGTCTTTTGAAAGAAGACTTCTTGCAGTCTCATAGTTGCTCACCAACAGAAACACCCTTTCTTCCATCACCAAAGAATTCCCAGCAGTGTAATCTGCCCCCCTTACACACCTGTGGGAGACAGTCCGGACGAGACTCAAAGATCACGAGGAGGACCCCGATGGGCACTGTCACCTGCTCCAGGTGCAGGTTCTTTGCTATCCGTGTCCTGCGGAGCACGCGGCCCACGCTGTCCTGCGAGGACGCCGCGATCTGGCGCAGCCCAATGGCCAAGCTGTTCAGCTTCGATGTGGACAGACTCAGACGTTTCAACAAAGGAAGAGCCAGTCTCCCTAGAAGAAAGAAAAAGTTGTCCTGGAAATCTGTGCTAGTCTGCCTGGGCTCAAGCAAAAGTGACTTAAGCAAGTGCTGAGCCTCAGGAAAATTCAGGTATTCTCCACACTGCAGCACGTAACCTCCCTGAGATGGAAAATGCACAGCGTTAAGTTTGGTAGTCACAATAAAACCACTCAAATATGACTGTGATTTCGCCCCCACATTTTCACTTAATGCAGCTTAAGTGCTTTGTACATGAAGCAACAGCAACATCTACAAAGACAAAGTTTGTCCTATTTCAAGTACTGCTGCATGTCTGAATTTCTTACAGATTTCTAACCCTGCAGTATTTCTGGAAGGTCCAGGCAGTAATTTCATCTGTTTTACAAACAGAAATGCCAAAGCAGAGAAATATTCACAGCACTGCTGTGAATATGGGCAAGAACTTTCTAGTCTGAGCACATTCAGACATTAAGTTAACCCAGCAACGCCCCCTAAAATACTCTGGGCAGTAATAAACGGTTCCCTGGTATCTTCCACAGATTATTACAATTCATGATGTGCCCTTTTCATCTATTTGCTATGCCAGTGTGTACACATCTCAATTCCAGCTTCTCAATGAATGCATCCATCTAACACAGAAGAATGGGTTTAATCCAAGCCACCTAAAGAGAACCTTCCTCAATCAGAAGGGGATACAGTTCTCTTTGGAGAACATCAATTTAAGTGTAGAGACGACAGCCTTCCCCTCAGGAGCCAAACATTACCTTAACCAGCCCATAAAATATTCACTCTATGCATGACAGTAACAGAGATGATATTTGGGGTTTTTTTTATAATACATCACTTGGTATTTTGCAGGGCCTTAGTATCTTCTCTGATGAAGGCAACTGTTTTATGTAATGAAGGAAGCTGCAGCTGTTTATACTGACAAGCTCTCAAAGCCCCAGGTTGACTAATCTGTGCCAGCCATAGTACCCAATCCCAAATAACAGAAGATTCGAGTTCTTCTCTTTGTCTTGAGGCCCAGAGAGGTTCAAGATGATACTATTACCATAGAAAGATTTGAAATATTACCTTTATTTTCAGCCTCTTCTAAGTCCTTTTTGTTTGCCAAGAGAATTTCTTCTCTCTGGTCAGTTAGTAAGTCAGCAAGACGATAAATAATCTCCGCCCTCTGAAAGAAAAAACAGCTTCTGAACTGACCTCTCACACAAAGTCTCAGCCACTTGACATCTGGGCCCTACGCTCCATGACACATCCTCTCACTGTTAACTCTCCCAATACTTGGCCAGCTGACTTCTCCAGCCTGCATCATATTGAAAAATAAGGCTGAACATTGTTTCAACCTTTATTTTGCTTTTTATTATCTTGCTTTCCGTGCCAGGTGTTCTTCACCAAACTCACATATTCTTCCTTTAGGAGCACCTTGTGCCCAGTTGCAGAGCAGTGATTGCCTACAACTCTGCTTTTGCATACATGTGGTATGTTGAACTCCACACAGGAGTGAATGAAGCAAGTTATTCCAGTCAGTCCTTCAGCAGCTCTGACCACAATTCATTTCTCTGTCCTATTAGACACTATCAGAAATTTTATAAACCCCACATGAAAGCATGTTTTACTCCACAGCCCCAAGGTACATTATCTTTTGGCTCTTCTCATCTCTGAGGATGCTACAATACAAATGACAGATCTGGCACACAAAGAATAGATTCTTGTCCCAAAGGACCCATTTATGTTATAAATCCGTGTTGTAAAACTTGCCACACATGCAGAGTCTTAACAAGTAGGTGCTATACTGTTCTGTCACCTGCTCAGGCTGTAGAGCTGCCAGGGTCCTGCCACCAGCTCGAGCCATCTCAGCCTGCTGTTCTACTGTAGGGCCTGCAAAAAAAACCAAAACCATGCCACGCAGACAAAGTGACAGCATATGCAGAAGTGAACACCAGGCCTTCTAACTTCCCATTCTTTGCTCAGATCAGGAAAGCAGGTAAAGAGTCTTAAATGGAAATTTCAAGAAAAAAGTCACATGCTAAAACAGAAAAATCTGTACCTGACACAAAAGTACTGCTGTGGTCCCTATGTAAAGCCACCACAGAGATGTGGTGAGTGTGCACCATGTATCAAAAAGACTGGACAAAGGACAAAAGAACAGCAGGATATATCTCAAGACATAGTAGGCTTCTGAAAGAAAGGAGGCAAACTTTGAAAAGTTTAAGTATCCAGCTGAGGAATGTATGCATGGGAACATATGAAAAATAATGGGAGCCAAAGCCCAATTCTGTAACAGCTCACAGAAAAACTGCTTTCCCTCTGTCTCTCCTTGTATGCATTTTAGAATAAAGGTGCTGAAATTATATGAAACAGGTAATTTATGTTTCTGTTTCAAAACAAGTCATCATGTTCAGGCATGTTCACAAGTAACTCATGGATAAACTAAGTTGTTATTTTTAACTCTCCTGAAATCTCCTGTAAACCAGATGACCTGAAGGTGCTAAATACAACCCAACTTCTGTTTTAAGAAGGGACCCATGGAAACAGCCAGAGTGGGAACTCCAATGTTATGGAACATATAAAGAGGTGTAGTGGCAAGTGTAAGAAAAGGACTTGCAGACACATGATTAATTAGACTTACTTAAGACGTGTTAAAACATCTTTTTACAGTGATATCATACTTTTGAAAGTATGGCATTTTTTGGTGTTCTTTGAGAAAACTGATATGTATGTAAGCAGATATAGTTGATTTCTAAAAGTTACTTGAATTTCCAAAGTGTGTTTCTTGGAAGATGGAAGACAAAGAGAAGATTGGAGTAAACACCACAACAGTCCACAGGGACTTTGGCTGTTTGCTGTGTTTGTAAGGCACTCAGAGTGGGATCACAAGATTAAAAGCTTTACTGCTGATATAAATTTATGATAGTGGGACTAACCAAAAAGGCTCTTGACCATAGTGACACAGAGTGGGTTCAAAGGATAATTTGACACATTCATACAAGAAATCCATTAAGGATTATACATGAAGAAATTCACTTGGCTTAAAGTGCAAGTCAAAAGTATCACTCCACACTTACCCTATTCTGCAAAGGTCACAAAGGGAACCAAAGCAGGGAATTCAACATTTTCTATCCTTACTCTAGAAAATAGCTTTCAAAATCCATTTTTCAAGCAGAGTGTGGTTTCCCACTTATTGCACGGGTCTAGACAAATTTTAGCTTTTCAGGAAATCTCTACAACTCTCAATGTACACATTATCTCTGTACTCACCTGCAGGTTTTACCTCTGAAAAGAAAGTTCCAACTTTCTTCCCTTCCACAATATCTGTGATGACATGACCTGAGATCTTTGGGTGGGTTCCATTTGCAATCACTACAGAGGTGCCTCCTTGGAGGGCCCACAGAGCTGCTTTCACCTACAGCAAAGGATAGAGCCAGTTCCAAAAAATTCACTTGTGTTATTTGAGTCACCACTCACAACAAGAGTTCTTGGCCCACTCTGACCTCCAGACTGACCACTCATGCTTTCAAAGAACATTCAACACACTTCAGGAATTTCCATAATGTAGCACTGAATGAGATCATGTATTTGCACTTTACCTTCCCTTCCTTAACCAGCTGCCCCTTTATAAGCACACTTCAAATTTTCCTAACAGTTTGCTTTTTTCAAGACTTCTGCAAGGGCACATTGGTCATATGTTCTTTCTCACCATTACCTTATGTTGAAAGTTCTTATTACTCTTTGAAGAAATCCAATTTTCTTTTTTGAAAATATTCTGTTGCCATTTTTTCTGACATTGATTAGGTATCATGGATTAGCTTAATCCACTTTAAGTGACCACATGATATTACTTGTACTGCAGAGCACTGTTCTTGCTCAGGTGCTGGCCATTACTATATAATATTAAAATATTATTCAATACCATTAGCTGTCTGCATTACTCCCTTAACGTCTGATCAGTCTGAGCACCCCTGGCTGCTCTGATCAAGATGTTGGGGTATTGTCATTGCTTATAAACCTCTGGTGAAGTTATGAAGTTTGCTGAAGGGTTACTCAGGTTTCCACACAAAGTTTTTACCAACTCTTTTCCTATTCAGCTTCTCATTGGATTTTTTTACTTATTTGATTCAACAAAAACATCCTTCCCAAAAACAAAACAAATGTTCCATATTTCTACCTTGGCTTCCATGCCACCCATTCCCACTCGGGATTTGGTTCCAAATGTTACAGACTGCTGGTCGCCTGGGTAGAATATGTCAATGAGCTTTGCATCATCAGATCCTGGAGGGCTGTTAAAGAGTCCTGAAATAAACAATAAAAATCAGTTATATACCCTCATGTCCAAAGCTCATGCATGAAAAAATAAAAAAAAATAAAACAAACCAAGCAACACGGGGCTAAAAAGCTGTATTCCACTTCAAAGGATTGAAAACTTCCACTGAACCCTGCTTTTTGAGCACGAAACACTTCACAGGCAGTCTCAAGTATAGGTTTATTGAAAGCCTAACAAATAAGAAAGCAAAACCCCACATGCTGAACAGCAGCAGGTAAGCTGGGAGGTAGTGATATTTGGTTGAGGTTAGAGACAGTTTACAGCTT
The DNA here is from genome assembly GCF_003984885.1 of Neopelma chrysocephalum. NCBI lineage: Eukaryota > Metazoa > Chordata > Aves > Passeriformes > Pipridae > Neopelma > Neopelma chrysocephalum. Next base: position 2,159,625 of record NW_020897747.1, on the reverse strand, counting down.
TTATATGTTCAACATCAGGCCTTACATACACAAGCCCCCAACCTAAAAGACAAAGGACAATACTCCTCACCAAAGCCTCAGATGATATTCTTGAATGCTGGGTTGTACAGTGAGAAACTGGGCAATTCAGAAACATGTAAAAAGGGTTCAGAATTCTGCTAAGAAGGAACACAACACTACAGAGACATACTCTACTAATATTTTTAAAAATCAAATAACTTTATGTAACTATGTTTGGAGTTGGATGACACTTTAGTTTATCTAACACATTAAATTTGAACTCTTGCATCACACTTCTCAGAAATTCTGTGTGAACAAATAGTGCCATGACAAATTAGAGGGCACAAGTGCAGACTATCTGTGTCCATTCCTGACAGCTTGGGAAGGAGAGGACACATATCTTTCCATAAACAAAATGTCACACTGAATGAATAAGCCTGCAGGGTGGGTGTGCTGAGTGTTAACTTTTTTTACAAGTTGTTTTGACTATTGCTTTTATAAGTTATTCTCAGACAGTCATTTCGACTAGAATCAACCATGAAACCTGGTTGAATCTGCTAAAAGCAACTGTATTTATGGAAAGACATCACCTCCTTCCTCAAGGCCTAAAGTATGTGTTGAAGTCCAGGATCCACTGAAAGAAACCCATCTGGAGAAGATGAAAAGGCTGTGACTTAGGTGATGTGGTCTGCACTGATGTGAAACTGCACCCACTACCCTCCTCTGCCTAGAAAACAAAGTTCAACATCCACAGGTAACAGGCTTATGCCACAAAGCACAGCTCAGAAGACGTGAGCAGTGTAAGCCAAAAGTCTGGGAGAGAAAAAGTTTGGAAGATCAAAGTATATGGAAAGCAATGACCAGGACTTCTGCTGATAATTCACTGAAAGACAGCACCTGCTGCCAGAAGAAACAAACTATTGTAGAATAGTATTTGGTTTATAATCTTTATAATCCTTATTCTAGACACAGCCTTTATCCTGCAGGGTGCTCCTGACTATCATACAACTCTAGAAGCTGAAAGAAGTACCACAGTACACGTGGTATTCTGGGTTCTGAACAAGTCTCAGGTTCACAGGCATTCTCACCCACCCACATTCAACAGTGTGACCTTTGGCTTATTATTATTATTATTAATAAGTCTTTGGCTTATTCCACAGCATCAGCAGGGGGTACAGGCCTGAAGGAGTTAAGGAGTATGTCGCAATTGTTCATGCAAAAGGGATGAGCTGAAGAGATCAGTAAAACATGAAAAGAGGTTGGTTTGACAATCCACTGTAAAACTTCATTAAAACTAAAAAGAAATTAAAGAAATTACTCACAAACCTTCTACATCTGAGAGAACAATCAGGAGATCAGTTTTCATTTCCACAGCCAGTCGTGCTGCCAGACTGTCGTTGTCCTTCACACTGATCACCTGCAATGCACGTGCACATCAGCAGCACTGGGGAGCAGGAGGAGCTAAGAAATGTTTGGTGGCAACACACAAAAGCAAGTTACCTCAGCACTAACAAGGCCTCCTGAGCTACTTTGTTCACACCCACTGCGACTTCGAAGGTGATCTTTGTGTGAAAGCACATCTGCTTTTGGAATGCAGTACAGCAATATCAAAATGACAAAGCAGTGGCATCAATACCTGCATTCTCTACCTCAGTGCCCAGGGACAGGGCAAGAGGCACTGACCCTGCTTTAAGCAGGGGTGCTGGACTAGATGACCTGCACAAGTCCCTTCCAACTTAAACTATTTGGTAAAAAACAAATCAGGCATGCTTGGTTTTGTCAGAGCAGACATTATCTGCCCTGCTTTCACCCCACAACAATGTATCACAACAGACACAGACAAGTCAGCACAGTCTTCCAGTGCTCTCTGTCCACACTAACTGTGGATGTGTGTTTCCCTGCTCTAGGCTTCAGAGGTCCCCAGTTATGGCAATAGTCAAGTACACATTAGAGCTGTACCATCTGCAAGCAGGAGCCACCCCCTTGCAATACTTTACCCACATTTACCCCCTGCAGATCACTGTTTGGCTCTGGAGGTGGAACAACAGCATCATTGGTGTTAATTATAGGGACAATATTCATCCTTAAAAGCTCATGTAACGTTCCGTTTAAGTTGCGACGCTTCTGTTCATCATGGAAATCCAGGTTGGTGACTAAAATCTAAGAGGAAGAAAAAAAAAAACTTAGCTTACCACCTTTTCTGAGAACAGAATCATAAACTTACGTATTAACATGTCATAACAGAGCAGTCATGCCTTTTGGGTCACTAAAGAAACAGAAACTATGTTTCAAGGATATAGAATACAAGTGAGAACTATTCTTCCCACAACATTATAGGTTTACATGCCTTAACTTCCACCAGAGCCTTTCTCAAGCTGACAGGTCACACACTCCAGAGCAAATTTGGAAAAATAAAACCATAATCAGAACACAGATGCTGATGGTAACTACTCAGACCTAAACAATTCAACAAACTACTCAAGATGTTGCCTTTCCTGATTTTCATCACAGTTTCATGTTCCTACCTGTAGCAAGCAGAAGAGATGCTTTATCTCCAGACTTCTCTTCAGCTCACTAGAACTCACTTGCTTTTCTGAAAGAATTTTGTCATTAAAGCCTCCTGGATGCAGATACCATCCCTTTCTTCTTGGTATTTTAAGACCAAAAAAATCTCAATGTCTGCTCTGGAGAGACTGGTTTTTTTATTTTTACTCTGTAATTGGATATTTGAGAACTAAGCAAACAACTCCAGCACACACATGTTACAATAGCACTTGGAATCCCGTGTATGCTCTGACCTTTTTGGCAGAGACAAGGAATTTGTTTATATCAAAGGAAATGAAGCTGTCTACAGACTTTAACAAGATTCTAATCCAGCACGACCTAGAGTGATTTTTAGCTATACGTAAACATTTTAGGCATATCAGCTCTGCCATATTACGGGAAGAACTTCCTCCAAGAAAGACTTTATACTAGGCTTCTTAACTCATTAAAAGTGTCTAAACAAATAAGGCCTTACAGTTAATGCAATTCTGTATTCTCAGAGGATTTAAGATAAGCAAAGCCTGTTTAAGAGTAGTTCAAGTGATAGAGTGGCAGCCTTCAGTGTAAGACTCAGACTAGGAAAACCATCATCCACAAGCTAGAAAGGTCTGAGGAGCAGATGGGCGGAAAGTTCTGAAGTGTGGATATGCACTTCCACCAGCCTTACAGATTGCGTGGCAATTTAACCACTCGTGATTTTTAAATCCTCACTTTGGATCGCCATTGAGCTTTTGTGAAGAGATCTTAACAGACTCTCCCTGCTATATAAGAGCAGGACACACCTGAACCTCAGAAGGAAAAAGCATATTTGCTTTATCTTGACGATGGATAACTCCATGTCAGAAATACTTAGCAAGGCACTCCTGGATAAGGTACCATTTATATGACAATAATAAGCAGCAAAAGTAGCAAGTCAGTCTAGGAAGGAGGGAGTGCCTTACCTGAGCTGCACAGATGCTGTACTGTGTAAACATGGCCTCGTACAGGGCCATGAGCCCACTCTGGCCTGCTGCTGCACAGGCTCGGGCCTCCAACACTGGAATAGCCTACAAAGACAAAGAGCAGCTGTCAGTGACTGGAGCAGGTACCAGCCAACATTTAAGAAAAAGCATGAGTGCCACCACCCTCTCACCATGTCTTTCAGCTGACTCTGGCCTGAATGAAGTGCTTGCCTCACACTCTGAGACAGCAAGATCTCATGACGCAACCGCTGCTTTCCAAAGGCTACAGCACCACTGGTGACAATCATCATCTCTCGGCCCTGGTTTTGCAGCATTGAGACCTGTAAGTACAGAAAAAAAGAAATAGGGCCTGGTGTACCCTCACTGCCAGCATGACAGTCCTGGCTGTTATAGACAACCTTATGCTCACCAGTTCTGGCTGACACAAGTGCTGTGCTTCATCCATGGATGCACAAAGCAAGGCAAACATCCTTTAAGATATTTCTGCACACCTTCCTACCCACTGAGGAGCTATGCCAAGGACTGTACGCCATCTACAGCTTCTGCTAAACCTTCTTTTCACAATACCAGTTTTTATGACAGAATCATGCTTGAATCTTCAGAATACATATTACATGCTAACACTTCTACATCCCTCACCTCTCTACCACCATGGCCAAAGGGATACTTCAAACCACGTAATGTCATGCACAGCAATAAAACTGGGGTTGCAGAACAGCAAAAGGCAGGGGGTTGTCTTCCAATGTGGCCACCACTCAAAGACCAGCTGGGCATGGTCTGCTAGTCCGATGTAGTGAGCGATTGCCTCAGAATCACTTGTTTCTTTTCCCCTCTCCTTCACTTATGAAACTGTCTTTATTTCAACCCATGAAATGGGTTACTTTTGCTCTTCCCACTTTCTTCCCAATCCCACTAATGATGGGACAGAGGTGTGGGGAGCAAACAAGAATCTGTGTGGATGCTTAGCTGGTGGTCGGGGTCAACCCACCACACCTTCAAACAACGATGTCCTGAGTTACCTGGTTTATGGAACCGCAGCACAAGCGATTGAAAAAGAGGGTTTACTACAATCTTCTGCACCACTCAGCAATCCTGGAGCATCTGAAGTCAAACCAAACGTTCAGGCTCAGGATTACCTGCTCTACAATTGAAGCCAGCCTTCCAAGGGCCAAGCCACACTCATCCCCTCGGGTCACAACAGCACTACCCAGCTTCACCACGATCCTCTTGGCGTGCTTCAGCTCGCTCCGGTGTGCAAAGGGTTTTCCATGGGCACGGCTGAGCGGCACCGTGAGAAATGGAATGTTGCTCCAACAGCGGATGGATTCATTGCTTAATCTTTGGTTACGGTGAGGGAGGTCTGTGGAGAAAGAAAGAAAAAAAAAAAGAAAAGCAGTTTTAAGTGTTTTGTTTGGACTTTACGCCCTTGAGGTCATGCAACATTTCCTCCCTTTCCAAGGCTAAAGCTCACAACACACACTTCCCAGTGACTGGGAAAGACAAGTAGCTTTCAATTCACCAAAACACAGCAAGAACCAGTACCATCTGAGCAGCACTAACCACCCCTAAGGTATCTGAAGGCAATATCCCATGCATCACAGATCTCTGACTCTGGGAATCTAGAAGACCAAACTGAGGGACACTGTAAAAGAGCCCACACAGCTCACATCACAAAGACCAGTTTTAAAAACAATCTCCTTTGCCTTGCCTCATTAGATACAGTCATAGAGAGTTTTCCTGTCTGTAGTAGCAAAGAAAGCTTGACAGTTAGGAAAGAAAAGAAACACAGCTTTTACAACACCCCTGAGTCAGGTATTTTTGCACATTGCTTTAGTAGGGGCAGTTGAAGGGGGATGAACGTACGAACTCGGAGTCGTGTGGTGGTGTCCGAACCCTGGGACAGGAGACACAGTCGTGCCCCAAGCCTGGCAGGGTTCAGGAAGCCTTTGGACAATGCCCTCAGTAGTGTGCTTCAGCTGAGCCCTGCAGCCCTGAGGCATCAGGCAGTGGGACTAGATGACTTACAACTAAATTATTTTATTCTAGTCAATCCTAACCAACATCTCATCTGAAGATGCAGAGACTTCTTTACAAATCAGTAAACTGAATCCTATGCCATGGTCAGTTACCTGATTTTATTTCATATGTTCACTATCTCTAATTTTGATGCTCTATAATACAAAATGCATTAATTTCTAATCCAAAAGTGACTGTTCTTGGTGCTAGTTCTCCTGGAGAAAGACAGGAACGAACACCGTGCTACATAAAAGAGAAACTTGTAATTTTAACAATGCTTTAATTAAATAAATCTTTTGTTCATTATACACATGGAAGCAGCTTAAATGATTAATGATAAATGAGGGCTGCATTAACATGGCACACAAATAAAAGTAGGAAATGCAATTTCGAGAGGAGTTTCATTTGCCCCTCATTTTCACCATGGAATACTTGTGAATGTAAATAAGGTCTGTGAAAAACTGGGTGAAGGACTCCAGTTTAACTCTTCTTTCCAGCATTATACCTTACTATTTAGTATTTGCTTATCCTACACAGTATAACCAGAAAGGAGTAAAAACAATCTATTTCCAATTCTCTTGGCTAGAGATTCAGGATTTAGAAGGTTCCAAGAAGGCAGCTGCTAAGGGTTATCCAGGATCTTAAAAGAAACCATTTATTTTTTTCAGAAAAACAAGGGAAAAGACAACAGTTCTAGAACAAGCAGAGAACTTAATTAATCTCTAATAAAATCTTAACTGCTAATCTTGCTCTATGGCTGCATAAACCTGCCTTTTTTAGTTACTTTACACCGGACTGAGATGTGAAATCAGCTCTCACCTTACGTATGCCAAACACTTCTGGTGATGCAAGCCCATTAACTTGCCCCGTATGCAATTAGGAAGGAACTGAAAGAGCCAACCAGTCCATGTTTTAGACAAATAGATTTAAAGGCATCCCAGTTTTTACATCTTGCACCTTGTCAACAGTTTCACTTCCTTAATAAAGAAGGGGAAACATATGAAACATACTCAAGTATTTGGCACCACAGATCCTTTTATGCAACTTGCATGAGGCTTGCTTCTCAGGAGTAAAGAAGCAGAATTTCAAAATACACCTGAGCTGAACAGAACAGAAAACAACAGTGGAGAACAAACAGAAAACAGTGGAGAACAAAAAAAAACTGTGATAAATGATCACTCCAGCTTTAAATCACAACTGATGAAGTAACAAGAGTTGCTCCACTGTTGGATACTGTCAATACTTAGGAATAAATTCACAGTTAATACTGTGAAAATTACTGACTTTGGAAAATGAGGGATTTTTAGAAGTATTACAAATACAGAAGTCAACAGAACTGTAGATCATAAAAAACAAGTTTAACATTTTCAAGATTTCCACATTTAATTCATATAATTACTAATAAAAGAGAACTGTTAACACAGAGACCAATGGGAAATTAATCTTGCCTGCAAGGGTAAACAGCTAATCTCTTGATCTAATGGAGTCTATCTATCTTTGCCTTTTCTATTTCAGACTACTCATCAAATAGACACTGAATGGTTCTCTCAGGTTAGATTTTCAGAGAAGAGATATTTACAGGGCACCTATGTAATTACACTCAGGTTTCCTGCAAGCATCTTTCTACTTTTATCTATTCCAAATAAATTTGAGCTTTGCACCTTACTTTACTCAAGACATCTGTGGGGTGAAAAGGCAGATTGGGGAGCAGACATAATCAGATCTTGTTTTCTAGGAATGTATGAGGATGAAATAAAGAACTTTTACAGTAGCAGTACTTTCACAACTGATTTTTTTTTTTGCTTGAAATGCATGTCAGAATGAAAAAAACACAAACTCAGACATCCAGATGAATACTACTGAGTTGAGGGAGCAAGTAACATTAAGAAAGTAGAGCTTCAACTGCAGTTCACTTCAGGGGTTGTAAGTTTGAATGATGTTGATGAGATGATTTTCCTTTCACCACAGCAAAGAGCACAGACATGCCCAGACACAGTGACCAGCAGTACTAGAAAGGTGTGCTGTCTCTCATACATACATGGACGGGGAATGGCTGCCACAGCACGTGGAGACAATACAAAGCACCATCCCGGGGAACGGACAACAGGGCTCAGAGCAGCTTGACACAACATTCTGAGATGCCTTCTGCAAATCAAGGATATCTGCAAGTTAAAAGGGAGGAAGGGGGAAAACTGGTTAAATATCAGTGACTTTCCATCTATATTTCTCTCTTCACCCACTCCCCCACTCCAACTCATCTTTGTTCTGTACAGTCTTAATACCATTTCCTTGAGTCCCTTCTCCATTATGCAGAATTTGCTTACAGCCAAGAAGAACTGAAGGCCCCTGTTCTCTACCTGCTGCCAGAAGATCATTATAAAGGTAAAGAAAAAAACATGGTTCCCCAAGAAGGGAAAACACTATTAGTGAATGTACCTACAATGGATAAAAGTCCTAATTTTGTCCACAGAGAAGCCTGGAAGAAAAAAAAAATCCAGAGAGAGAGGTTGCATCATCCAGACTTCTCTGCACACCCCACAACAGAGCATCTCCTACACTTGTCATGAACCTCAGCCCTATTTAATACAGGAAATATGCTCGTTCACTTTTCCTTGAGCGCTATCAAATTACAAGATGTTATCCATGATTGCAAGCAAGGACACGAATTTCCAAGGTACTTGACATTAGTCTCCCTTGACTGAACCTGTAAACACTCAGGATTCTTCTAGTTCTAAAATTCACTAGAGCAAGTACACAGTAAACAAGGGATAGAGAGTTAGCAATTTCCTATGACAGCTCCAGTTGAAGTAATGCACCTACTATCACAAAGGAACCAAAGGAGATTAACAAGCATCCAGTTCTCTCAGACACTATCCTTCCCCTTTTACAAAATTTTGCTTCCTTTACTTGCTTTCAACCCATTTCTCTGCACCATTGGAATAAAGCAAACACCCCTGCACAAGCTATGGGACAGAGAAGGTATTAAAAAGAGGGCACAGAGGTCTTATAGTAACTGCATTGGAAGGCTGCTATGACAAATACCAGGACAACTATAGCAGTGCCAGGGTGTACGTGAACATTATCCTGCATCAGTGCATTGCCATTATCCCTCACTATAATCCTTACAAAAATCTACACCTCTACATTAGACAAGGCAGCCACCAGCAGATAATGGTTCTCTAGTCTAGTAAAGCTGACACTGCACGCCATTTTAACAATATTAATCTGCAATGTCCCTCCAATTCTGCATTTCATCTGAAATGGCAATACAGACCTCTGCCAGGATGAGGCAAAGGACTCAGAGCAGATGATGAAACCAAGCAAGTACTCAGTTTTCTCCTCATAACAGGGAAAACTTCAAGGAGCTGGGAAACAGTCCTAACTAGACATTCCCCCTGTGAGCCCTTACCAGGCACCTCATGTGCCTGCCTCTGGGGCTGCACAATTCCCACCGTTCATAGGTGGTCTGGCTGTTCCAGCCTTCCACCCTGAAGTTCACCTTCAACACCTACTATCAGACAGTTTTCTCAACAGGATCTTCCTTGTGTCTCAGAGGGATGCTCAAAGTCCTGACAACCAGAGCTGGCAAACAACGGGTCCTTCATCCAGAATCCCTTCCACCAAAAGTATCCTGAGTGGGAGAACCACCACTCTAACTACAGGGCTGCTGGCAACTAAGAGCAACCCTCTCCTGGGAGGCTGTCTCCAGTTTCCCTTTGCCAGAGACACCTTTGCTGAAGGGAAGCAGACAGTGAAGGGTGAGAAGTGTCAGATACGTGGATCACTGGAAGGAAAAAGATTAGGAAAAAAAAGCATGTTTTTGAAACTTGTGAGAAAAGGCAAGGAGACCAAGTTAACAAGAAAACAGAAGTTTAAAGCAGCAGCAGACATCAAGAAAATGAAAAGAGATATGTGAACTGGAAATGATGCTGCCAGAAAGCACAGACAGAGCACAAGGTATGCTGTCAGCCACAAGCTTTCTTTAAAGGCCACTCCAACTCCTTTCTCTCCTCTCACTCAATCAAGGACTTAAAGCTAATTTCAATCCTCATTTTCCATTCCACTCACATTTCCACCATTTTCATACCCGGAATGGTTCTGGTCTTCAGTAACAAATTAAAAAAAGTTACATAATTAAAAATAGAATACAAAAAATAATAAAATACTTCTGCTTTACTTAGAGGGAGCAATAGAAAGAAATGCAAAATGCATTATTCAGGTATTTCCCCTAGCATCAGCTTAATTTTTTTTTATCACCAGAAAACCCTACTTCTTCCAAACTAGCCTCCGAACATGACCTTTAAAAAATATCATTTTCCCATTATCTCTTTAAATGATGAAAGTTGTCCTTATATTGTTGCTAATAGAAAGCAATACTATTGGCTAGTTTTCATATACTTTTATCTTCAAAACAGCTGTTAAGTAGCACAGCACATTTATTCTGTTCCAGATCAGTGTACATAGACTTAGTCACCTTCCAAAGCAATCAGAGATCTGAAATCCTAAAACTGGTGCCTTGAACAACAACAATCTATAACACTGTTTTTTCAGTCTGCTGGCCGCAGACCCGTAAGATGTCCATAAGTATCTGCTGTGAGTTGATTAAAATAAACTAAATAAACTTTTCTCACAGTTTTATATATAAAGGCAAATATCTCAGTGTTAGGACATTCCACAAGTGAAAAAAATCTGGAAACCAAACTGATAGAAAAACCTATTCTGTACTACACTTAAGCGACGAAGTAGAGACAAATCAAGTTCCAAGGATATGCACACAACTGCCAGGTAGTCTTTACCACAACACAAATAAGTCCTCTGTGACATGCAGAGGCTTTTGCTATTTAAACCGCTTCATCACCTTACCAACTAAAACTTTTGCAAAGGGGAAAAAACCCAAAACTCATCTGCAGTTCTTCGTGTAAACTTAAACCCTAGAAACCTTCCCAGAGGGGCGCCAGTTCAGAAGAGCTGACTAAAAGAAAGGAATCCTTCAAATAAATGGTGTTTCGAGCAGCTCGCGAACAGCTCCGCCGGGTTCTGCAGCAGTTCCACGCAGAGGGAAGAGGCGACTCAGAGCAGCGAGTGCCACGCGACTCCTCCTGCCCAGAAGGATCCCGGCGGGGCCGCCCCGTGTCCCGGCCCCGGAGGCCTCCCGAGAGCCCCCGGGCCACACCCGCGAGAGCTCGGTGCTGCTCCGTTGTGCCAGCCCCGCTCTGTCAACCGGGGCCGCAGCAAAACCGGCGCTGTACAGCAGCAGCAGCAGCAGCGGCGGCAGGGCCGGGCCCCTCGGCTGCGTCTCTGCCGGGGAGGGAAACCTAGGGGCCGTGCGGCTCTCCCGGGTCGCTCGGGCCCGCGAACCGCAGCAGCCGGGGACCGGCCGGGGACCTCCTGAGGACTTCCCGGGACCCCCCGCCCCACCCCGCGCCACCTGCGCTCCGCACCCGCCGCCTCCTGACGCGGCTCTCGCGGAGCAGCGCCCGCGCACGGCCGAGCCGCGCGGCCTCAGGCCCGCCCCGCTGTGCCACCGCAGCCAATCCGCGGGCACCGCTCACCCGCCGCAGCCAATCCGCGGGCCCCACCGTGCCCCCGCCCCCCCCGCCGTCCCGCAGATGATGTAACTCCGTTCCACGTTGCAGCACAAAATCCTGGGCTTTACAAGTTGCAGCGTTAACAGACGTTTTGTCTGGTCCCGGACTAGTCCAGACAGCCCTACCCACGGCACGAGCTGCTGAGCCATCTCCCACAGCCTCCTTCACCTGGACTCGCCCTGTTCTCACATGTCTGCAGACAGCAGATGAAAGGGCTGTGCAGCCACACTTGTGAGAGTGGCTTTAGCTCCTTAGGCCATTTATATCCTTTCTTTTCTCCACTGTAACACAAACCCCTCCACAAGGGCAAGAGTGCTGGCTTTAGTCTTCACTTTACCTCACATTATCCCCTTTGCATTCACTTCTAAATTAAGAAAATCATAGAATCATTTAGAACCCTAGAATCTCCTGAGCTGGAAGGGACCCACAGGGACCATTAGTCCAACTCGTGCCCATATCCAGGACACCCCAATAATCCCACCCTGTCCCTGAGAGGGTTGTCATAATGCTCCTTGAGCTCTGGAAGCCTTGAGACCCTGACCACTGCCCTGGGGAGCCTGTTGAGTGCCTGATCACCCTCTGGGGGAAGAACCTTTTTCTGAGATTCAGCCTAAACCTGCCCTGTCACAGCTCCAGCCATTCCCTCGGGCCCTACCACTGCTCACAGGGAGCAGAGTTGGAGCTGCCCCTTGAGAGAAAGCTGCAGACACTGGTGAGCTCTCCCGTCAGAGCTTTCCTCATATCAAGGCTATTTCATATATACGATCATCTCCATTGCTCTTCCTCTACCTCCCCAATTAGCCCAGAGTACAGCATGTTACCCAATATGCTGTACAGAACTGCACAGAGTACTCAAATTTGGACAAAGCAAGGATTTATATAGTGGCATAATATATTTTTTTATTCTGCATTCATTCCTTAAGTGATAATTTCTACCATTCTATTTGCTTTTTGACTTTCACTACATCTTCAGCTGACTTTTCAGAGTATCATATACAGTGACCCTCAGGTGTTTTTTTCCCTAGATGTTGCAGAAAAACATGAAAATAGCATTGCTTTCATATTCCTACTAACACAACATGCAACAAGAGCAGCTGAAAAATTACTGAAGCTAAGCCTGAAAGATGCTCACTTTGCTATTGAACACCATTTTTATAACAATCCAGTACAGAGTAGCTGAGAAGAGCAAGGGAATACAGCAAACACAGAAATAAATCAGTAAAGCATTTTACACAACAAATAATATTCACTGGTACAAATATGGAAAAGGTAATGTAGTTTCTGAAGTGACTAAACATAAATACTTTACTAGAGAACAGGGAAGAAGAAAACTTTATTTTAACCCTTTGTAATTGCTTCTCTCAGTGTCCTTAAGAGCAAATCTGGGAAGACAAAGAAGGTAAACACTTTCAAGTATCTGTCAATTCTAGAGTAGAGAGTCAGCTCAGGTATAAGCATTTATGGAAATATTTGAGATATTATTTATTTAAGAAAATAAAACTCGTCCTTACTTCACAGTACAGAGTTGCCAAAGGCTTTTGGTAAACCGTGTAAGCTTTGCTCATTAAGTCTCCTTTATCTACAGTTTTATTACGTTTTTCTGAGGGCTGTCAGGTTACTTAAAAAAACTTCTAATCTGATCCTGTCCTGTCTACCGTGAAGAAACACTATGTGAAGAACACAGGCTTATCACCAAGTCAGGTCAAAACCTAGGTAGTGACTCTTAGGTGTCAGGTGGATTTAAATGTTTTCTTTGGGCATGGAGAAATCTTGTAAGTAGCCACAAGAGACCACCAGCAAGGAAAGAAAACCTGCAGAACAGCAGCTCTGCTCTCACAGGGCCCCAGGGGGGTGGAGGCCCGTGCAGCTCCAACCAGCTCGTCTGGTGCTCGCAGGGGACCGAACTGCGAGTTCCCGGTCGCTCCTCGCGGCAGCACCGCCCCGGGACCGCCGGCAGACCGGGACCGCGAGTCTGAGCGGCTCCGGGAAGCCTGCGGGGTCCGGGAGAACGGGGCTGCGGGTGTCGCCCGGCAGCGCCAAGGCTGAGACACTCCTCCTCTCCTCTCATCCCTCGGCCGCTCCCGGGCCCCGCGCGGGACGGGAACGGGCAGCACCGACGGACGGTGGGCACGGCCGAGGCTGCTCGGCCCGGCCCGGCCCGGCTCTGATCGGCTCTACTCACCGCCCGGTTCTCCCCGGCCCGGCCCGGCCCGGCTCTGCTCTGCCCGGCTCCCCTCAGCCTCAGCCGCCGCCGCCTCACGTCGCTTCCGGCCCCGCCCGCGGGCTCTGTAGCTGCTCCTCCTTTGAAATCCAAAATTGCATCTTCCAAGAACCGATGGTCAGGCTTGGAAAGGGACCTTAAAGATCATCTAGTAAAGATCGTCTTCACTCGGACAGTGTAAAACCAGACCTACTGCCCCAAAAATGGCACGCTGGACAGCTGGCTCCAGACACAGTGCGGGCAGCAGGGACATTCCACAGCGCTGTCCCAGCCCTTCCCAAGGAGTACAAACACTCCATCCTGTGCATCTGACACAGGAGCCTGCCTGGTGTGTGCCACTGACATACCGTGCTGGATACTGGATTGCAAAGGAGGCTATTTAAGATCAGGCAGTGGGGAAAAAAACATGACAAGCACTAAAATACACTGTCATAGGAAACTGCAGATTCTAAATGCGCATCCATTGCTATGGCATGGCTAGAATTTGTACAGGCCTTAATTCAGGCTAGAACAGGTTATGGAAAAGGCTCTTTCCAGCTCCATTTCTTGCAATGACAAAATGTCAGACGATCCAAACATGAGCTAGAAAATACGACATGTTGGAGGTTGAGGTATGGCAGAGAATTACAGTATAAGGTGATGCATTCTTACTTCACATCTTTGCAGCTCATAGATGAACAGTATCTCTGTAGTCACTCTTAACTGATTTATCTCAATAATGCAGAAAATAGGGATGCCAGATCCTTTTCATTCAAGCTATATCCTGACACACTTGGCCATTTGACTTTTGGGAAGTTTCTCCAGCTAACCCTTTGTTAATTCAGTTACTGTCACCTGTAAATTAATTTTCTGGATTCCACAGATCAGAGGCATCAGAAGACACAGGACACACTACAGATGTGTTCTACTAAAAGCTCTGCAAAGGCACAGCTGAGAAGCCACGTCTACCTAAAAATCCAAGCTTGTTGCTATACTGGTACCAGCAGCCCTGTGTAACACTGGAACACAAAGTGTTCAGCGCAGTCTGCACGGGCTGCCCCAGAATCAGAATCCATGGAAGCAGCAGACACTTGCATGGAATTCTTTCCCAGCTAATAAACCATGCAAACACTCACAAAGGTAAACATGTGAAGTTACCCCAAAATCTGCATGTTTGGTTTTGTTTAATTCGCATTATGTCCCTTCATACCCTGACTAATTACAAGTTTTTCAGTTTATTTTTGCACCCTTTTTTACAGTTTGTAATGAGGGAGAGCAACAAAGTTGCTACACGCCGTATATGTACAAAAGCAACAAATACATTTTATTAACAGTAGGCTCTGATCTTCCTGACCCCTATTGATTCCACTGCAATACTTGGCATTCTATGGGGCAGATTTTTCCATCATCTGAAGAATTTAAGATAAAAAATAAATCCTTTGCTAAAAAATATACTTTCATCCAACAACTTCCTGGAACAATTGATCAGATTTCCCATGTGATGGAATGGGGCAGACCAGAAAGTCAGAACATCACCTTTAACTTTGAAAACAGTAAACTTACATCCTGGTCCCCGAGACTTAAGCCAGAGGTTAGGTAAGCTTCAGTCTAATAATCCATCTATAAATTCTTTATAAATAATCAATTTTTAAACTTTAGAACAATTCACAACTCCCTCTGATGTGCCACTTAGAATTTCAGTGGCTATCATTTTCAGTTCAGTTCCTATCCAGACCATAACTGAATGTTTCTTATCTAGGAAAAACTATATTCATGATGGTTTCTTCCATGAGAAAGAGAGATCAGGAAGAAAGATGTCTTGACAAACCACTGAAATTCCACTATATTTCAGAGTACAGGACATTTACAATTACTTTGCTTTGCGCAACACTATTGCTAATGTAAACAGTGATTAAACCATGAAAATTTCAATTGAATATCTGCATTTGAAAAGACACAGAAAAATAAGAGTCAAAAAGTGTCACAGAGGCGTGGTTGTCATGTAACAAGGACAGGTTAGAGTTGACTGGCAGACATGTCTACTCATAAAACAAGAATTCAGGCCACCCAGGAGGGCTCCCGTATTTTAAATGTTCAGTTAGTTCCATACAGAAAAATCAGGTGCTCCTCCAACAGGAGATAACTGAATGCAGCTACAAAATGTTTGGACTGAACTCTGCTCCTCTCTCCAAATTCCTTACTTACAGAGCATGCTTGGTTTCTGGGAACACGGGCCAATCATTTTGACGTCCTCCTCCCTGTCCCTCATTAATGCAACGTCTCTGGATCCCTCCAGTCCTCCAGTGTTTCACTGCAGTGATGTTCACAGGGGGTACATACAGAGAACAGGGGCGTGAGAGGACACAGGACAGAAGCTGGTCCCATGGCTTAATTCAAGAACAGAAGGCACATAGGTATCATAGGCACAGTAAAAGAATCTGAGGAGAAAAGCCTATGATCTGGATCATACTCTGAATGTAACAATTCATTTACTGAACTTTAAGTACAGGCCTCATCTGTTTTCAAAAGCAGAGAATACTAGACATTATTAGAATAAACAAAAAATAGCCAGCCAGATCAACTCTGTAACTGCTTTCTAAATTCACTGCCACCTTGAATGGGAAAAAGATGTCAAATGGGAGTTTCCAGTGCCTTTGGGGCTGGCCCCGGGGTGGTTCTGGCCACTCTGTCATGTCAGTGAAGGTAACAACAGTCGTCACAGGTACCGTGTGTGTGCTCAGGAACTGCAACAAGAGGGAAAGCACAGTTTAGCAAACAATGCAAAATATATATCCCCCCTCAATTTTCTAATGGACACCCACCATAGATGACTGGCAAGCAAGATGTCTTTACAATGGTAGGAGTTAATTGTCTTAAGTCTTCAGTGGAGTAAACCCTCTTTCCCCAAACTGATACTTCGCAGGTAAATTGAGGGCACAGGAAAGACCAGTAGCTACTGTGCATCGTATGTTACAGATCTCCAAAGTGGCAGCAGTGACTCAAGTTCTGCTAGAGTAAGCCTTCTATTCAGAGGACAGACATATCAGCTAGCTAGTAATAAGAACAGAAGCAAAGCTAGCTTTATTTTTTATAAAATTATAAACTGTATGTAAGATAAGATCACCTGGCCCTTTGCTGCCAGAAACAGACAGAACTACAAGATGAAATCCTTTCAATAAAATGTCAATAAAATAAAGCAGGGACCCAATAAAACAATAAATGTATTTCAATAAATTTATTTCTCACTTTTTTTTTTCCTTCTTTTTTTCTCTCTTTATTTTCTTTTTTCTTTTTTAGCTGGGTTGGAAGGGACCTCTGAGGTCATCAAGACCAACCCTTGACCCACTACCACCGTGGTTACTAGACCATGGCACTAAGTGCCACATCCAGTCTCATCTTAAAAACCTCCAGGGATGGAGAATCCACCACTTCCCTGGGCAGCCCATTCCAATGTCTGATTACCCTCTCTGTAAAGAATTTCTTCTTAATATCTGACCTGAACCTCCCCTGGCAGAGCTTAAGACCATGTCCTCTTGTCTTGCTGATAGCTGCCTGGGAGAAGAGACCAACTCCCTCCTGGCTGTAACCTCCTGTCAGGGATTTGTAGAGAGTGATGAGGTCTCCCCTGAGCCTCCTCTTCTCCAGGCTGAACAACCCCAGCTCCCTCAGCCTCTCCTCACAGCACTTGTGCTCGAGTCCCTTCACTGGCCTTGTTGCTCTTTCTCTGGACCTGCTCCAGCACCTCAATGTCCTTCCTGAACTGAGGGGCCCAGAACTGGACACAGCACTTCAGGTGTGGCCTCACCAGCATTGAGTACAGCGGAAGAATCACTTCCCTGGACCTGTTGGCCACACTGTT
The DNA here is from genome assembly GCF_003984885.1 of Neopelma chrysocephalum. Classification (NCBI taxonomy): domain Eukaryota; kingdom Metazoa; phylum Chordata; class Aves; order Passeriformes; family Pipridae; genus Neopelma; species Neopelma chrysocephalum. The sequence continues at coordinate 2,142,456 of NW_020897747.1, read as the reverse complement.
CCTGATCCAGGCCAGGATGCCATTGGCCTTCTTGGCCACCTGGGCACACTGCTGGCTCATGTTCAGCTTCCTTACAGAGAAGTATAAGCCTTGAAATACATGAGCTGCCCAAAAGACTATGTGATGTCAAAAACAAAAAATGCACCAAAATGGGATCCACTGAAACATGCTTGAAAAAGACTATTCATTGTCCTTTATGGCCCTGTTAGCTCCTGCTGACATCACAGAACCACAGGATAGTTTGGGTTGGAAGGGACCTGTAATGGTCACCTAGTCCAAGTCCCCTGCAATGAGAAGGGACCTCTTCAACTAGACCAGGTTGTTCAGAGCTCCATCCAACCTGGCCTTGAGTGCCTCCTTCTGGCTTACAGCCTTCCTCCTTAATTCTTCAAATCTGCTGCCATCAGCATTAGTCTCTTCCTCAGCTACCTGGTGATTTCAGAACCTCTAGAGGAACAGAAATGTCTTCTTACACAGATTAGCAGCATGCTGTGGGGTCCGTGAAACATAAGTCAACTCAAATTCCGTATCAAGGCTTTAAGAGACAACCAGATAAACATGGAGTATCTGAATCTTTGTAAATACAACTTTATACTCAGCATAAGTTTAAAGTTTGGGTCCTTACGTGGCAGAAGGTGGTTTGGAGTTGGAAAGAAGGTACCTTTTCCAGTTGTGCAACTGTGTGAGGACAGTACTAAACAGATCTCAAAACAATCTATGCAGCTGTTAAATAATAACTCTTGCCATTGCAGCCAGACCACTGCTAAAGTTCAATAAATCTCAACTTAGTTTCAAGACCATTTGATTCCTTGGTTCTTAAGCAACCTGTAAATCCCATTTAATTACCTCTGTGTGTGAGGGAGGGGTTTTAATTACATACCTTCAGGGGTTGACACTGGTAAAAGTACCGTGCGCCCAGTATTTGAGCCTGTGGGTTGGACAGGAGGCCAACTTTAGCCCACAGTATCTGTATCTCCAGGGTCACAGGAACCATGCAACAGGAAGTGCAATTCACAGCCTGAAAATAAAATATACTCCAATCAACTTAATATAGTATTTTAAAAGTGAAAAAGGACCATTATGGTCTAAGTCTAATATTTTGGATAGCATAGGTCACTTCAGCACTAACTCCCTAACTTCTGGTCAGGTCAACCACCCCTTTTGGAGCTATATCCATCTCTCTCTCAAACAGAATTTGCCTCAGCTGTACCATTTGGATTTTGCATTCCATTAGGCCATCTGACAGATTAGTAATTGTTAATATACAAGCACTTTGGTCGCAAACTTTTAACCTTATTAGGTGATATATAAATATCCCTAGAAAACAGAAAATCAGCAAGGATGATAACAATAAAACCATCAAATTAATAGCAAGTAACCAGGTACTATTAGTTCTAGAAGGCTGTCAGAAAACTATGTAATACAACACTGGATTCAGTATTAAACTCTTTTGGCCCACTTAGATAGCAGGAACAGAGAGAAATATGAAATCTGTCAGGGTTTGTTGGGGTTTCTTTTGCTAAGTACCCTAACAGTAGGAACCATGACTGCTTACAGGTATTAAGACTCCTAAGAGTCAGAGGATCATCACACAAGGAAAGTCCAGATACCCATGCTTCCCTCAGGCAATACAAAGATATGAAAGGAAAAATATTCACAGCTGGTCTTCCTGCATTCATATTACCTGGACACTGCAGTTCTGAACCAGAATGGTCGTCCACTCTTCTGTCTGGGTTGAATGAGCACTGCCAGTTATAGCAAGGTCCTCTGCTCTGTTCATCCCCTGAAAAGCCTTGTATAACTTCTGCTGGATGTAACTACAGTTACTCTCTTCCAGTAATGGGGATAGGCTGGAAATGAGAAAATAACAGCTTTGACAAAGTGATTTCCAGGACAAAACCCCCACTAGCAACATCCTGCCTTTGTAATGAGTATTTCTTCTGCTCCTGTTATGAGTCAACAAGTATTGGTATTAAACAGATGCAATCATCTCTGCAATGAGAAGGGAGAAAAATATGGCAGGGTAATGCATGATAAGGAAAACTGACAGCTCTTTAGCCATCTTATCATACCAGTGGTCCTACATCTGCCCTGTCAAAAGAACAATCCAAATCATCAAAACAATCACTTTTAAAGATTCCTTTGTAATTCACTCCTCAAATATAAACTCTACTCTTGTCCAGGACATATTGTCAGACTACAGCCTCACGATGTCCCAGAAGGCCTTCACAATGTTCAGATTATTCTAGTGGTCCCCCATCTCCCTGATATCCAAGTTTTCTTAGGAGGATATGAAAGATCTGTAGAGACCCATTGGTGACCTCAGGGAAGGACCCTGGCTCCACAGCACTGCATAACAGATGTGCTAAGTGAGTCCACACCTTCCAACTGTGTAAGGAAGGACAACTGCAGAGTGTGTTATTACCTGAGGTTGCAGCCTGTTCTCATGTTCCTTCCAAATTGTACCGTGTGTCTGAGGAACTGTGAGCAACTTCCATCACTTTCACTCCGTAAAATACTCATCTGACAGACTGCACGTCAAGAAGCCAAATAAAAGCATAAACAGACAGTACAAGTCACTCATCTTGTATTTAACAATCCACTCACCCCACACTCCTCCTTTTCCCTATCAGAGGACTACAAAAGTCCAGACAAGGGAGTACCAGAAGTCAAGAAACCCAGTGATAAATAAAAACTGGCAGCAGAAAAAGGATACATGCTGCATGGCACCACTGTTTGCAATCAGCAATGGTGCTCCAGTGATATAGCCAGGGTTTCCACTTCTGGGCAACATATGAGAGAGGGTCTTGGTCTACAAAGATGCAAAGGGAAGAAATAGAAGAAGAGGAAAATATTGGCATCAATGAGATCCATTAATCTCTGAAGATCAAATTCATATTCTCAAAAATGTAAATGTAAGCCATTTTTTGAGTGACTGAATATTATGCACTACTAAAACTCCCATTATTTGTTTCCAAAGTCTCTTTCTTACCTGGAAAGTTCACTTGCAGTCCAGGAGGTAAAAACTAAGTGTCAGTACCTAAAATGTGGATACTACCAGGAAAGCTCTCAGGACAATGAATTCCTACTGCTCAGCATTTGTTTCTGAGGAAGTGAACAAATCAGTCTGGGCAATTCTACAGATGAACTGCAGAACAAACCCTGCCTTGACCCTGATTCTTAGTGGCACATTCCACTTCTAAATTGTTTTATGGTGAGAGCCTCTGGGGCTAACTTCAACAAGGTTGCACTGCACACTTATCAACCCCTGAGGTCATCACTTACCCAACTTTACATTGCCTCTATAGGACAAGATTTATGTGAACTTAACACACGTTAGTATTTCCGAGATTTGCACCCCCTCCAAAGTAACTCTCTTTCCTGCTGCACAGGCAAAGTTAAATAAGTACCCGGAATAAATTTAGCAACTTTGTTCACAAATACTGAACACCTCAGATAAAGCAATAGCTTCAACCCTTTCCTTCACAAGACCATGCTGGTGACTCCTCTTCCCTTCCACCCCCAAAAAAACCCCCAAAAAACACCCAAACCAAAACAATAGCAGAAATAATCAGATAAAAACAATCAGCCCCTTGAAATTTGTGCAACACAGGACTGCATGCTTGCACTGAGCCTGAATTTTTCTACTAGGATGGTTTACTTGAGACCAGAAATGCATCCCTTCCTGCCTTCAACTACCATCTGCATCCCAGGGTTCTGTTACTACTTTACCACAGTGACACTGCTCGAATCTTTTCAGATCTCATCTGTATCAAAATTGGTCATGAACAACAGACTACAAGCTTGGTAAAAGCCCAGAGAGGATGGGGGCACTGACCCAGAAGTGCAAAGTGAAGTGCTGCTGCAGAGAGGATCCAAGGTTCCCAGAGATGTTGCTCACTTTGAACTGGACAGAAACACTCTGAATCCCACTCGTGCCACTGTATTCTATCTCATAGATCACCTGAAAGTCCAATCCAGAGGAAAATCAGAGACAGAGAAAGGCAATAACTTTGTGCTAAGCTGCGCAAAGGAAAGGAGATTCACATACCTCAGAAACCACATTGGTACATGTGTTGTCTCTCATGTGGGGAGCTCCAGGTGGTGCAACTGCAGTGACATTTACCTGGAGACAGGAAGCACATGAACAATTATTAATTGTTTAAAAGGAGTGTGCATTCTTTACTCTTTTCCACTGCTTTTCCATCCAAGCCAGATTTACCTCCTTGCTGTAGCTGTGATCTGTGGGCACACCACCCTGCTCCAGATGCCCAATTTTTTTCCAAGAAAACAACCTACCTCCCTGACTTTAGCCCCATCTGTGCCCATTCATTTAAAAGTACATCCTTCCTTATATCCCTATTTTTTTCTACAATGTCACACTTTTGTCAAAAAAACCCCTTGTCTCAGACACAGCACATTCCCATTCTCCCAAGTTCCCAACCTATGGACATTACTATGAATGCTTAAGATTTCAAGTATGTTTTGTTTCAGAAGTAGAAATTATTTCCATTGGAGACAGAGACTGACCTTCATGGACTGCACAATGGTGCCACTAACTGGGACCTGGGGAAAATAAACAAACCATTATATAACACCAAAAAAACCCTAAGTAAATTTCTGCATTTGCAAGTGCCTAAAGTCATGAAATCATCACTAAACAGAACCTACATATTATATTGACAAAATTACTTGGTTTATTCCATATGTGTAAAACTTGTCATCATTTTGTGATTTATAAATCACAGGCCTAATCCACAAAATGCATTTTAGAACATCAGAAGACAAATTTAATCTTGGCCTTGCTAATGTCCTGCAAAATGCAGATACTCTGAAGTATCATATCTCTGATCCATTCCTGGAACTCCTTCTTCTGCCATCAAGTAATTACTTTAGCTTCCAGTTAAGGAAAAACTGAATTTTGGCCACAATGACAAAGAAAGCCCTGAAAACATGAGTTAAATCTGATCAATAGAATACTCTCTACTACAGTTATGCTGATTTACATTTCCAATATAAGGGGGAACAGAGTCATCAGCCTTAGTAAGATGTTCATATTTACAATGTTGTTTTCTTATGGAACACCAGAGAAACTCTAGAAGGCAAGAGGAGATATTTTCATATAAACATTCAGAAAGACCAGCATGATGAATCCAGAACAGTAAATCTGTTACTTTGAAATTAAATCAAAATAAATAGTGGAGAAATTTATATGGAATTCAATCTATGACTGTAAACAGGGCTAATATCGGTAAGTGGCCTTCCACACGATTTTAGAGGTAACATATTGTGTAAAACAAATCCTCATTCTTTACTGAGTACATGCACTATTTGGTTCATCAAGCTGATGGAACAGAAAGGAATACTTTGAAAAACAGTCTGTTTAAAATGCAAGAGAGTCTATATAAACCATTAAAACTATGAAGTATCAGTGAAGCCCCTGTTAAATCCATTAATAATTTGCTAATAACTGAAATTTATTTGAAAGTAGTTTGAAGGATTATCACCAATCACAACATTTTTAGCAGGTGTCCCAGCAAGAAGGCCTCAACAACTGGGAGATCAGGAATGACATACTAGATGACCTTCAGTTTTCCAGTTAGCTGAAGTTGCAGAGGAAAGCAATGCAAAGTCAAGCGACTGTGATTTTGCACAAAAGCAAGAAGTCTGACATGCACCTTCAGCACAGTGAAATCCCGGTAGTAAGAGGCAGCGTCGAGGGCAGGGTCAGTCATGCAGCTCTTGCTCAAATTGGCAAAAATCCGAGTACAGCTTGTACTTTTACCGTCCAGGAAGCCTGAGTTAAGACATGACAACAGATCAAACAGAAGCAAATCACCCTAAGATATTCTTCCCCCTTTACTAACCAGCAGGATTTCCATCAACACAAAGTCCACTGGGTCCCATTTTTACTGGCTGTCTAAGCGTGCTCAGTACAGATGATGAATCAAAGTAGATTAGGATTGGATCGCCAGCCTGAAAAGACAATTTGGAGAAAACACAATTACTGTGGAACACAAGGTTATGTCATCATCAGGGCAGAGAGACAAATCTATACCTCTTCTTTGTGTACACCCAGCTTTGCCTAAAACGTTGTCCAATCTTTTAAATACAAGAAAACTAATCAGGAACTTTCTATACACTAAGGAATGAAAATAACTGAGAAACAAACACTTTAACAGTGTGCTCTGGTACCCAGGAGGGCCACCTCTGTCTTGGGGTGCATCAGGCTCAGCATCATCAGCTGGCTGAGGGAGGGGATTGTCCTGCTCTGCTCTGGGGTGGCCTCACCTGGAGCCCTGAGGGCAGCTTTGGGCATCACAACGTAAGATCTAAAGCTATTGGAGAGCATCCAAAGGAGGGCAACGAAGACAGTGGAAGGGAAACCATATGAGGAGCAGTTGAGGGCACTTGGTCTGCTCAGCCTGGAGGAGACTGAGGTCAGACCTCATCGGGGTCTCCAGCTTCCTCACAAAGAGCAGCAGAAGGGCAGGGTGGATCTCAGGGAAAGGTTCTTCCCCCAGAGAGTGGTTGGGCACTGAACAGGCTCCCCAGGGCAGTGGGCACAGCACCAAGGCTGCCAGAGCTCAAGGAGCGTTTGGACAACACTCTCAGGGACAGGGTGGGATTGTTTGGGTGTCCTGGGCGGGACCAGGAGTTGGACTGGATGATCCTTGTGGGTCCCTTCCAACTCAGGATACGCTACGATTCTGTGATAATATGGATTACAGGTACAAAAGTAAGAGTCTTTCAATCTGTTGTCATTAGATCTCATCAGACAGCTTTAGTAGAAGTGTATGTACAAACTGATTATGATTTCAACTCACACGGTAAAAAGCAGAGAATGATGGTTGGACTTGTGATGGTGCTGTGAAAGAGTGTCTGCCATATTTCTCTAAGAACTTCATAAAATCAGATTCTTTGATATCCTGGGGCTGTTGGAAATAGTTCAGCTTTGCTAGAGTTTGAAAGGAGAAAAAAAAGAAATCTGCCAATATCAAATTACTAGAAAAGATAAAAGTAAATATTGTGCCAACATTTTTAAAAGGAACAGCTTCAGTAATCATAAGCTAGATGGTACCTTATATTAACCCAACTTAACACTTCTAACAGGCTAATATGGTCTAGGAATAGGATGACATCTTGAGTAGTTTGTACTGTTCATGATTAAGAGATGTTAATACACGAAGTGACTTTCCAAAAAGCATGAAAACTGCTTTACAACTATTTTAATGTGCTGTCATTTCTGTGAGATACCCAAATTAGACACACATGACATTTTAATTACAAAGCACTACCAATTTATGAGATCATTAAATGGATTCAAAATAATTAAGGTTGGTACAACTCAAAAGTAAGTATAAATAGACAATAGGCATCCTAAAAAACAGACTTTTGCATGGTCTTCCACAGTGATTCCCTCTTGACCCAGTGGTATTCAACAGTATGGTTACAATGCTGTAATGTATTAAATTATTGCTCCTAAAACACTGTTATAAAGTGGCATATTATTAAAGACGTGCCATGCAGACTCATCAATGTGTTTGTTCGAACAATAAACTTTTCAATACATCCAAATAAAACATCTTACAAGGTTCAAGGACCAGAGATCCTACTGACAACAGGAACAAGTGTCATTATTCTCAATTACCAAAGGAGTACCAAAAAGAATTTAAGTAATCCAGTAGGTTTGGGGGAAAAAAACATACATTAAAAAAAACCACCAAACAAGCTTTCAGTGTAATTCTGCTGTTTAAGGGCAGAGCAGATGCTCAGAGGAACAGTGGAGCAAGCAGAAACAAAAGCTTTTGCATACAGCATTAATCAAGCAGTCAAGTAAACCTTTGAAGGAGATAAAAGTCAAAGGAATATTAAGCTCCTCCAAGGTTCACAAAAGTAGGTGCACAGAGCACCTTGCTTAATAACCACCTGAGGGTATAATCATTAAACTGAAAAAGAAAACACTTGTAGTTGTGCTCTGAATGTACACAAAACATTCAGGCAGCATCTGTAAAGAGCTGAGAAGCAGGACTAGATAGTACGAAACTAACCCTGTTCTGTCTAGTTGTTGCACCCGTTAACCTCCTGAGCCCTACCCAACCTAAAATGCTCATGGATTTAGGTCAGAAGTAGCTGGGACTGTGGGTCAAAACTCCCAGACAAATGATTCAAAAGAGAAAATGGTGTGTTCAAATGTGAGACCCTATGAACAGCAATAAATGCCAGAGAGTTGGACATCAAATCAGTCAAATGAAATACAATGTGGAAAAGAGGAAAAGAGTGTTAATGGCATATCCTAAAAGAGTATATGATTACCAGTGAAAAAATCATCGCCAGATGAGAAGATGAAAATAAGCATGTATAATAAAGAATACAAAATTCAGCAAGAGATCACTTTCTGAAAAGTATAATAGTGGGATATTTCAAACATCCTTACTTGCTGCATTAAGTGTAGCAAAGTAAGTAAAGTATCTCAGATACACAAGCAATCGATAAAGGCTGATTTGTGCTTAGCCAGAAACCCTGCCCTTACACGGAGTGCAATCATCTTTGTGTCTGTCTTTGGTGATCAGACCCCGATTCATTATGCTCTCTCTGGAACAGCCAAAATAATCAGTAACAATTATAACGTATCAGTTTAAAAAAAAAAAAGATTCCCTAAGCAGAGGCAATCTGTGAACAAAAGATCTATGAAGAAAGGTTACTTACAGTCATTCAGCTGCACACAGAACAGATCATGTCCACCAGGGACAGCAATGATGTCTGTAGGATAAGGGGTGTTACTTCTGAAAATGAGTGACTTTTCCACACACACTTGACTCACAGACCTGCAAAGACAAGCCCCCCACACCCAGCAAACTGTTAAATAGGCTATTCTTGCAAAATTTCCTATTTTATATTACTCAATGCCAGCAACAGAACACAGTATTACTTTTCATCAGTTTAGACGTGCTGTTGTACAATCTGCACTGATAATCAATTACAGAAAGCCTCTCTTGTCATTGCAGTAACTTTGTGAAGCCTCCCTACTACTATATTCAAAAATCACTCTGAAACTCCCTGGAAGAAAAAGTGGTAAAAAAATTCAGTGTCCATGTATGACAGCTGCTCTCGGTTCTCATCCCAAGTGCAATCTGCGAAGACAGATTTTACTCTGCAACAGCCGAAACCATCCTCCTCACTGACGGAATCTCGCGGTCCGTACTTGCTGGACTATCTCTCCATCGTACAATGCTCCTTTTAGCACGACCGGACCTCCCAGCTCCCACCGCCAGCGGCCTCATCGCGGAGTAACTGAGCCGCGCTCCTCCTGGGCCGTCGCGGTGCCGGCCCCGGGTGTCCTCTCGCAGCCCCCGGCCCAGCGCTGCGCTGTGCCGGTGTCCCGGGGCCGCGGCCTCAGCGCGGCGAAGCCCGGGCGGCTGAGCCGCGGTTGCCGCCGGGGCCCGGGCCCAGTGTCCCGGGAGGTGCCCCAGCGGCGGGTGCCCGTCCCCTGCCCACCTGCTGCGGCCGGAGCGGAGGGCCGTGCCCGCGGGGGCGCGGACGGGCAGCAGGGCCAGCAGGGCCAGCAGCGCCCCGGCCCCGCGCATCGCCGCGCCACGACCGCGCCGAGACACCGCGCCGAGACCCCGCGCCTGCGCGCCAGGGCCGGGCCGGGCCCTGCTGCGGGGGGAGCCCTCGCAGCCACTCGTTTTGTCCCAGGCGCGGGGCTTTACGCGAGTAAGAATAAAAGACAGGCTGTCACACAGCTCGTTTGAGCGCAACCACGTCAGCCAACCCACCGTGAAGCATGGATTCATGGCATTACGTTAATATGCATCTTGGGAATGAAGGGAATGTGTGTCTATCTCCACAGTCATACATAAACTCCAGGGTACATAATGAGATGGGACAGCACCCTCAGTACAGATTGTGAAGTTGGCCCTAAGCTCCCTTACCGTAGAGCCGAAGGAAAGGAGAAACAGACGAGAAAATGCTACGGAAAATCATTTTTGTACTCTCTTACATGTTAAAAAACCGCACTATAGAAAAGCCCTCTGGGAAGGACAAATTTGTAACACATGAAAGAATCAGAAAGTAATTATAATAAAAAAGCACATGGAGCAAAACAATGGTTCCTTTGACACCTGTACTATTCTCATTACAAAAGTTGCCGGTGAGAGCATTTCTTAGCGCTGCCTCCATCCCCAGGAAGCCACCAGACGTTACCGGTGTCACCCGCGAGCCCCAGCCCGCGCCCTCCGCGGTGGTTCCGCACCGGGACCGGGGCAGGCCCGGCTTCAGCTTCCCCGCCTGGGCCCGGGGCCGCGGGGGCTACCGAGGCCAGAGGGGCGGGAGGTGCGCGCGCGTGCTGTGGGAGCGCTGCCGGGATACTCGTGTGTGCTGTGGGAGCGCTGCCGGGATACTCGTGTGTTGTGGGAGCGCTGCTGGGATACGCGTGTGTGCTGTGGGAGCGCTGCTGGGATACTCGTGTGTGCTGTGGGAGCGCTGCCGGGATACTCGTGTGTTGTGGGAGCGCTGCCGGGATACTCGTGTGTTGTGGGAGCGCTGCCGGGATACTCGTGTGTTGTGGGAGCCGGGAGCTGGAGCGGCCGGGGGCGGCCCTCCGGCGGGCACCGCTCGCGGGCGGTCCCCTCGGCTGCCCGGGCCAGCGCTTTCCTCCTCGGAAAGGCCCCGCGCCCGCGGCGTGAAGCCTCGGGCGGGCACGATGGCGGAGGCGGCCGTCAGGGAGCGGCTCCGCGCCGCAGAGCGCGGCCGAGGTGAGCGGGCGGGCGGGCGGCGGCTGCCACCTTGTGCCCGTCTTTAAGTAAAGGAAACGTCACACTTCAAGCGCGAAAACGGCTTGGTCCTAATTTGTTTTGTAATTAAACTGTGTATGTGGAGAAAGCATTCTTTCTCCGAATGCTTTAAGCATGCTGCTTGGCTGTTGAAAGAAGTGAGTGCTGTAGTGTTCTTTCTAGAAGATCTAGTGTTCATCCGGTCAAGTTCACTTCATAGAACAGCTTTAAGGATTTCTGTGCTAACAGAAAGCAAACTGCTGAGTTTACGGAATTGTGAACTAGGGATTCCAAGTAGTTCACTTTCTGGTGTGCTAAAGTTACTGATTTTAAATAGCAAAAGACTTATTAATGCTTCATCTTAGAATCACGTCTGACTTTGAACAACATGTGTTTGATATTATTTTTCTTAAATATTCTTAATTTATTTCTGTGAAGGAAAGACAGGATATCACATAGCGCATTTGAATGCAATCAAGTCAGTCAATCCACCTTGAAGAATAAATTCTTTATTCCTTATGTATTGCAGATGTTCAGGCTTTGAAGAATGCTTACGAGTTGATCAAATCAGCCAGTGAAGGAAAATCTGCACTTGACTCAGATACCTTCAGCACCGACTTGTATGTTTTATGTGCTGAACAAGCACTTCAGGTTTGTAATTTAGGCAATGTATCTGTATTGAATAAAAATACGTATATGACATACTGTATTTACAGTTGTTAAACCTATTACCTCAAAAACAATCCCAGAAATACTTGAGGGAAGTATTATGCTCTTCTGGTTTTGGAGAGCAATTGTTTAAACATGCTTTTTCCCTTAAAACTCAGCCTCTGAAGTATCACTTTTTTATAGTCAGTCATCAAACTGTGGTTTGTGAAGTTTTCAATTAGGCCAAAATATGGCAGGTATACCATAGCATATATAAAATAGTTTGCCATGCCTGTTTTTTCTTGTTATGAAAAACTTGAAGTTAGCAGTTTGGTTATGACTGAAGGAAATGTGTCTGTGAACAGACCCTACCAGCCAAAAGAAGGAAGATTCTACACCATTCTAATTATGAATCTTTTTTTTTTCCCCTAGGCTGCAATCCAATCAAATTCTGTGGTCTGAAAATTGACATCCATACAAAATCCTGCCAGCTAATATCCATACTTAAAAAAAAAATTTGTTAAGAATTTTGTCTTTATATTAACAATTGTGTTAAAAAAGGAGACATTTTTTGACTACTGTAAGCAGTTTCAGACTGAGTGAGGAGTTTTGTTAAATAAGGAAGCTATCTTTTGATAAAAAATGACAAAAATATGCCTTCACATTTTAATAAATTTTAATGGGCTTGTACCACATCTGGTACAAGTCTGCATCTTTGTGTAATGTTGCTTGCATACTGGTATGCAGCTGGATGTTCCCCTTTGATTAGGCATGCATTTTTAAAAGCGAACAGTTCTTAATTGTTTGTTGCATTTCTTAAATATTAAAATGCTTTTTCTGGGGTCTTAGATGGGATATCCAGAAATGAGCAGTGACTGTCTACGGATGTATTTTAAAGCAAGATTTCCTGTGAACCAGTTTCTTGGCAGAGCCTATTTGTGCCAAGGCCAGTTGCATGCTCTACACTCTACAGATAATTTGGTGAGAAATTGTAAAGGTTTCTTTATATTGAGCCAGTTCTTAGAAGTATTTATTCCTAGGTTTTAATGTATTGCTTTCAGCTATTTTAAATACACAAGGATAATCGGAACTGTGGGAAAAATAGAAGGAAAATATATTGAGTAATTTGTGAGTAAACAAAACCAGCTGAATTTGACTAATATTTCAGATATTTTGGGGAGGACAATAAAAAGGAATGCTTGCAAAAGTTTTCAAGCAGTTGATTGTTTTGAAGTCAACCTTTTCACTTTTTACTTATATGTGATACTTTCAGACTGAATCACTTTAACTCTTAAAGTGATTACCAGTTTTATTCAGGAAGCATTTCACAGGCTTGTGGGAAGTGGAGGGCTAAAGGAGAGAGGTTGCAGAGTTGCTTTCTGTGGCAGTGTGCTTCTAGCACTCATCAGTAGTGTTTCCATGTAGTACTTTGGATGTGGCTTTATGTAGTAGGAGGTGGTAGCAACTCAGCAGGATACTTCTGCTTCTGTGTGTTGCTTTTACCATGTCCATAAGTGTTTACCTCTGGCTGATTTTAAAATGGAGTGGGATCTGTTTAATGTCTTCAGTATTTCACTCGTCCTTGTACTATGGTCAGTCAGCTTTGATAATCTGTTAATGGTATCTGACCACTGAAAATGGTGTTAACAGATGTTTAGAATCATGGAATATCTTGAGTGAGAGGGGACCCACAAGGACCATCCAGTCCAACTCCTGGCCCTGCACTGGACACCCCAACAATCCCACCCCATCCTTGAGAGCATTGTCCAAATGCTTCTTGAGCTCTGTCAGCCTTGGGGCCTTGACCATGGCCCTGGGGAGCCTGTTCAGTGCCCAACCACCTTCGAGGGGAAGAACCTTTCCCTGAGATCCACCCTAACCCTCCACTGGCACAGCTCCAGCAGTTCCCTGGGTCCTGTCACTGCTCACAGGGAGCAGAGGTTGCTGCTGCTCCTCTGCTGCCCTTTGTGAGGAAGCTGCAGACCGGGATAAAGTCTGACCTCAATCTCCTCTTCTCCAGGCTGAGCAGACCAAGTGTCCTCAGCTGCTCCTCTTATGGCTTCTCCTCCAGGCCCTTCACCATCTTTGTAGCTCGTAGTTAGTGTTGTGTTCACAAATTTCCTTTACAGATGTTGCAGTAGTTTCTTTGAATAATGTGTTTGAATTAACTTTCGAGCTAGAATCTTTTCCCTGTCATCTACACTTTGTTTCTTCTCAGAGCACATGGGCAGAACAACTGTTCAACGGTCCCTTTGAAACTTCATGCACATTTGAAAAGTGATACACTTTGTATCAGTTGTAAAGTTTTTTCACTGCTGTGTTCGAGATAATTTATGAAAATAGTAGTGGTGCAACATCTCCTACTGTATGACTAGTAATCATGATTCACTTAGTGAAGATAAATTTGTCCTTATTTTGGTTTCCAACTCAAGCAATCCTTCTTAGTTGATTAAGATTCTTATGTTCTTAATTATAAGATGTTCTTAAATTTAAGATGTTTTTGCTCTTAGGGGCCAAGTGCAATTTCTCTATTTTAGTATATATTTCATCTCAGGCTCTTTTTTCTGGTTTTCTCTTTATCTATGTAGTTTCCATTAATTGCTCAGTACCCCTCTTATGCCATCCCAGAGCCCAGTAAGTCAGTTCCAGCTCTCTTTGAGAGTTTAATTACTCTCAAACTCTCAACTCCTCTGCTGTCATCCCTTTCCTGCTCACCCAGTTCCACCTCCACTTTGCCATTTCCACTGAAACTTCCTTCTAGACTTTTAAAAATCCCTGTTGACTATCTCATCCATCTTCTTTACACCCTCCCTTCGGAATTTTTACAGACTCAAGATCTCTCCTGAGCTGTCTTCTTGAGGCTCAGCAGTCCCAGCTCTCTCAGTCTTTTCCCCATAGGAGAGCACCCCAACATACTGTTTCAGGTGACTTGTTGAAGCTGTTTTGAAGAAAATAATACCTCAGTTTTTTTAATGGGACAAACCAATACTATTTCCCCCCCCTCCCCAGATCTGCTCTTGCATGTCTCTGGGCTTTCTTTGCTGAAAGCTTAAAAAGTATGCAGCTTTGCAATTCTGGAAAATTTCAGTCCTGATAATTAGTGTTTGACAGAAATGAAATAAACTGAAAATACAGTTTTAAAATTTGAAATCAGGAAAACATAGTAACAGACAATGCAACCAGTTTCTAGTTATTCTGTTTCTATGGCAGCAACCTCCTATGGCAGTATATTTTAGTTGAGATTAGTCTGAAAATAAAATTTATGAGATGTGAACATAATGAAATAGGAAAATAATGTACTTATTTATAAAAGCCGTATTCAAATTGCATTAGCTTTTATTTTTTCTGTTCTAGGAGGAGTTTGAAAAGTTTGTGCTGTTTTTTATGAAGGCAATAAATTTTGCCAGCCATGATAAAAGGTAGGCCCTACTGATGGGTTAACTCTAAATCCCAGGAAATGTTACTGATTTAGTTTTTCAGTTGTTTGTCTCAGGTTTTCAGTAGGTAACCTCGAGTTGTGTTGTTTGGGTTTTTTCTCTAGATTTTTCCTTCCATTTCATAACTTCTCTAACTGCTGTAACAACACAAGAATACTGAACTCTTAAATGGACAGGATGAATAATCCTGTGTAAGGCTGGTAGACATCTCAGCATTTCTTACTCTTTTGTACTTATGCTCTGTAGAGTGAGAGCACCATGTTAGCTGATTTTTAAGTGGTTAATTATTGAGTAGAGCGTAGTTGCAAGAGTTACCATATTCTTGTGCTGTACTTGTCTTCTCAGTTATTGGTCAGGATTGGCTCTAATGAAAAGTTCCAATTTTTGCTTCTTAGGAGTGTCTTAAAAAACTAATTTTATGTTTATTCAAGTCCACGAAATACTGAATTTTTTATTCTTATTTTTCAGATATTATTTTTTGATATATAATGCCTCAGTTCTTTATTGGCAACTTGTGAGGCCATTCCTTAAGCCTGGATTCCGCAAGTGCCTTATTCCCAGCCTTTCTCAGATTGTTACAGCATTAAACCAAATTGAAGAGCAAGACAATGAATGGAGAGCAGAACTGATGATGTAAGTTTAATTGTATTTTCTCATATGGGCATTCTGTAGTCCTCTTAGACATGTGGCTGCCACCTGAGGTAGTCTTTATTAAAGTGTATTTAATTGGTAATGTTGCAGATACATTTATTGTGGAAAGCTTAATTCATAACTTTTTAAAGAGACATGAATGTACTCAACATAGAAAATGCTTCATTTTAATATTTAATTTTAGGTTACAATTTTAGTGGCAGAGACGGCTTTGCCCTAGATCGGATTTGAAGCACAGTAATTTTGGATGTAGTGTTTGAGTCATTCATAATAATTGGAAATAAATGGTGTATCACTATCAATGTATTACCATTCTCACATTTCTTGAGCAAAGCTGGAGCATAAACTTTGAGATTACTCTCCTGTGAGAGGTAGTTTTATGTGCAGAATGAGGAGCGTCCATGTAATTTTTCAAGGTCCCACAGGCTTTTCTCGGAGATGTTTTGGTCTGCTATGCTACAGACCATTTCCAGTTCCTCTTACTCTTCTACCATAGTTTTTCCCTTTCTCTTTTTGATCTTTTCCAGTTTTTTAGTCTGTGACTGATGGTTTATTGCTGTGCAGCATTTTCTTTATAAGCTGAAACTGGAGGGAAATAAAAATTTAAGTAATAAAAACATTCCAAGAGGTATGCTAAGGACCATGTAGAATACCATGCATGCAGTTTTTTGATACCAAACATACTCTTGCTGATGTGTTGATAAGAACAAGCAAGTGCACACAATGTGTTTGTGTTATAAAACTAATGGTTGCATTTATTTTTCTTACATTTGTATTTATTTAAAAAATATTTTTATTATGATCATCATTTTTGTTGTTAATTTATTTCATGGAATCACAGGGTCTTTTTCAGTTAAATCAGATAAAGTATTGAAAATCCAGTTCCAGTTTCCAATATGAATAATTTTTTTTGCTAGATGGCTTTGACATACTGGCCTTTCCGTAGTTAAGGGAGAATCTTAGAGAAATTCCCCTACAATTTTAAATAGTTGCTCCTTTTAATTTCAGATATCTTGTGGAGAAAAGTTTTCACAAAAAAATCCTCCTTTTCCAAGATTCTTTTTATGATCTGCACTAAATATGTGTTAACAGCTCTATATCTCTGGGAGAAGCAAAAATGTAGAAGTTAGAGAATCTCTTTTGTGCTGAGTCAGTGCTAATGGCTTGTGCTGCATTTAGGAGTGGTACCTTGAATAGAAAGCATGTTGAAAAAATATAAATAAGAATTTTTTCAGAAAATGTTAAAAAATATTTAATACAAGCATTTATTTGATCTGCAGAAATTTACTCGAATGCTTCCTCGATGCTTCAAAACTGGAAGAAGCAAAAGAGTTTTCATCTACTGCAGCAGTATTTATTAAGGAAAATGTTCCAGAGAAATACTCTCAAATATTTTCTCTAATGGTAATGCTGAAAAATATTTTAAACTCCCAGTAAGCCCTGTTGAGTTGTTTCTCACTTATTAGTCACTTAGTCAATGATTATTCAATTATTATTGCTTATTTAGTCAATAATTAAATTGTTATTTTATAGGTGTATCACAAACTGATGGATATTTCCGAGGTAGAGAAGGACATACAAGATTCCACCCATCTTTTAGTTATTTATAAAATGCAGATGTTAAAATTGTAAGTATGAAATTGTATCCTTCCAGTTGTTCTTTGATGCTGCATATTATAGAGGCAGGTTCAGGTTCCGGTATCCCACGTGCCAGTAGAAAAATCTACTGCAAAGATTAGTTTCGTAAAAGGAAAATTACAATGACAGTTTGGGTAGTAACTGTCAGGCCTGTCTGGAGAACAGCCTCAGCTAAAAAGTGAACTAGTTCTTTGGGGATGTAGGGAGTAGTGTGTTGGGCAGATTATCTCAGGGGAAAGAATTCCATTAATATCCAACAGACTGTCATTCCATACACAAGTCATGTGCAAGAAAGTAAAGATGGAGAAATCACACCTGAAATATAATGCATAAATCACAGGATAGGAAGCATAATGCTTTTTAAAATTTTTAAATTTTAAAGGCATAAAACAATTTTGAAAATTAGACTTCATAGCGAAATCTCATGTAATTTTTTTTTCAATGTCTCAACATCTTCCCATTTTAGAAACATTGATTCTTTTCTAAGTAACAGTTCATTAATTTATACTGACATTATAAGAAAGGAGTTTTGCACACCAGTTTTTTTGTTCTGGAATAAAATTTACCCTGTGAAATATTAATTCTTATGCTTGAATGTTCTTAGTGCTTTGTATCTGGCTGTCTCTGAGTTACTTACTTGCCATACTGAAGTAGGTTTTGCTAACTTTTTTTTTATATTTGAAAACCCAAGTATCCTACTGATCCCTTGGACTAAGCTATCCATTTGAAGTTAGAGTTATTTCAAAATTTTAATGCAATAATATTTCTCATGAAAAATTTTGACCCAGTTCCTAATATGTTGCAGGCAGTGGGACACAAATAAGTTTCCAAGTGACACCATTGCAGAGCTGAATTCTTTATATGCGCTTTTGAAACAATATAATGTACCTCCAGCATCTGTTCTCAGTGTGAAGTGAGTTTTTCTTGTCATAGTCCCATGGAAGTTGGTTACAACAGTTTGTGTTGCTTTAACATGTAGGTCATCTTAAAAATAGACAAAACCCTATTAGACTTTATTAAAGAACCCAGGATTAAATATCTTCTTCCGTACAACTCTTTGTGTAATATGATTAAATCTTTCCGTAACCATTTCTTGTTAATAAAATGAGATTTTTCAAAGGTCTTAAAATTGACCTTAAAATTGACAACTGCTTTCAGACTGTAGTTAATTTTTAGCTTTTCTTGAGGCCCTTCCCAGTTCTTCAGCATGTTTGACATAGAGATCTCTATTCTAGTAGTTATATCACAGATGTTGCATATGGAAGTAATACTGTATTTTTACTTGAAATGGTAAATCATCTCTGGCAAATATTCAGGTCTCTTATTACTTCTCCTGTCTCAGACAGCTAGAACACAGTCTCCATCTGTATGTCTGTTTCTTTGTTCCTACATAGCAGACTGATGGATTTTACTGCATTGTGTGCCAGTTCACTGCATTGTACTTCCAAAATTACTTGCAATCTTAGTTTGTTCTTTCACCATCTTTGTTGTGCATGCATTTAATTCTGTATTTTTTGTCTTCTTCAGGAACTGTTTGTACAAGACTACATAGGAGTATGCTAATTAAAAATGTTCATCATAAACAGATGAACTTTTGTATTTTTCATGTAGCCAGCTTTAAACTTTTTCCCTTTTCCTTCACTACTGTGAGCATTACTAGCACAGTCACATGTTCTGTAATATTCAGATGACTTCACGGTTTTCAGATATATCGCACAGTTACTTTCAAGTAGTGTTTTTATAATTCCATGGAGGAGCAATATCAAATTCTCTGAAGTGATGTTTTTTAATTTTTGAAGGGTTCCTTTGATTCTGGAATTAGCTCATTTTTCTTTGAAAGTAAACTGCACCGAGTTGGCATCTCAATGTATCCTCGATTTGAAAAGTGCTGGGATTATTGTAAGTATTAATTACACTGGTTTGGGGACTTTTGATTACATACACACACCCCTTTGATATTTATATTTAGTAAACAGTACTGATGGTTCTGGGATCTTCTGTCCATCTGTGTATTATTTGTATATTCATTAATATAAATAATTATTTGGGTAAGTGATCTATTCCTAAGCTAGAGAGAAGATGCAAGGTCAGAAGGTAGGATGTAGGTAGACCAGGGTGATATGTAGTGCAGGTCATTTTGGCAAATAAATACTAACTGTAGATTTTTGCTTACGTTTTTAAAATGTTACCTGCACAAAAGTTTGATTGGAAATTAAATTCAAATTTCTAATTTAATGATCCTACTTTGAGCTACTGGTAAGTTTATCCTCACTGAATTTTTTTTTATTCCAGGTATCTGATTCAGGCCTGTTATTCTGAACATTTCCTGCATGTCTAAAATCACATACAAATCCATAGCATTCCACTGGAAGATGCGTTTAAATCCTCTAGATCAAATTTAGGATTTAATTTGAGTATTTGTGTAGACAGTAGTAGCAAGTATCTGTTGTGTGGCAGCAGTAGAGAAACCTTGCTTCTATTTTAACCTTCTCCCTTGGAGTTGGTGTGTTTTTAAGTAACCACCTTCAGATTGCCCAGCATGGTTTGACAGCAACCCCTTCATAGCAGAGTGAGAGAAATCTGGATCTAAGTTCCAGTTCCTTGGCTTTTGCCAAGCACTGACAAATTTCTCAGACATAACATGAATTCCATCTCTGTGCGTTTGTCACACCATGACTGGGACAGTTCTGGGTTCATCTCAGTTTTCCACAGTCTTGTCTGTTTTGCAATCATGGGGATGTTAAATTAACACAGGTCATGCTGAGCAATTTGATAACATTGTAATGACTGAGGAATGGAGATGCTGTCTGAATTTCCCTACTGCTCTATGATTTAATAGTCAGATCTTTCCTGAGGAGTTGAAAGTCTAGCCTCTTTTTTTGCTTATGTTTCACTACCCATCAAGCTGAATCCTTTCTATCTTGACTAGTGCTTGTTTATTCCAAGCATGTACCTTTTTAATAACATTATTAAGCAAATGGAAGAGGGTGGATTTAAATCAGATACTGGGAAGAAATTCTTCCCTATGAGAGTGATGAGGCCCTGGCACAGGTTGCTCAGAGAAGCTGTGGTTGCCCCATCCCTGGAAGTGTCCAAGGCCAGGTCAAACAGGGCTTGGAGCAACCTGGGATAGTGGAAGGTGTCTCTGCTCATGGCAGGGAGTGGGACGAGATGAGCTTTAAGGTCCTCCCAACTCAAGCAGCTCTGGGATTTTATGATCTTACTAGAACTGAAATCAAATTACAGTATAGGAAAAAGCAGGTATACACTGGTTTTCTTACTGAAAACTCTGGCAATGAACCACTTAAAAGTTATTTTGCAGCCTCAGCTTAGTAAAAAAAAACTACTGTTCAAATAATTCTACTTCCTTTGCATTGTTTCAGTTGATTATTTCGTATAGTGGGATTTTCAGTAGGAAAGTACAGGGCTGTGTTGGTGTAATTTCATGTGTTTCATCTTTATCATATTTCCTTTTAATTATTAAAATTAGCATTTTGTGTATTAATACTTCATAGGAGCCCGGGAAACTTATTGAAATAGAATGCCTGGAATGTGAATATAAAAGAAAAAAAAATGGCACTAAAATTGTGACTTACACCAAAGGAGTTGTTGAGGTATGTTCTTTAGCAGTAACTTTGAGAGAAAAGTAAATGTTTTAATTTGTTAAATGTGGAAAATTGCATTTGACTGTGTGTCTTAATTACATTATACTGATCAGAAATTCTTTTAAACTTTATATTCTTTTAAATTGGGCTACCAAGAAAGAGACAGGGAAAAATAAACCACAGTTTATTCCTGATAAATTGTTACACTGGGGAGGATTTTCTTAGATTTCTGTGGTTAGTTGACTCAGTTATGATTCAGACCATCAAAAGTAGAAGCCTAAGTATCAATGTTGTCAGTGGGATTAGAGAAATGCCTACAATGAGCAGTTTAGAATAGCTCTTAGAGTCACCTAAAGTTTCTAAAGTGGGAAGTAGGAATATGTTTAATGAAAACTGGTAGTGCATGAACTTACTCCTATCTGTGGCTGTGCTCATTTTGGAGTGCAGAAATTCCATTCACCTTTTGAAAAAAAGAAGAAGTTCAGTAATTCCTCATAATATGAAACATAACTAATGCCAAAATGTAAAATAGGATATTTAGGTATTTCTAAAATTTTGGGCTGCAGTGTCTGCAGCTGGAGAGGGTTTTTTGTTTGTTTTATTTTTTAATTGCATACCTCTAAAAATAACATAATAAATGGCAAATGTCTGTTACTGTAGGTAAGGATTTGCTTTTAGATTTAATTAAATTAACCAAATTTAATTGACAGTGTGGCAAATCCTGTTCATAATATTTCTTTTTTTCCTCTCCTGTGCGACGTTGGTACCTTAGTATGGAAAAACAAAAAGCTAAGCCTTCTGAATTCACAAATATTCACAATTACCAATTTCTATTTATCATAAGGAAGGGGAATAGCTGACAGACTTCTACCTGAAATATGTAATGGCAGCCTAAAAGTACCTAAAAGAAACACTCCTTAGTTATTGATACCTATTTACAAAATAAGCTTTTATTAAAGGAATTATTAAAAAAAAAGTTTCCAAAGTCTGCTGGCTGAGGGACTGTTTTCTAGTAAAAACAGGCCAAAGGTTAAAATTTGGAGGAACATGTAAGAAGTTGTATTCATTAAATGCAATATATGCTAATTAATTTTTCGTTTATGCCAGGGTCAGCTGGAATTGATAAAAAATCTTGACTTAACCTTAAAACGTGCAGTTCAGATGGGAGATCCCAATGTGATTCAGGTTGTTTGTGCAACCCAGTGGAATCTGTGCTTGCCACTGCTACAGCACAACTTGCACCAACACGTGCGAAAGCCCTTGATCTCAGTTGCTGATGCCCTTGAAGAGGTTGACAGGTAATTTTCTATGCTGTGCACTTTTTTATTTGTTTCTTTGGAAGGTCTCAGCTTCAAACTCATTAAAAAGCTCAAGTTCTCTGATAATAAGCATCTTTGAAAATTTTCCATTCGCTTGTAATAAATGCAGGTCTGCATGTTGCATACAATTCCCTGTTAATCACTGAAATACAGGTTCCTTTCAGGCAAAATCTCACACTGTTTAATGACCTGCAGCAAATATTGAAATACTTTAGGAACTGAATAATACTCTAGTTAATCAGGATTTTGTGAGAAAATTCCAAAGCTGCAGTATGAGTGCATGTGTTGGACTGTGGTTTAGATTCTCGTATTAACATCACATTTTTTGGTTAAAAACATAAAATTAAAGAATTAGTTTTAAAAAAAGCATCATGGCTTCTGTATTACATATCAAATAAGACACTTCTAGCAAGACTACTTTTGCATCTTTCATGGTACTTTTTAATTGAAAAAGCTACTGTATTAAGAAAATCTAGTATTTTTTTCAGGTATGTTCTTCTGTTTGCTACTATGCTGTACTTAACCTTAAGCACCTAAGTATTTTCACCTTTTTTACTGCGTCAAACAAATAGACCTTACTATGTGATACTTATTTGAGTTTGGACCTGTGCATAGGCTGACTGCCAAGAGCAGAGATCAGAACTCCTGTAGTGAAGTGAGTTACAATTGACACAATCTGCCACTTGAGCAGGAAGGCAGGTGGTTTCTGATGGAAGTATTGCAGAGGAAGGTGAGAAATCTATTTTCAGTGTTTCTAAAATGTCATTTTTTTAGGTGCATAAAGAGGAAACAGAAGCCTGAAGAAGTGGAAACACACTTGTATAAAAGCAGTATATTGTATTACTGTACTGTTATTCAAGCATTTTTAGGCTTCCCATATAAAGAGTGCCAGATCAGCATAGGGAACTTTGATAATTATACTCAATGTCAGCAATGACCATTTTTCTCTAAAAGCTTGCAGGTTAGGTTTTTTGGGGTCAGGGTTTTGGCCTTTGTTAACCTGTATATTCTTAGCAATCCAGTTGACTCAGCCTCAACTCTGATGTGGTACTGTCACTAGAGATTGAATGAAATCACTTGCCCCTATTAATTTGCCTGTCCTAATTTTCGGTTGGATTGCAGCATTAATTGTAGCTACTTTGGCCTACAGGAGAAGGGCCAGACTTGCTCAGTCAGATGGGCTCTGCTGTGACCATACATGAGTTCTGTGGCAGATGTTTGATAGGCTTGAAAACCTTTCTCCTTGTCTCTTTCTCATGACATTGCTTTCATTTATCTGATTTTTTGTTTTTCTCCCTGAAAATAATCTAAAGTAGCATGTGGAGCTCTGAGCTGTCATGAACAGCTTCCTGGGGCAGATGGTGGATAGGGAGCCCAGTGTACTTGAGGCTGGGGAACGTGCAGGTTTTGGGGAAAACATACTGGTTTCGTGGAGTGGTGTGAGCATGATAGTGAAAATGAAAGAAACAAATCAGTTATAAAAGGAGTATAAATTTTCATACTATAGTTGCTTTTAATTATTGAGTTTCACCTTTTTGTGAGTTTTAAGTCTAAGAATTTTAGTGTGCCTCATTTTGACAGTTTAAATTTGTGTTCCTCAGCACATTGACGTTGTTGCGTTGCCAAGTTCACATGGAAATAGCTCGTATTGAAGAAGTTGGGGATAGACTGGAGGCTGCTGTGGGACATTTGCAAAAAGCTCTTCAGGTGGACAGCAGTGGGCAGTACCAAGAACATCTGAGACTGGCTTTGAACCGCGTTCATTGGTGCACGGTGCTGTACCAGGCACCTGAGCGCCAGGAGGACCGGGCAGGAGTGATGATTGAACAGGTAATCAGAACGAACAAGGGCTGTAGCTGGAACAGATTTGTTTATTCAATTCCAGCAGAGGAGAGCCAGCTGTTCAGTAGAACTGGGTAGTAGAAGAGCCAACATTGACTTGCTTAGAGCAAACTGCCATTGAGGTGGTCATGCTGCTTCACAGCCTGAAGGTTGTGATAGAGGATTTTTTCCCAGTTACATTAAAAACTTATTTCTTCTGGGGAGGGAGGGAGTTGTTAATTAGCAAAAATATCAGCAAAAAATAAGCTTATTAGCAATTGTCAGTGATTAGGGTTTCATTGCATGAAACAGTGTTTTATTTAATGAGGAGAGCAGTGTCCAAATAGCTAAACATCCTGGCTGGCTTCAAGATAAATCAGTATTATGTGACACTTACAAATGCTGCTAAATAATATAATGTAAAGTCACAGTGTAGTCATTGTCAAGAGTTACTGCATCTAATTCTGTTGTGCTGCCTCAGCACCTGAACAAAAATCATGCTGGCAACAGATTTTTTTTGTCTGGTTTCAATGCTTTTCCATGCAAGCTTACTCTGTTTAAGTGTTACTTTAAAAAAAGTGCTTACACCTCCTCTGACTTGGACTCATTCTGAGAAGACCAGGAATTTTTTCATATTTTGTAGCAACTTCTTGTTATTGCACTATGGATGTATTACTGTTGATTTGTAAATAAATACTGTTCTTTGTTTAAGAAGTTATAACATAATGACAGGTTATATACTGAGGAATATACTGTAAGGTTGCATGGGCAGCATGAACATTACTTCATATTAAATTGTCCTTGGTGTATTGAATATCAAAACAGAAGTGACAGTATTGTCACTTTCAATGACAATAATACTGCAGAATGATGTGTAAGATAAATGAGGATACACAATTGCTAAAGGTATTTTTTTGGTAGTAGCAAGTTATATGATCTGCATTCTGTTAGGTTTAGTAAATAAGGTGTGGTTGGAATATAAAATGAGCCTTATAGCAATGAGTTCTTTTCTTTACATAGGCTAAAAGGGGAAAACAAAAGGATGATGTGAGGAAAAAGAGATCCCTTCTGGTAAATGCAGGTCTTGCATTGGCTCCTGATACATTTCGAATAGTCCTTGATAGTGAAAATGAAGCTAAAGGTAAAGTTCATTTCTGTGACTGAAAGTTACTGCACTTTGTCTGCTTTGCCCACTCTTAAAGGCTGGACACAGCATCTAATGCAACACAGAGAGTGTTGCAGTGCAGGTGAAGTGACACTTCTGCTGAATTCTGTGGCACAGTTCCTATCAATATCTTTAGGGATCTAAAAGTTGTACTGTGATACTGGAAAAGGTGTTGTTTTCACCTCCATATTTGTCTAAACCTTCCTGTTGTGCTGTAGTGGGCTGGAAATACTTGAAATATTTGGGGTCAAACAAACATAGATCAGTTTTTGGGTGGGACAACTATATGTGAAGATCTAGAAAAAAGCAGAGGAGGTGCTGGTGGGATATGGATCTTTTCATGTTGGTGGATTGGTTTGGGGAAAGCTTGAAGGAATGAGAAAAGGACTCGATTTTGAATGTTTCAGCAAGTAATTATGAATGAAATTGCTTGCCTTTCATGTGGATTTTTTAATCTCTTTTATTTAAGAACTACTTTAAATTCTTGTTTCTTTGAAAAGTTTCCTCAGGTAAAAGTACGAGTCAAATAAGCTTCCTCTGTGCAAAAGCCCAGCATCACACTAAGAGTGTGGGGAAAGTTGATGAGCATTTCAAACACTTGAGAAATGAAAATGACAGAGAGAGGTAATTATTGCAGGCCAGAAGTATCTCTTTTGTCTTGTGTAGAAGTGTCTGAGGGGAAAGTTTCTGTTGCAGAGGTTCAGTTTCTGGGTGGTATCTTGGAAGAAGCTGACTAATTGAATCAGCCCTGGAAAAGTATTGAAGTGTATGTTTAATTCCTGACAAGCTCTGTTATGTTCCCATGCTGTGCAGAACTGTGTTCTTTCCCTGTTCCTAATCTGCTCTCACATGCACCTAACTCACTTGGTGTGTTGATAGAAGCTCAGCACAAAGAAAGATGAGTTGAATAAAGCTTGTACTTGATGTACAGTTGAAATTTGGAAGTGTCCTGTCCTTTTAGGTCCTTGTACCACACCATATGCTACAACTTTTTGGTAAAAGATTAAGTTGTACGTTCTGAAAGTCAGATTAACCTGCAGAAAAATGTCAGGTTCCATTTTGACTATTGTCATTTTGTCATTCTTTATCTAAAAGGAGGTGTCTCCTTTATTGCTGCACTAAAAATTCCTGTGATGAAATTTAAAGTCTTTTGTTTTCTAAAATATTCTGAACCCAAACTTGTTTTCAAGATGTATTTTTAAATTCTCAACATCTATTTTTAAGTATTTAGTTTACTTTCTAAGACAGAACATTAGAGTTGTCACACACATTTGAAATTTCAGTATAGTTACCATCCAAACCAAGAATTTTATCTCACTCCTGATATGCTGAGGAGATTCTTTTTAATTAATAAATTAATAATGTTATCTTTCCTACTGACAAGAAGACTTCAGTTTATTAATTTTGAGTAGATTTGTTTTTTCCTGATGACCATCATTATTGACATGATTTTTTTGTCGATCCTGAACTGCGAAAGATAATCTTACTTAAATTAATTTTGTGTTCTTTCTTTGGTAGAATTATACTTTGGGCAGATTTGGCAAAAGTTGCACGTAAACAGGAAGTCTGGGATGTGTGCCGTGCAGCATGTAGATTCTGCCTCTTGTATGAAGATAACTTGTTTAGGAAGATATCAAAGCCTAAAAAAAGTAAGTGAACAATTTATTTTGAATGTTGTAAGAGGAACTTTTTCCTTATTTACTGGAGCTACTCGAAGGAGTCAGACACTTCTGTTTTCTTTCTTCCCAATCCCAAAGTTCCATGAGCACCTTGTCTGTCACTGTCTATTGGCATACATGGAATATTCTTTCTACTTCCAAATCTAGAAATCAGTCAATACATTTTTTGTTGAAGCCATACTCTGCCTTCAGAAATGTTTCACCAATGCTGCAGGAAAGCACTTGTATGAAATGTATCTATCTGTATTAAGAAAACAAGTACATTCCCTAATGGTCATCTAGGTCCTTATTATCTGTGCCTGAGGAACCTGAAGAAAAATGGGTTGTCAGTCACTTTGTATGAGGCTCACATGGTAATAATTTTTACCTTTTTCCCTTATTCATCAGTTCCCTGAGGTATCCAACATTGTACCTTATTCCTTGAGGGTCTACTGGAAACCTGCCACACATGTTAAAAGAGTTCTTCGCTTGACAAAAGCACTTTTAAATCCCCAGCTGCTTGGTGGCTTTTGCATGTGTCTGGTAAAGTTGACTCACCTTTAAGTGCAGATGAAATGCAGCTTTTTTCAGTAGCCAGTGTTAATTGAACCTATTCCACTTTTATTCTCTAGATTGCTTCCAATGTCTGCTTAAAATAGGGCATGAATTTGCCTGTTTCTTTCGCAAGTTTTGCATTTCCAGACTAGCCATGTTTAATCTTTCAACTCTTTTTCCAAACTAAAGATAAAAAATAAGTTCTTACCAGAAACTGAAGGCAACCATGCACCAAAAGCATCATCAATATAAACTGGTGTGTTCTTACAAACTCCATGTTTATATTCAAATAACTGAGTCCTTTCTCTTTATTATTAAACCAAAGAAAAATACTGCTTATTTTCTCTTTACTGATGTGTGTGTTACCAGAAAGTCAGCCCAGTCCATGGTTTAAACACACGAAGACTTCAGCCACTACAGAACGTTCAGTACTCCCTAGAGGCCATGGGGTCTATTCACACTAATGTAGTTTCAGTGTGCATTTTATGACTGGAGCAAGTTATTTGCTGTAAATATTGAAGTTGATGCACAAATGCAGCAAAAACCACAGGTAACCAACGTCTCAGCACTGCCTAAGAACAGGCTTTGAGTGCAGTAAATGGTACTAATGAGAAAAATTAATTATGTGAAAGAATTTAAAGTATTTTCTTGCTAACTCTTCCTTGGGGATTTAAGAATGTGTGGGGATTTGTAAATTGTAAATTGAGGGTAATGATTTGCATGAAAATAATAATGGTGTTATTTATTTATTTTTAGCACGGAAGAGCAAAGCTGGTGCAGCTATGATGGTTAATGGTCAAGGTGACACCTCAGGAAAATCATTGCTACCTGCTAATTCCTTCTCTTTAGAAACAGATTCACTCAGAATACTAGCAGAAATAAGATTCATTAATGCAGAGGTAAATAAATTACACAACTGTCATTCATATTTGTTTCATTTAGTTTTGTTTTATGTATAATTTTATGCAAACATCTTAAAGCACTCGTATTATGAGTTTAGTTATTTTCTATCTCCCTAGGAACTAGAGGATGAAGTAGTTTCATGAAGCATCTTGTCAAAATACTGTGTGAACGTAACTATAGCAATAGTTTCACTGCAGGTCATGATAACACTTTTGTAAAAAAGATTCTACTGTAAATGTTTGACATTATATTTCTGGATCCCTAAAGTCTCAGCATGATTAAAAAAATTTATATACATAAAATAGGTTTTTTTTTCTCAATGTCATTATTTAGTAAAATTGGCTGTAGACAATTTTAAGATTATGAAGTATTTTGTATTATATTTCATATAGTTGTACAAAACTGTACAACATCTGAAAAAGTATTTTGTATTTTCTAATTTTTGGAGAGGTAACTTCTATACTGAGTCATAGTCTGTTTTCACAGTGATAACCTCCGTAGATAATTTATTTCTCTGTGTCTTTCCAGGCAACTGTTCATTTATTAAGATTGCAGGGAATTGAACTGAATGATCATGCTGTACCTCCAGAAGACACAAACCAGGATCATCCAGGAGATGTTTCATATCTTTTGGAAAATGATCCAGAATGGAAAACATACAGGTGCTTTTCCTTAATATGTGTCAAGACCCAGGAACTCTGACAGACCATTATTATCAGACACAGATAATTGCAGAAGCTGTTTCTCCTTAGTAAAATCCATTGTCACCATATTCTTCATTTTTGTAGGTAGTCATGGTAAAAGAAAAAGGTTCTAAAAAAATAGTTTGAAATAATTTTTCTTTTGTTTGCTTTCATTCTGGAGTGTGGATTTTCTTTTTCATTTAGCGGTTACTTCTCTAGAACTAGAAGTTAGTATTCCAAACTTAAAAACTATTAGATCTGTCTATATCAACATTTAGATAATTAAATTTTATATTTAAAAATGTTTTCCCAAATCAAAAAACTCTTTGTCTTGCTTTATAGCTCCTGTAACTACAATGATTTCGTAGTACTGAATGCATACAATGAATTATTTCAGTTTGCAGATCTTGTCTGTTCCATCCAATCAGCTGAAATGAATCTGGGAGAGTAGAATATAGCAAATATTGGTTTTTTCTGATCTCACACAATTATTTCTTGCAAAGGAGAAGAGGAGGGAGAATTCTGAGATGACACTTTGACTCTCTACTGTTCACATTCGTGCTGATGCTTGTCTTGTTGTGGCAATGGTCATGTCCTGAGAGAGCAGGGTGGCAGAGTTGTGTCCCTGGGTCTGTTCGTTCAGTCTGAATATTAAGTAAAGTTTCTCACACTGTCTGCTTGCAGATATTCAGAAAAACAAGAAAAATTATAAACTGATCAGAGCCAAGGGGCAAAGATGAGAATTCTGTTCCAAAATTTGCTAGCAGCTTTTTTTTGAGTTTACCCATTAGATTAAAAACCCATAGAAAAAAAAGCACTTTGTGTCCTGTACCATTGTGGACATAGTAATACCCAGTGTCAGTTTGTGCTTTTGGCTTTGTGACTTTGTAACCATTGCCATTCTGTGTGGACAAGGACTTAATAAATGCAACTGAAAAGTAATTAAATTTTTGTTCTTGTAGTTGGTTGAGATGTACTACTGCATATTTAACCTTACCGTATAATTCCTTCTAGCGTTGAAGGTTTGGAATAACAGCTTCTTTATACTAATTTTACAGTTTATGGATAGATTGCTTATCTCAGTATGCTATGGAAAACTTCCAGCGTGCAGCTGAAATAGGAGAACAACTGAATGAAGCCTGGATTGTTCACAATGCTGTGGTGTATATCTTAAATTACAACAGACATCTGATTTCTTCAGGAAGACAGAGAGAAATCATTGAGTATCTGCAGACTCTCCTTGGAGCCATCAAGACTGTTGGATACGATGGGTAAATTTAGATGTTTGGATATGAACATGCTCTTTTTTTCTAAAACACAGGAAATATTTTTGCAAACAGCATAAGTCACTTTGTGCTGTGAAAGATGTTTCTTGATGGCTTTCATTAGAGAAATCCTGTGCTGTAGTAAATGCAGTGGCAAAATGATTGACTATTGCAGAGGAGATGCTCCAGTCAAAGTCTGACTGTGGGACACAGTCCTGGAAATTTTAGTATATTGTTGACAGTGACCTCAGCACTAGGCAGGGAAAGGACCAGCAGCAAATGAGTCTCTTTTAACAGTACTGGGTAACAAAACCTAAATTGCAGTTTGTGCAGAGGTGAAGACTGGTAATACCTGCTTATTAATTTTGATACTTATGTTAGTTTATATCTCAGCAATAATCTTTTAGTTGTAATTCAGTTCATGTTTTCTCAAAAAAAAACCCCAAAAACTCGAGCTCAGCAGTGGATTGGCATGATAACCGGAAACAAATGGGTCCATGTGAAGGGTTTGGCTCAGGGTAATTGTTTAGAAAATAGTTATTATTTTCATGTATAGCAGCCTTGCTAATAAAAAGTTATGTTTTAATGTTTGTCTGACATAAATATGAATTTTAGGGTTTTTTTTTCTGTGATGAAAGAGAAGCTTCAATTATAGAAAGAGCTTAAAAAATGGATGTAAACTATGAAAATTGATTGTGGGTTTTGTAGTTTTAACAATTTAAACTGCTTTTCCAATGGCCAGATTTTTTTGCAACATCTATAATTTTGCTTTATAAGAAAAAACTAGATTTTCAAGTAATACTTATTACTTGAAAACAATAAATTTTATTCCTGCCTTTGATCTGATGCAGTGTGCACTTCTGATTTTTGTTTTTTTCTACAGAAGTACTGAGATTTTACTGATGTTATGTAACGCTTTGGCTCGGGGCCTTATTATTCCTTGGATTCCAGAGCCAAAACCTGCTGAGGAGAAACAAGAAGATACAGCAGTAGACACTGGCAGAAAAGCTGTAGGAAAGAAACAGGAAAAGGCAAATGTCACCCAGTCTCTCTTAGTAGATCCTAGTGGACTTTCTGACGTCCAAGCTGCCCTAGAGGTACAACCCCCTTGTTTTTATAGTTCCTTTTGTTCTGCTGTCACACATTACAATTCCTATAAATTCAGTAGTAGAATTTTCTGCAAAAAGTAAGATACCATCTTTTGCAGTTCTGCCACATAGATCCTCCTTAGGGGCACACTGGAGCTCCTTATCAGCTTGGGGCTCAGGGCTCTAACTTCCATTTGCCTTGTGAACTCACCTAAAGGAGATGTTGTCAGGCTTAGAGATGCATGTGCAATAATTTTAAAATAACTAATGGCTGGCATGTTCCATACAAGAAGCTTTCCACATTTCTCCTGTGTTTCAGGTTTCTTTTTTTTCTCTTCTTGGTGTTTAGATTTGTGAATTTGCCCTAGGTGTGATGACTGGAACCACACCTAAGGGAACCGTCCCTGTTGCTGCACAACAACAGGTCATTGCTACCTGGGTGAAAGCAAAGCAGTTAAATCAGCAGCAGATCGATCTTGGGACTCAGGATGAGGTATGAGTTACCTGAAATCCTGCATAATAACGAAACTTTCCAAAGAAAAGTTAAACTCATATATTCATTTAATAATGACTGAAATTATCAATGCATAATTTCTTTCGTATATTTGAATACAATGCGAAAATAAATTTTGGCTGTAGTTCCAATAAATCTTTATGGAACATAGCAAATTTTTCACATTAGGCATAGCAATGAGTCTATATTTCTTAATCTACCCTCTGTTGTTTGCTGCCATGGTGGTATTTGTTATATGATGACTGTTGAGCAGAGTAGATCTTGAATTCATACGTGTAAAATAATAAAATGGCTACATGAAAAATTTTAAGAAAAGTCATCTATATTTATATCAACATTTACTATGGCCTCTTTATGAATAGATTATAGACCTAGTAAGTTGGAAAGCAATATTTTATTCCTTTTTTTTTAATAATGTCTATAAAACTGTAATCCCCCAATGAAATATGAAATCTACCTTCACTGTATTGTTGATGGGGATTTTTAGTGTTGAAACTGTAGTAGTTCAGAGTTCACAGTGTTAATTAAAAATATATAAATACATAAAATCCCCCTTTTTAAGGACACAATAGAGATGAGAACTTGCTTAAAGCAAATTGAGGTTTTCAAGCATTATTATTATTATTATTACCCTGTCATCTCAACTAATGTTTTTAATATTATTGACTTGCAAAAAAAAAATCTCAACGTGAATTTTTTGTTTCTGCTTAGAATAATGATGAAGCACAAAATCCTATGGCAAGAATTCTTATTGGTCTGGAAATGTATTCATGTAGTGGCTTGGGTCTCATGGATTTCACTGTTCCTAGCTTATCTGAGGTATTGTTTTTTAATTAGTTCTTGAGTTTTTAAAAATTGCATATTATAAATGTGATTTCAGTTTCAATTTTTAATGGAGGCAAAATTAATTTGGAAATTTTTTTTGTACCATTATTTCCTTTAAAACTTTCCAAGTGATTGAATATTTGTGACAGGAAGATTTTTGTGACAGAGTATTTTCATTTCTCCAAAGAACAGATTGCATTAGCATTATGTCCATGTTGCTTTAACAGATTGTTTCCATAACCAACAGATGAGCTTCGTGGGTTCAGGTGAATTCTATACAGAACCATACTTCTAACCTTTCATTTTTCTTGTGGAGAAAACTTATTAGAATCACAGAGTTGTTTAGATTGGAAAAGCCTCGTGAGACCATCGAGTCCAACCGTTCCCCAGCACTGCCAAGGCCACCACTAACCCATGTCCCCAAGTGCCACATCCAAATGGCCTTTAAATCCCTCCAGGGATGGGGACTCCACCACTACCCTGGGCAGCCGTGCCAGGGCTGGACAATATTTTCAGTGAAAAAATTTCTTCAATATCCAACCTAAACCTCCCCTGGCACAACTTGAGGCCATTTCCTCTTGTCCTGTTCCTTGTTCCCTGGGAGTAGAGCCCGACCCCCACCTGGCTCCACCTCCTTGTTTGGACCAATTCATTAACAAGCACCATTATCCTAAAAAGGTGGAACTTTGATACATACAAAAGCAATGAAAACATTTAGATCCTATAATGAAACTAGATATGAAACAACATATATATATAGATAGATATGTTTAGGTTGGAAAAGACCTCTAAGATTATGGAGTCCAAGCTTCCATATATATGACAACATATATAGCAACTATATATTACAACAACTGGTTGTTGTAAAACCTCTTCTATCTCCCATTCTTACCTTTGGCTTAACTAAAATGGTCTCTGAATTTTGATAGTCCTGTTCCACTGATTTTTGAAAGAGTACTGAGGACATAGAATAAGTCTTGGCATATACTTCTGGCCAAAGGGCATGCACACTTACAGCTGGATTTACACATGCTATAGTAATACTTACTACAAGATGAATGATGCCTCTCTACTGTATATTTTGGTTGTAATTCTAGCTCTTTAGTTTTCTAGATGGTTTTATTATGTACTTGTTCCATGCCCAGTTGGTTGTAAGGAAGTCACAGCTGTAAGCACATAAGCGCTGTAGAACAGAGCATATTAAAACCCTGAAATTTAAACTCTTTTTTTCTTCCTTTTTCCCCTTTTTTCTCTTTATTCTTTCTTTTTTCCTTCCTAGTTAGTGAAATTGGCTTTAGAATGCAGTTGGTCGGATTCTTTAGTGGAGCTGCAGACACTGACACGACTTACGTATTTTGCATACATATCACACGCCTATGAAATAGTGACAGCTTGTTCCAAAAGGATCTTGGAATCACATGGGAATTCTGTCCACAACAGAGATACTAAGAAATATGATGTGTAAGTACATGGAATTTTGCATAATACGGTGGTATACTTGAACTAAGCTTTGAAGAAAGACTATAGAGGGTAAATGCATCCGATCACATAACCGAAAATGAAAGCATCTTTTGTACAAAAAAGCTGTGCAGTTAGAGATGAAAGTGAAAGTAAAAGGCAGTGGGAGATCTAGATTGTGGCACCGGACCCAGTTCAGAAAGATAGATGAAGTTTGTTATCCAAGGAAGTCAGCAGGTCATCCATCCGTGTGTTTGGGCGTCTTCCCAGGCAGCATTGCTTTTCTGAAATGATCTCTGGCAATCATGCTATTTTGACCCTTTTATAATCTCCAGGCAGAAAATAGCTGATTCAAGTTCTTTTGCTGATGCAAATTGCTTCCAGTGCTGACCTGCGTCTAGTACATGAAGGGTCTGTGCAATTCCTGGGCCAGGATGGGTCTGGGGGTGATGAAAGGTAACAACAGCTCCTGTATTCTTGGCTCTGCTGTCAGGTAGCCTTTGTGATCTTATTGCCACTATGCATATGGGTGCAATAGGAATGTAACTCGTTTCTTTAAAAACCAGTCTCTTACTTAAGTGATTATTTGAAACTTTGATTCCAAAGGAAAAAAACCCAAAAAAACACAGAAAGATTTCATATATAAATGGATCTGTTGGTGGAGTCCTTTATTATAAAAAGGTGACATCCTTTGATCCTCCTATTTTTTATATAATTTCCTCCAAAAGCAGGAATTAATTTTATCAGAAGATAAGAGAGTCAACTCCATTTAGCAGTAAGTTTTTTGGATGTAGGAAGTTTGAAATAAACATGTGAAAGAGTTCGGATACAATATATTGTTCCTTTTTTTTCTCTGCAAAATAATTTCTCTATTAAAAACAGTGTTGTTTTCTGCCTGGGGAAAAAAACCCTTGTAAAACCAAGTAAGATATCTTAATATGAAATACACAGTTTCAGAACTTTACAGAAATTGAAAGTATACTTGCTGCACATCCAGCAATTTACAAAGTAATGAATGATAAAATGTTTGATTCTTTGACAAAGAAATGTAGTCATGCATTGTCAGTGCTGTTTCCAGAAATGGAAGACAGGCTCAGTGTTTCCTGGTAAAGCACAGCCTGGGGACAGAGAGGTTGATTTTAAGCATGTTGCTGAGTTGTGCTGTGGGCACTGGTGCCCTCTCGTGCACACAGACCGTGGCTGTCAGTTCTCACACAGGGTAGAACAGAGCAGCTGGAGTGTGCATCTGGTCATGGCTGCATTTGTAACTAAGACCTTAAAAAATCCTGCAAATTGTATTTCTTCTTTTCTTACAAAGTCACTGTTAGCCAAAGGTATCAATTTATTTGCTTATTAATTTTTAACTGATTAACTGTAGCATTGAAACCTACAGTTTTATTTTAAATGTAGTAGAATAGGATTCATATCAATTTCTCCAGAACCCTGTGCATAAGTTACCAGACATAAGCATTACAAATTCCAAAAGAAAGTACTAGAAATCGTCTAATTTTCCTGATTTCTGTTTTTAATTACTTACTGCGTAAGTTTAATTTTGGACTAATATTTTGTTTGATGTACGATACTGAAACATGGGGAGAAAACTAAAAATCTATTTTCTTCCCTTGCTAAATATAGATAATAATTTTTTTAATCTGATTTCACAGTTATATTCATTAGAGGTGTGAAAAAGATATTTTATTCTTTATTTTCACAAAATGTTCCATTTTTAAATGTGTCCTGATTTTAAAAGAAAACTCAGTAGAAGCATTTGTAACTTCCAAAGCTAGGGACATCTTTATAGTAGAAACTTGAAAATATCATTAATAGAAAATGGGATGGTTTTAGACTGGAAGACTAAGCACTTCTTGAAGTATTTGCCTTTATGCAGGCCAGGTAACAGAGTGAAACAAGAAATGTTAAGCACTACTGCCTGGATGCAAGGACAGAGCATAATGGAAAATTTGTCTGGAAGAAAACATCTGCGTGTAGCAGCATCAAACGCCTTTGCTCAGAGTGCCAGGTATGTTTTATTATGAGAGAAGACTAATATAAAACAGATCTAAAATTTGATTACAGATTTGAGGATCAGCATATTTTCTGCCAAGACTGATAAAATGCAAAATAGTTGTGAGTTGAAATGTTTAACAAAGGATTTGAGAAACTTCACACTTTGGAAAATTTATCAACTACTTTCCACGTAGCTGATCTTGTAGTGTCATAGGATCATGGGAGAGCATGGTTGGCAGGACCTCAGAAAGGATCTAGTCCAGACTCCTGCTCAAAGCAGGGCCAGCCCAGTGCTTTGTCCATTCTGGTCATGAGTGGAGACACTCAGCCTCTGTGAGTGACCTGCTTCACTGCCTGGCCGTACCCATGGGGGTATCTCTGCATGTACACACACTGAACCTTTGTTATTTCAAATTATGCCTGTTCTTGCTTGTCCTGCCATGCACTGGGAAGAGCCTGACTGGTGCTTCTCAGTAACCTTGTTGGTTTATTAAAGTCCCCCAAAGCCAACTCTTCACCTGACCATCTTCTCAAGACGAGTGCAGTCCAGCCCCTGGTTCATCTTGGTGGCTCTGCACTGAGCTCCCTGTGATTTATCTGTGTCTGGTATGTGTTGGCTGGCCCAGAACTGGCTGCAGGAATCTAAATGTGATCTAAATGGTTCTGTCTAGAGGGTGGTCAGATTGCCAGTTTCAAAAAACTGCTTTTTTTTAAATAGTAGAACTATTCAATTGCTGATTTTATTATACCAATGCATAATTTTTCACTAAATCTCCAAGCTTTTGCTCACTCAGCTGAGTACTGTGTTGTATCACTATCTGGAGAATTATTTTATGAATTCAAAGTAACATTTGTCTTAAATATGCTCAAAGCTATTTGAACGCAGCTAGAGGCATTTGGGGCATGTTCGTGTGTTGCAGTGGCACTATGCTAAGCAAAATCCATGGCATGCTAATAATTGTTTTGTTCTATTTTTAATGGGTTTTAGAATGAGAAATTAACATAACAGGAAGCCAAAAAAGTATATTATTCCAATGACAACATCTTAAATAGATTCCTGCTATTTTTTAATGAATGCTCTTGATCTAAGATTATAAAGAAATACAATGAAGTCATTAATATGATACTTATTGCTACTTCTGAATCTGTGAAGGTGTTTGGTATATAAAAATGGAAAATAGTTTTTGTATGAAGCTCATATGCTAACTCCTCACTGCTGAGATTACGTATGGTGGTGTGCAGATCAGGTAAACCCAAATATTTGTAGAAATAAAATCCTTTTTTTGGCTGTAGTGGGATTGTTTTCCCTCATTAAGCTATACTTCTCTTTCTTCAGATATGCAGGTGAAGCTGGAAATTATTCCCTTGTAATGTTTGCAGCGAGACACTTTTGGAATGCCTGTTTACCTTTGCTGGGCTCTCCACATGACAGAGAACATCTTAAAGAACCTACTGAGATAATTCTTAAGAGTATAATTAAAGCAGAATCTAAAAATAAACAGGTAAGAATTTCTAATAGGGATTGTTAACTGTGCTTGTGTTTAGTGATTGATGCTGATGGTAAAGAAACTTCAAGATACCTTTCCTAAAAGGGGAAAGGGACTTATTTGCCAGAAACACATTTGTGGTTTCTTACCTGCATTCACATACCACATGTTACACATACAGGGACTCACATACTCTTTTATTGCATTTGATGGTTCTTATGGTTTTAGGCAATTGTCAAACTCACAATTTTCTGCAGTTTTCTGCAAAGTAATTTGCTCTCTCATTTTCACTGTAGTGTTTTACTTTGTGAAGCTTACAGAAGAGAATGTTTAGAAAATACTGAAAATCCAGGAAAAAAAAGTCACTTCCAGAAAGTATGATAATAGATGCTAAAACACTAACTCATAAAAAAAATGTTACAACTTCCTTATCCATCTAACAGTCCATCCAGCAAACCTCTATCTGTTCAATTCAGCAGCAACAAGGTTGTGGGGCACTGTATCGAAGGTCTCACAGAAATCCAGGTGGATGACATCCATAGTTCTTTTCTTGTCCACTGATGCAGTCAGTCCATTGCAGAAGGGCACAAAATCAGTCATACTTTGTGCCTTCATGGAAGTAAATGCTGATTTGATCAAATCTGATAAATCTTTGATTTCGCTAATGTAATACTTTATCCAAAGGTTGTGGCAGTAGCTCAGTTAACTTATTAGCATCATCCTTTATGTATTCAATAGTCAGCATGTCATATGTGGATCTGTTTTTGAAACAAGATAATGAATTTATCTTTGAAGGTGGAAAACTGCTGTAGAGGAGAGGAGCAAAACAGTTAACAAGTCTCCTACCTTTGGTTGAGAATTGTGATAGTCAGATTTTCGCAGGTAAAACCTGGAGCAGGGGTGTGGGCTAGAGAGCTCCAGAGGGTCTCTGCCAACCTCAGCTGCTCTGATTCTCTGAGAGTGCTTCAAGTTTTCGTGTCATTTAATCAGTGTAACTGATTGAATATTACTGAGTCTGGTTATTGTTGTATTGGGTTTGTGTTATAGGACTCACTCTGGAGAAACGCCTGTGGCTTTCATGTGCTCAAGCAGCTGTTTAAGTTGCAGATTTCTAGTTCGTATTAACCGTATGGATTGGTTTACAGATGAAACAGAAGTTCAATAATCCTTGAAGATATAACTGAAAGATTTTTGTTTTCCCCCTTTTTTTAATGTCTCTTTAGGAAGAGAAAGCAATGTGGCCTTTGCATCAGTGGATTACAAAGGATTTTCAAAGTATCGGGTTATCAGATGAATGCTTTCTCCCAGGCATGTTCTTCCTTTTTTGATCTGGTAATAAAAGAAACTCCAGTATTTTGTAATACCATTACTCTAATTCTGCAATATATTAATAAATAATTTTAATATACTTCAAAGGTTCTGAGGAAGATCTGACATTTAGAATCTCTTTATATGGGTTATTATGTCACATATATGCTGATAAAGCTGACTGGGAGACAGCACTAAAAGTCCTGGATGAAGCTAATCAAGTTTTGCCTCAGACAAGACACAAGCTGTAAGTTCGTTGACTTATTTTTATTAAATTAAGCATCTTGATTCTTGAGGAGTATAAAACTCTTGAGTGCTTTTTTATTTTACTTTGGGAAAATATTACTACTTTTTATCAGCCTGTCTGTTCTTACAACAGAAAACAACGTTGTGTCTTTTCAATGAAAAAGACATGCACAGGCAGTGCTTTCTGTCATTAATCTGTTAATATTTGTAAATTGGATTTTTTAAAAACTTGCATATAAGTAGTATCTTATTTTCCAAGGAAATAGATGCATGAAATGTGGCTATACAGCACAAGCTTTAATTTTCCTAACTGCAAACCCATTTCCATTAAATGAAAACTAAATTATCCAGAGTTCTGTTTACATAATCTTATCTGGGTTGAGGGTTTTAGGACCTTCTATGACAGTTTACAAACTTTGCATCTTTGTACTATATGAACTAGTATATCTATCTTATTCACAAAGTTACTTGACGGATACAAATGCAAGTCATTTATAATTTGTTGGATCTTTTTCTAGCCTGATTTTCAAACACATGGCTACAGTGAGGGCAGGATTGGGATACAGTTTTACGGTGGCCATTCAGAAAATCAGTCGTGAAAGTGAAGAGTATTTGCCACAGATGTGGCGTCACTTGGCAACAGTCTCCAGAAGTACTGCTGGACAGTTGAGCTGTTTCCAAAATGCCATCAGTGCTTCACAGGTTTGTCACTTCTTGCTGTTTGTTTCGATGCTGATGGAAGGATGTTTCTCAAGTGATTCATGAGATTGCAAGTTGTGTGAGGTATAGAACTAAACTGATAGGGGAGCCATGTACTTGAGCATTACTTTTTATAACTTTGAGATAGCTCTTCAGTAGGAAAACTCTGTATGGTTGAGTTTTTGTATCCAGAAAATTTTAGTTGAGTCCTGCCAAAGAGAAATGTCTAAGAGTAGCAAGGAGTTTTAATAAAACAAAGAATTAATTGTGGAGTTTTCTGTTACATTCTCTTTATCATAACTCTGATTATGTGATGCCAATAAAATTGCTCACTGTCAATTACTATTTTTTGCTTCTGTTCAGATTACATTAAACTTTAAAATATCATTTTGAAGGTTTACATTAACAAATTTTAATTAACTCCTCCTTTATTACTTTTATAGAAACAAGAAGATAAGTTGCAGAGTGTTGATTACCTGATGGAATTTGCTGAATGGTTATATTGTAATCAGTTTCCCCTCAACGATGCTATTAAACCTCTGCACTGGGCAGTAGATCTCCTGCTATGTATGGAATTCCCTATGCAATCCTCACAAGAGGAAGGTATGTAATAGGTGTTTCTCCTCCAGAGGAATTTCTCAGCAGCAAATGCAAGGGGCATTTTAAATTTACAGCTTAGTTATCACAAAGAATGGCACCAGCTTGCCTGTATTTTCTCTTACATTCACTGTCTTTAATCAGTGCTGCTTCAGGTGTGCTGTGCTGTGCCATGGAGACCTCCCCTCAGTCTGTTGGTGTAGTAAGATACTGCTCCCGTCTGATGTGGGTTCCTGAGCTGTGAGATGCTTCCAGAAAGCAGTACTGGGCAGTCTGTTGCAAATACATCTTCATGGAGGGACAGATGGAACTGCAGGAAACAGTTTCTGTCCCAAGATTTGGGTACCTAAGTTCAGTGCTCTTGACTTGGCTTTGTCAAGTATCTTAGCATTGTTTTTTCAAAACTGACTTTCAAAGGGAAGTGTGCTTTCAGCTGCTCATGTAACTGTCAAAATCCCTTGGTCCTTTTGTGTCCACTTGTAGTAGTGTGGCCTCAGTGACCTGTTTTGATAGAACACCCCGTTATTCAATTGGGGAAAAAATTATCTGATTTCTGGAACAACACTGTCCTGTGTGGCATTGATGAACATCCTCACTGCTCTTATTTTTGTGTGGATAGATGAAATCATTCAGACAAGTACTTCTGGTATTTGCATTGAGAAAGAGAAATGTTCAGTGTCTCTAGTATCACACATTTGATTGAAGTCACAGCAGCAATATTCTGTTCATACTTTTCTGTTAGTGGTTTGGTTGGGTTTCTTTTACAGTCCTATGGTGGTTTAAACTTTGTATTCGTCCTGTAATGATCCTCCCATCCATTTTCACCTGGTTGCTTATGATTACTGACCTTCTTACACCACTTAAGTTCCAAGAAAGTTTTTACAGAGCTTTTAATGGAAACTGAAATAATATAATAAGAAAAACTAGATTCAAATATGGAACAGCCCAGATTGGAAGGAACCTCAAAAGATCATCTGGTCCAACTTTATGTGGATGTCATTTCTCTGCCAGGCTGACATCATTTAATAAGCATAAGTGTTACATTATTGGTTGAAAGCATGGTATAAGTAGCACTGCATCATAATAGTAAGAACATCTTCAGTAGATGGATTTCCATTTTTCTTTTTTTCCCCTTAATATTTTCATTTTCAATCCAGAAATTTTAACTTTTGAATACATTTTTGCAATGCTGCCATTGTGAACATGTGACTGCTTTTTTTTTTTAACAGAAAAAATTGATGTACCAGAATTTATGCCCACAGAAAATATTAAGATGAACAGTGGAGCAAATGATATAATTCCCCAAATTAAGTTGGAGGATTTGAGTAATATTAAACAGTTGGAAACTTTGTTCAGAGCACAGACATTGCTGGCTGTAATTTCTGGTCCTGGTTCTCCTTGCCATCAGCAGCACTGTTTGCTGGCCTGTGCCTGTATCGTCCGGATCTGGCAGGTGAGACCGTGGGAGATCAGACATTGGGTTGAGTTGGGTTTTAATGTGGCCAGTCTATTTCAGGTCTTCTGAAATTGTGTAATTGCATTACCAGCTACTCTTTTGGTGTTTTAAATATGTCTTTAGAGTTTTCAATGTTATGGTGTCATTAGTGTATTTTCTCAGCTTTTGGAAATAAACCAGAAAATTGTTTATCTTGGGAAAACAAGGAAGAGACAGGAGGGATAAAAGCAGTGGCCCAATATTTCTCTGGGGTACAGTAGTACATTTTGTGCAATAGGTTCTAAAATCGTGTATTTTTAATTTGCTGAAGAATCTTAGCAGTGGCAGAATATGTACTGAAGACATTGCTGGCCATTCTGAAGAACAGTGATTTCAGATGGGCCTTCACAAAATTGAATCAAAAGGGCTGTCATGTGACTGAAAGGATTGTGTTCACTCATTAATTTCTCCAATTACTTTCTCATTGTTACAGCATTCCAAATTAAACAAATCTATTTCATTTCTAATAGATATGATCAGTTGAAATGGCTTTTCAGAATCACAGTAGCAGTCATAGGGAAACAATTATACATTAAATAAAGTAAATCTTTGAAGAGACTAAATATATACCTAATAATAGTAATGCAACAAATCATTATAGAAATGATTTTACTTGGGACATATCAACTAGATTGGTAAGGTATAGCTTGGGCATAATTTTATTCCAGTTAGATGTAAAAGTCTGCAATATGTTAAGATTTCTTTGTGAAATCAGTTTAACATGATGGAAGACAGGAATTTGAAAAATAAAAATTGAATATTGATATTTTCGGATTTACACAAGCACAACTTTAAACATACTACACTTGACTGAGTGTCTTACTAGAGAAAAAATGATCTGAAGTGAGTACTACTATTTGAATAAGCTGTTAAAACTAAAAGAGCTGGTGCTGCTGTCAATGCCAGTCATAGGACAATGACAGTAATTCTAAGAATCATATTTACGGCTGAACAGTATTGTGAGAAAAAGAATAACTATGTGGTATGAAAGGAATTAAAGTACTCCAGGACTCCTTGTTTTGGGAGTACAAAGTGAAGCAGACTTGACTGAAGACGTGTTTCTAAAGCAGGCTCTCTAAAGTGTTAGGACTCCATAAATAACTCAGTAGCAGATCTTAAAATGTCCTCTGAAACCTGAATAATCAAAGCCAAATCAGCTGCTTCTGACTTTTTAAAAGACATGTTACCTTTAATTTGAAATTTTCATGTTTTGTGCATTATCCAGCATTAGGTTTTGATTCATATTTTGTATTTTATTCTTCATTCCTCCAGCAAAACATATACGTCTTCTGAAATGAATGTGGTTTTTTGTTTGTTTTTTTTTATTTTAGGTAAGATCAGAGCTGTGCTATTACATGCGCAGGGAAATTTTCAATTAATTCATTCTTATGCTTAAATAGTTAAAAAATTCTTTTCTATAACATTCATTAGGAGCATTGTAGAAGGAGAACAAAATTACTCTTTGCAGTCTTGCAGATTACTTTTATATGAAATCCATTCCTTGTAGAACATGAAGCTATCTAGACTAGCAGTTTAAAACAAAAGAATTGAATTTGCAGCCGTAGAGGTTAAAAAAGAGTAGCAATAGTGTTTACCACAGGGATGATGTCATCTTTGACAATTCTGCTGTTTAATTGCATTAGCATGATCGTCCTAAATGCTTGTACAAATAATACAGCAACCAGGAATCTCTGAAATTGTTGTTTTCCGAAGGAAACTTTTGCAAACAGAACGTGATATGTGACAATTGTTAACAGCTGCAGATAGTGACTTGCAATGGATAATAACTGTTAGTAGCAAGTATCATTATTATTGCAAATTGAAAATAATTAACTGTAATTATTTGATTGTCTAGATATCATTGCCAGCAACAGGACTTATTACAAAAGCAGCATCAAGGTCTTCACAACCTACAACTACTCAGAAATTGAAGTCAAAATCTCCTCCTAAAAAAGACAAGGGCAGAAAGACACAAGTAAGACCCATTTTCCTGTGAAATTAAAGCAATCCTCTCTTTCTGAGAGATGTTTCCCTGGGCTCATATGGTAAATAGTTCAGATGCTTTCCTGGACAGACTCTCACAACCTGTGAAGAATTTCTGAGTCTGAGTATCATAGGTTCACTCTTGACCACACAGACTTTACAGGTCAGGTATTTACAGATGCTTTTTCTTCTGTGTTGATTGTTGCATTGTTCAAGATGCTGCTGTTTTGTAAAACCCACAGTATGGGGATCCAAAAAAACCCCCAAATCCAACAAAATTTCAAAGGATATTAAACAAATATGTTCATTTTTTTAGCTGAATATTTAATACCAATAATATTGTTAATTTGACCTTAGAAATGTTCTTGGTTTTTATTATAGTCTGATATTTCTGTTGCAAAAGCGGAGCCTAAAGTTGATCGCTTACCCGCAAATGCGGAAGAATGGGCCCTGTACGAATGTCCTAAGGAAATCAGAGATGCTTTTAAACAGAATACAAATATCTATGGTATTAACTGGGATAATTTCCCCAAACCTGTAAGTATACTCCTCAAAATTCTAGATCATTTATTATTTAGGGAAAAATGAGTACCAGAAAGCTATATTGCATTTTAGTTTCTGTCTGTGTATGTTCAGAGATCTGTCCAAAATACTTTTGTGTCGTAGGAGTCATTAATACTTCAGAAAGTGTTAGTCTGTCCCCTGCATGAAATGCACTCAACTTA
This sequence comes from Neopelma chrysocephalum, assembly GCF_003984885.1. Classification (NCBI taxonomy): domain Eukaryota; kingdom Metazoa; phylum Chordata; class Aves; order Passeriformes; family Pipridae; genus Neopelma; species Neopelma chrysocephalum. The sequence continues at coordinate 2,097,901 of NW_020897747.1, read as the reverse complement.
CAGAATAAATTCGTTGGCTTTCTCTGTACCTCGTCGCTCTTGTAGCTTGAAAGTTTATTTGGACCTTTTTTTGGGGTTATTTTGGAACTGAAACTGTAGTCATTAATTTAAAAGTTATTTTCTACAAAATTATGTTTATACTGATTGAATTTAAAAAATTTTCTTTTCAGACTTGCACTTTGTATTTTATGGATCTCTTATCTAAAGAACTACAGAAAATTTTTTGCCCCCACTTGATTCTTCCCATCTTTCAGCTAGCTGAAGTTATTGCTAGTGAAGTTGTGGAATGTAGAAGTCTGTCTGATCTCTATCACCTTCGGTTTGTATCCTTTATTTATTTTAAATAGAAGAGAAACTGAATGGAGTGGACCATCCATTAATATTTCACTAAATAGTAGCAAGGCTTTTTGTGACTTACTGTTTTATATTTGTGGTGGGTTTTTATTTAATTTCTTTTTTAATGCATTTTAAGAGAATTTTGATGAATCGGTTTGTGGAATTAAAAGCCACCGAGTTTATCTGTTACTAAACATCATCTCCACGTGGAAAGTGTATGAGAATATGAAACCAGACCACTTCCATGTGAATGATTTTTGAAAGGCCTTATTGTCACCTCACTGAAAAAAAAGAAGTCCAAAAGAGTTTCAATAAAAGTATTAGCTATTAAGTAGTCAAAAACAGGCTCCATTCTTGCAACAAAAATATCTTGTCTCTACCTGAAGGGCACAAAGATGTTTCCCTAATAAGTGTGTTTCTACAGAGATTTGCTTTTTGTGACCAAAAGGATGTTATTTTTTATGGATGATCACCCCTAAAAGTTTTGATTTAAAAATATTTAATATGCATGCAATAGAAAATTTTTGCTGTTTTAGTTAAAACACTTTATTGTGCTTTTTTGAAAGTTATTTAATAATGTTTGTTTAATAAGTTACAGTTACAAGCAATAATTGTTTGGTTTCTGTTTGTTTGCAAAATGCCACTTAATGTATATTTAAAATGCTTGCAACTAAGCCCACAGAGCAGAATAGATAAATATTAATGTATACAAATATATGTGTTTATCTGTACTGCCAATTTATTACTGAGTTACTGTCTTATAAGACTAAAAGGAATTTAATGATAGGAAATTATTCTAAGCCAAGATTTGCCAGACAGATTTTTTTTGTTGACTCCTCAAGATTTGTTTTATTTCATGATATTTTATTTATATCTATGACCTGGTGTCTCTGTATGATTAGGTAGGTGTACAGGATTATATTACTCTTTACTCAGTACAGAAAGGTAGGTGAGCACGTACACGTGGATGAGGGGTTTTGCATGGTATAGTGAGACCATATTATAAATATTTTCATACTTTTACCCAATAGTTTTTGACATTAAGTTGGAGAGGTAGAGGTTTGAGGGGCAGACTGGTGCTATTGGTGGCTGCCCCACCCCTGGAAGTGTTCAAGGTCGGGGTGGATGGGGCTTGGAGCAACCTGGTCTGGTGGAAGGTGTCCCTGCCCATACCTTTAGATGTCTGTAGAGGTCCCTTCCAGCCCAGAACATTCTGTGATTCTGTGACCTCTGTCAATGGGTAATTTCAGCTACAGCATTTCTGCTGTTATTATTTACAGTCTTTGTTATTGCCAGTATTAATCCAAAGGTAGGATTGACAAATGTGGAATGCATGCTCTTTATATACAATGTGTTTATGTAATGTATTATATGCAGAATTTTGATTGTTTCTTAAACATTTTTTATTTTTAGAATTGCCCTGATATGTTCAGATTTAAAACTGAGTCAGGCATCTGTGTATCATGAGAGAGCTGCTGGAGAAGCACACATTAGTGACTTGGAACAAGCAATGTATGTATTTTCACTGAAGAGGCTGTATTTAGTTGGGACTTTTTTCCCTACAGTTGATAAGTGCTGTTGGGGGAAAAATATTAAAAAACATGATCTCTGAACACAACTTTGGTATATTAGCTGTGCCTGAAACTTCTGTGCATGATTGTTGTGTGTCTGTCTACAGAGTGAGTGTATGGTGAAGATTCCTAACACACTAATGCTTCATTATGAGTATTCTAAAATATATTTGAATTTACTTTTTCTTTCTTGTGATTTAGGTGTAGGCAAGAGATTGCACTGAAAAAATCAAAAATTGTATATACAGAAACAGAAGAAAGCAAAACATCTTCTGGAAATGCTGAGCTGAATATTAGTAGGGATGAGAATATCTTTAATTCAAGTGAAAAGGTTTTTATTTCTGCTTCAGTTTCTATACTTAATTACTCTTCATTTTTTTTAAATACACTTGCTGGTTTGTTTTTAGGTAATACTTGAGAAATACATGAACACAAAAATCATTAAAAATGCATGTTGCTTAAATTCTACTGGCAGGTTGAAGCTGAGCTGGGATTACCTGGCATATTATTTGTATTGAGGAAGAAGAAGAGTGGAATCTCTACTAATACAAAGTAAAACTGCTTTCCTATAAATAGATTTTGGGATTAATGCAAACCAGTGGAAAAGACTGAGAAGCAAAAAAGACACTGTATTCACTCTTGATCTCATTTTTTCTCTTCTTTCTCTCTCCCTTACATTACCACATACTGTTTTGCTTCCTCTTACATATTGTTTTAAAGGCATGCAAATATTTCAGCTGTGTCTTTACTGTCTCTTCTTTAGGAAGATAATTGCCTTACTGATTTTTTTAAAGCTTACCTCCACTTTGCTCTTTGTTATGGCAATTCCGTCCTTACTTTTGTCATATCACATTGCACTCTTTTTTTTTTCCATTCTTGTGCATGTAAAATGCCTTTCTTTTCTAATTACTAATCCTTCTCAAGTCCCCTCTTTTAGCTTTTGTTAATAGTTTTTCTCCTTGAGTTTTAGTTATTACCAAGAATCAACTTCTTTGTGACAGTAGCATATCTGAAGTAGTTAATCTATCCTAAAATTAGTTATAATAGTGTATGCTTACTAGTTGAATGCCTTTTGAGGGTTATAGAATCAAAATCTCACAATAAACCCGTTTTTCCTGTAATATAACATTGAATTTCGAAGTTAGAAAGTAGAGCTGGACTGTGGGATACAATAGTTAATAACAATTTATATTCCATCGAGATGAGTTTTGAAATTTATGACGGTATAATACTTTTGTTGTTTTTCAGGTTTTTGAGTTAAATGCAGCAACAGGAAAAGGACTGAGCGCACTTTCTTTCCCTTCCTTGTGGATTGAAAAAGCTGATGTACTAATTCAGCTTGGCTTGTATCAACCAGCGAGACTGCTGCTTGCAGAGGCCCATGCTGCAACTCAGGTACAATAAAAACTAAATGGAAAAAGAAACATTAATAAAATATGGAGAAAAAATGTTCATTTTGATGCAGTTCTTCCTCATGATAATAATCAAACTACAAAAATAAACGTTCTCCCCCCACCCCAAACCAATGTCATTTTAAGTTTCTACATGTACAGTACGTACATTTAAATATATGGAGTTTGAGTCCAACTTTATGGGAGTTGCCTGAAGGTTATTTAAATTGGTGGAGTAGTGTTAGCATCTCTGTCTGCTTTGCAGTGGCCTTGAAGGATACAGGTATATCCCAACCTTGTTTGTTTGCGTAGGTGGAGGATGTTCAAGGTTTGCTCAGAAGAGAGAGAGGGTGTTCAGCTCCATCCTCTCGACATTTTGATCATTTGAAAGTCTCCTTATTTCATTTTGAACTTCATTATGGTTTTACTGCTAACTGTGTTTTGGTAAAACTGAAATTACGCCTTAGAATTCTGGCAGATCTGAAATAAGTGTCCATGTGTTCCACCTAACAAACCTGCATCATCTCAATATGATGAAGGGTTTACATTTCAGATCTTTTCCCTATATCCACCACTCTCCACTATAGCACTGGGCTTCCTTATACAAGTTACTGAAACATAATTATTGCAGCGAATCCTTTACTTTTAAAAAAATGTAGTTTTTATCCTGTTATTTTGTGTAATAATATTTCTCATGTAAGTAAAAACTGCCTGTGTATGTTTAGCATAGTCATGAATACTTTGAATAATAATACATGAATAATATTCAGTAATAATGCATGCCTCTTTTTAAAGCATTAATTAAGTATTGTGTATAGAGAAAAGTTCAAAATACCTTCGTGAGGACAATAATTTTAATTATATAATTTCTTACTAGTACCCTGTATGTCTGTATGCTAGTATACAAATCTTATACTGTGTTTGTCCCTTACATACTACTGGTTATATAGCCTGTAACTACTGTGAGTTCACTGGATCTCTATTGTAGCTACATATCAATTCACAAAAACATCTTTCATCACCACGTTTCTTCATCAGATGCTGACAAACACTAGCAGATTTATACATACTAAACAATAGCAGAAAAATAGCTTATTTGACTCGTGGGCTAGAATATAGGGGAACATAAAGAAATGTGAAGTAGATTTGAAGTTCTTCATGTAAAGTAGACACCATGTTTTTGAAAAAAAGAACTAATATAAGGTGTACCTAAGAAATTCAACGGCTAATTGGGGAAATACCATTTGCTTTTTATTTCTGTAAGTTTAAAATACAGAGACAAATATGAATAGCAGTAGTGGATTTTGGTATATAGATCACATATCTTTCTGTGTAGGAATTGAGGGCCCTATCTGATGTGTCAAGGTGCTTGTACTTACTGGCTGTGTTGGCTAACCTGGAAAGGAGCCACAGACAAGCTAAAGCACTCCTGGAGAAAGCACAGCTTCTGGGAGGAAATGAGCAATTCTGGTACGACAGTACTCTTAGTCTGATAGAAGCAATTCTAGAGGAAGAGGGGGAAGGAAAACAGAGCATGGTAAGGAAGTTTTTTGGTTTGGGGGTTGTGGTTTGGGGTTTTTTCAGCTATGGTCCCTCTCAGTGAAATATTATAGCCTTTTCATTTCAATAAAAGCAAAATTAGGTGTTAAATGCAGTTAATGTTGTTTTCTCTGTGTGTTCAACAAATGTTAATTACACAATCCAAACACATGCAGGCCACTAGGAATGAGATTTTACTCACGAAAGTTTAGGATGTTCTTATATCCAAATCTCTCTATATCCTTCTACTGAAATAAGAACAATTATAATATAGCATGTGTGACTAAATCCCAGAGATCTGATTCTCTTGATTAGAGTGCTTTTGTATTCAGGCAGTTCTGTTAACACTGGTGTACTTATTTTCCATATTTATTAAAAATTATACCTTTCAATATTGTTTCCTAGGATGCTTTTCCTTTTCAAGTATTCCAAATACTTTTACAAATACTATTTCTGGATCCTGGAAATTACTACTATAACATATATATTTTTTTAGAAAAGCTTTTTCCTATTTGACCTATAACATTAAAATATCCATTTACTGTTCAGCCCTTAACTTGCATGAGTTTCAGCATAAATATAGTCTTGTGTCTGTGATGATCTGCCCTGTATTGATAAGGTGTGCAGGTCTGTGTTGTATGGAGGGATTATTTTGATTTGGGCTGAACTCATATTTACTTATTTTTTGCTCTGCACCTCCCAGATCAGTCTGGCTCCATCTTCCCTCCCTGTGTGTACATGCACCATTCACTTGGTCATCAAAATATCTAAGTATGATCATAACTCAGACTTTCTAGACTTATTTACAGTTATCAAAAGCCGGTTGGGGAATATTGAGGAAAGATATTTAACATGTTCTGTGCAAAATTTAAACTTTCTAAATGAATGTTTAATATTCTACATAGACATGTAAAATAGAATTCTGAAAGTTCTGGTGTTGCCTGCAGGCTTGTGAGGTTCTGGGACACACTGTAAATTTGCTCCAATCCACGTTACTGAGGAGGCCTGGCAGGCAGGCAGAGCTGGGGTTTATGATTGCATCCCTTGAAGCCAGGTACCTGTCTCTTCATCCAAATATGCCTAGCTTCTTATATGCACTTACATTGCAAATAGGTGTGATTTTTACTTATTTTACTGTGGTACATTCTGTGGATTACCAAATATTTTTGTTGTAAGTGATTTATGTGGTGGTTTGGATTTTTTTTTAAAATTTAAATTTCTTTCCCAATTTCTTTGTTCTTGTATGTAACTACCTGTTAAGCAAGTTGGTAAGTTGGTAAGCGAGTTCAGATACACAACCTGTTGTGCATAGTTTGCAGTGTAGGTTACCTGATGGTGGGAGGTATATCTGCCTATGCAGAGGTATCAGTTGGAGCTGGGTACTACAATAATTAGATACATGGAACAAGTGATACCTCATTTCTAATCTCAAAATATAGTATTTTGATATTTTCAGAACCTACTATAATTTGTAAAACACACATTTTAAGAAGTAGGAGGCTTTCTATAGATTTCTTATAATTTAAAGGAAAGCAGAGAGAAATGTGCCTGTTCTCAAACACAACCTGTGCTTTCTGACTGCGCTGTCTTGTAATTCATTTTTTTTCTAGGAAAACACTTATTCAGATACATTTTGCCCTAGATCATGTGACAATTAACGCTGAATCTGCTCAGTTGCCACATATGCTACAGGAATCTTACAATAAATTGGTTCAAATTGAGAAGGACTTTGTTCATTATGGGCATAAAAACTGCAGTGCTGAGATACTGCTGGAATGTGCAAATATCCATAGGTAAGACTGTACCTCTATGGAAAAATTTTATTTAGGTTGAACTAGTCCACAAAGTGCATTGTTTATTTTTTGTAGTCTAATGAAAGATGGAAAAGAGCAGATACATTGTTAGGTTTTATATATCGCTGTTACATGCCTATTTGCATTCTTCACGTGTTCTGTATTCAGAAAAGTACTATAGAATCAAAAATTCTTTTCACTGAAGGCAGAGTTAATTTTAGGTGGTACCACTGATTTTTGTTCTATTTTGCGGTCAAAACAAAGTATCAAGGTCTCTTAAGTCAGTGTTTTGGCTTGCCATTTGCAAAGGTCTTTTAGCAACCACTCCAATCATTCCCAAGTATTTACAGGCTTTTACCATTCTTAGTGTTGAAATGTTTCTCTAGAAATTGGTGCAATAGCAAAAGTGTGGAACATGGTGTGCCTGGAATCCCAGATGCTTCCAAGATACCCATGACTGGGATATGGTTTGTACCTGAGCCATTTTGTTACTGGGAAAGACGTACTCTGGAATATTGTCTACCTTTCTTCTCCTTGAGTCTTGACATCTCCTTGCACTGCAGCAGGGCAGTTCCAGGAGAAAGACCATGGAAAAATAGCTTGTGAACATTCACTTGTCCTGTTTGAAAATTTCAAAAAACACCAGCACAATATTTTGTTAATCTTTTTGTCCATTAAGTAATCTATTTAATCAATCCGATAGATTCATTGTTTTGTTATCTGTGTTCAGCAGTACTTATACCATAAAAATAAGCATTTTCTTATGTTAGTTCCTTTGATTTATGGTGGGTTTTTTTTCAGGTTGATTGCCAACCAGAAAAGGAACAGAAAAGACAAACACAGTCATTATCTAGATGCTTACAACTTAGCTCAGAGGGCAGTATCCAAAACTGAGGAAGTGTTTCAGAATGTTCGGAGTTTATTTGCATTTAATGAGGTATGGATATTTTTTTCTCCTCCTTGTAGAAAAAAAATCTAGTTTAGTTGTAATATTCACTCATTCTTGGATAATTCCTGGAAGCCCCAGATGAGATTATCTTCTTGCAATGATAAGCATTGTTTGAATATAGAAAGAAATATTGCATGTCAAAAGAATTTACAGTTTAAAAAGGGATGAAGAGAGGATTTGTTTGGTCTTTATCAATTTTATTTAATTCTGAAATTTATCTAATAGCTACAAAAGAAAAAGTATAAACTTGGAGATATTTTTGATTCTCTAAATACCTCAGAGGTTAAAAATTCTTCAATATAAAGTGTTTCTTCTCAGGAGAAAAAAATTTTATGCAGAACATTATTATAAATAAAGAAAGTCTATCCTCAAAACAGTATGTTGGGGGTAATGGAAGCCTGCAGCCTGCTTTTCCAGTATGTACCATTACTATGCTCTGGCATCCAGCTGCATGTACCTGTGTGTAACTCTTGGAATTGGATATTTGTACTGGGTACTTAAAATGTGAAAAGCAAAAAACCTGCTGCTCTTGTTCTATGCAACTACTTTGATTGCTTTGTAATGTATTTGACATTGAAGTTTATCTTTTAAATTACTTAAATATCTTCATTGGAATATTTCTGCTCTGTTGAAGTGAGATTGCTAAAATCTTTGCTTCTTTAATTAAAAGAAATACAACATTCTAACTTCTTATCAGGTACATTTGCAAAAATACATGACATTAGAATTCTACATTGCTTTTTTTGTATTTCAGAGTACAAATATTAGTATCCCATTAATGAGGCAATTAGCTAACAGGAAAATAAATCTTGTAGAAATTCTTTTGGATATATTTCACCTTGTTATTACTGAGAAAAAGCTTAAAGAATTGGGAGAGGTGTCATCTCATGAAATTGTGGAGGCATTCATCGTTGAAGAGGATGCATCAGAACAGGTAATACAAAATATTTAGTGCTATGAATTGCATAAAAGGTATAACAAAGTTTCCCAGGGACGTTTTCCATAGCACAACTTCTTCCACTAATGAGGAAATGGACCTCCAGACCATTTCTGTATTTTTGCAGCAAGGGAGGCTCAAGTGTATGATTTTAGTCCTGGGGATGGTTTATTGGGCACCTTCCCCTTATCCCATGTTTTCCTTGGCATTGATTGTACTTTGCTTGTGGATCTAACATGGAACTTTTTTTTTAAATCAGTTGTTAATGAATTTGTTTATCTATTAAAGACAGGTCATTTGTAGTTGAAAGTGTAATCATATTGAACATACATATTAGTATGTGAATAGATGTGTGTTACATGTTTTTTAAAAATATATTTCTGTCTGTGTGGGTATATATGAGCAGATAAACCTAAATATGTATTTTGCCAGGATTGGAAACATATGGAATGCACTGTGGGTCACATTACACTGGCTCAGTTAGCAGATGTACAGAATCTCTGTAAAGGCTGTCCCGACATCAAATCCAAATGCCTGTATCTGACTGGAAAAACTCTTCATTTCCTTGCCATTGATGTAAATCCTGTGTATTCAGAGATTTACTGGAAGCCCAACATTATGGTATGCATTCTTTTCTGCACTTAAATTAATTCCCGTTTGTACAGTTTATCTGTACAAAGCTTTTCTATATAAGTTTGTATAAAACTGCTCTTTATTGTTGTAGTAAGAACCCCATGTAAGAAAAGGAAGGTTGATTGAGGCATTATAAATACAGTGATGAATTAAAGCGTTCAGAAGGAATTAATGGAGGGCAAATATTAGAAAGTCAAAATCTTAGAGGTTGTATGGGGGGCCTTTTTAGTTTCTGTTGTTCATATTACCATTGTAACATATTAAGAAATTTTTATGTCTGATGGTATTAGTAAATCTCTCACCATCAAGGAGTTAAGGTAGTGATTTCTATTATGATGAACTCTGTTTTCACGTAGACTTTCAGAAAAGAAATAAAGCCAGCCTTACTTAGTGGGATGATTAATTATTCTTTCTTTTTTTTTACTGTGATGGGTAGGAAGAAGCTAAATCAGACATCGGAAAATCTTCCCTGTCTTCAGCAGAATGCAGAGAACAGGATGGGACAGACAGTGGTTTACTGACTAATAAATGTCATAATGATAAGGACAGAAGGAAAATACAGGAATTAAAGGTATATTAGCATATGAGCTTCCATTAAAATTTGAGTGCTTCCTTTTTATGGAATAACAGACAACGTGTCAATTCTGTTTGAACTGACAATGGAAATGTCTGTAACACAAACTTGAACTTACAAAAGGAAAAAAAGTCTACAGAACACCTTCCAACAAATGGCTTTCCAACCCTGCCCTGCTGTGTCGTTCTGTCCTACCCCACAGGATGTGGGAGCTCCCAGGAGAGCTCTCCCACTTGCTCCCAGAAAGGAATGATTTATCCCTCAGTGGTTTCCCGCTGATGAGCACGTAGCATCCAGGACTAGATGAGCAGGCAGCTTCCTCTCTGCCTCACAGATATGTCTTTCGAAGGGAGCATAACTTCTTGTAGACTGGAAACAAAGAAATTACTTATATCACAAAACATGTAAAATTCAGTGAGCTGATCTCTGTTAACTGCTGCAGTTGAAAGCACTCTAGGAATTGGGAATGTACAGTTTGTGATGCCAGTAAAATCAATAAATACCTGAGATAAGAGATTTGTGTGTTTGTTTGGATTAAATGTAGGTAACCGTCACTGGAAACAACTGTATTGATCTTTGGTTCTGAATGACTCATATTGCCTGGAATTCAGTCTATTCTGCTAAGTACACATTTTATGTTAAAAAAAGTATTGTGTTAAAACATTTATTTTTTAATGTTGTGTAACAGATGTTGTTGTCTGCTAAATACTTAATCTGTGTTTGCGTATTTTGTTCATGTGTTAAGTAAATGCCTTAAAAAGAAGCAGCATGAAAATTAGTCATAAAAAAGCAATACTTGTTTTCTCTAACACAACTAGTAATATGTGTACATATAAAAATATTTAATATTAATTTTAATATAAACCTTTTGTTTTTATCATCTAGAAGGAACATAAGATGGCTCAGAAGTATCTTTCTCAGTCCAGTGAGGCTTTGCTGCAGTGTATGGGGATTGCATTCAGTCAGAACATGACTGATGTACTGACTTCTGCTAGTTTGGAAATGGCTGAATGCTTTCAACAGTTTGATCCAGTTTCAGCAAGCCAGTTTTTGGCACTTCATCAGGTAAGGCAGCAATGTTTGTGCTGCTTTTCAGTGAGAGAATGTTGGAAGTTGCATAAACAAAACTATATTGGCACAGCCTGAGAATTGGTCATACGGAACACAGATAGGGTCCCGTGTGAGAACTGGTGAGTAACACAGGTCATCAAATATAGGATATGTTTGCTAAGTTCAGATCATTTGATTGCTGGCTTTTTAACAATTGTGTTATCTGTTGTGTTTGACCTGATGATTGCATACATGAAAAGATATTAATAAGAAGAAATTACTATAATTTGATTAGCTAAGATAAGCCATTACCACAAAATACGGTTTCATTCTTCCCTAAGAAATAATTTTAAAAATGTTTCTCTGGATTTGTTTATTCATTATTTTGAAGTGTGTAAGAAACATTTACATTCAGTTTGTCAAATTGACACGTGCACAGCATGGTCCCATAGATGGCTTTAAGGTGTGTGAATCATTCATGTGAGTATGTGCCTCCATCCCAGAGAAGATGCAGAGTAGCTCTGAGGCTTATATTCCCCACAGCAGGAAGGAATAGCACATAGTTCCTACACAATGATCTCTGTTATAGAAATACAGAAAAGCACCTTATACTACTTTCCTTCCTGCCATTAGCAACACAACTGAAGGAAGTTATGACAAGCATAAAGCACCTGATTCTCTGTCAACACTTAAATTTGCACCTATGGGTGGAGTGGACTGGGTAGGTCTTCTAATAAATCAGAATCAGCTAATACTGGATTTCATGGTTCAGACTCAGCTTACTTGAAAGGCTGAGTTCAGAACATGGTATTTACCATTCCGTGTAGACCTTCGATGACTAAATGCAGGAACCTAGATGATAAATGTAGACAAAGAAATCAGTTCCAGCTATTCATATTTAAGAACTTTTCCTAAATTATTACCAGACTGTTTACATTAGCCTGTAAGCACAAACAGAAGTCTTTTGCTAGTTCTTCTCACCTTTAAAGCAAGAAACTGTTTCTTCCACAAAGATATATGTTATAACACACATAGTGTATATATGTATTTGTATAATTTTTGTAAGGGAAAATAAATGTAAAAATTTTACAGAGCTGTTCAGTGTCTATGATGATGAAGAGTATTCTCCTAACGGCTACATCCAACACCAGCAGCTCTCAGCTGGCAGCATTGCTGCATCTCCAGAATCATTTGAAACAAAACAGAAACACAAGTGATCTTCTAAAACGTGTGGAACAGCAACTGGCTGCTACTTCAGTGGTAACTTTGAGATGAGCTTCTTATTAAGGTTTATATATATTATATAAACGCACACAGAGAGACATCTGTGTGTGTATATAGGACACAGGACAGTGGTGGGAGAACAGCTGGACTCTGATCTCAGAGGGCTTTTCCAGCCTGAACAATTCTGTGATTCTGTGAGCCACCCCTGCACTTTTCCCTGCTACCAAAACCGTACCACGTAAAACAATTGTATATAGTACTTGTTGGTGAGATGCCTGTTCTTAGAAGGATTTTGAAGGACTTTTACAAATGTTACTATGAATTATCCTACTCCCTTCTTTTGCTAATATTCTGCTAGGATTTGATAGCATTTTAACTTCAAAAATAGTGTAGTTGCCAAAAAAGTCATCTTGTTATGAAGAGTGGAGTAAGTTACAGTATTTTTAGTTTGTTTAATCTGCACTATCATAGAATGGTTGAGGTTAGAAAAACTCTGAAGGTTGTCTTGTAAACCCCCCCTGCTCAGACAGGGCCACATAGAGCCAGTTATCCTGGACTGTGTCCAGGTGGCTTCTGAATATCTCCAAGGATGGAGATTCGACAACCTCCCTGAGCAAACTGTGCCAGTGCTTATTTCCCTCAAGGGAAGTGTTTCCTGTTCTTTGGACAGAGTCGCTTGTCCTGGCACATCTGCTAAGTGTTTGGGCCTTTTTATTAATATATATATATATATGCATGTGTGTGTGTTAGTACCTTCTTTCCTAGAATTACTATCGATTTTATAATGAAAGAACTAAGAATGGGGTTTTTTAAATCTATGAAAATAATGCTACTTTTCAACTATTGTACAGGCATGGAGGAACCTCTGTATTCCTGTTGAACATTTTAATATAATGGATGAATTGCCATCCAATTTCTACTTAGTTATTCTCCAGCACTCAGAAGACAGGTATAAAATTTCATCATTTTGGTTTGTTACAAACGTCATCTTTTTTTACCTGTAAATAATCACTATTTTGGTTATTTATTGCCGTTCACTTCTAATTTTGCTGGACTTGAATTTTAGCATAGTGAACAAATTAATATATAAATAAAACTGCCTGCAGCTGAAAGCTGGACATTTTCTGTACTTTTGATTTCCCTAATTCTCTCTTAAATCTCCAGAGGTCACTTGAAAGGTTTCTGTTAGTAGTTTCCAGCCCCTATTGCTTATGCTCCTGGAAATGTTAGGAAGGGTCATATTTAGCTTTATAAAGCCACCAGTTGTCTGATGATTGCAGCCTAATCAGCAACCACTCATAAACTGAGTTATAGGAATTGACTGAGTGCATTCATCAGTTCTAAAATATCTTAAATAATTGTCGTGGAACAAATGGAGGTCTACCTTATTGGCTATATAGTAATAAAAGAACTTACCTTACAGCTCTCAGTTTGTTCTAGCTAGACTTTGCAGGGATTTGAACCCAGGATGGGGGTAGATCCTGCGTTTTGGGAGTATTTGTGATCACATTAAATTAGAGGGTAATAATTACTCATCTAATAAATATGAGTCATATAAACAAGGCTGAACAGTCAAATAATCTATTCAGCACTTTCCTTCTTTCCATAGATCAAATTTGTACAGTTCATTAATTGAGATGCCCAAAGTAAGCACTGCACAGCAAAAAGAAAAACTCCCCCAACTGATGAGTAAGTACCTCTTATATTTATTTGAGAGATAAAATTATTGCAGTGATGTTATGAGAAGACTCATAGCTTTCAGTAAAATTTCAAAATACTTTTTCAAATAATTTTAACTCTTCTTAATTATCAAGGAAAATAAATTCCTAAATATATGTTTTGTTATCAGATATAATGTATCTAGTCACAGTTTGCAGAATTTTTGTTTATATTTGAAGGCTGAAGTTGTAACAGATAAATAATTGTAGAGGTTTTTTTCACTGTGCATTTCTGTATATATTTTATGCTTATATATATATGTCTGTATTTAATTTTTAAAAAATGCCATGGCTTTAGAAACTGGTGGTCTTTGTACAATCATTTCTTCAAGTACAAATATGTCTCAGATGGAGTCTTAAGGGGGTGTTATCCTCCTTTTAACAGTGCAGGCCAAAGTGTCTCGATTTCCTGTGAATCCTGATGCGTTTCGTGTTTTGTTGGAAAAAGTGCATCTGTACAAGCAGCAAAAAATGAAGAGTCATCTTAAACAAAATGTCATTCAGCACTTGCAAGAGTTTGTCTCCAAAACAGATGTGGTAATGAATTTTATTACCTTAGGTTTAAAATAGGGTGAAAAATATGTACTAAAAATATGATAGATACTCTTTATGCAGAATTTTTCAGTTTATTCCAAGTGTAGCATCCCTAGGCTTAACAGTTACTAAGTGCTGTGTAGTCTGCCTTAAAATTTAATCTTACTGTGCTGTTGTTGTTCTGTTCATCATCATACAGAAGCTTTGAAATGTTTGGTGGTTTATCAGAATTGAAAATTCATGCAGTTTACTTGAAAATGTGCTGTACTTCTGAGATTTGCACTTGCAAATGTACATTGCTTTTCATATCACATGAAAGCAGATGCTATCCCAAGGAAAAAATCAGGATCACAGATTGCAACCCTTTAAATAAAACTACCTTAGCCAGAGATTTATTACTGATTTCCAACACAGAAAAGTTTTTCTAGGGCACACAATATCTTCTGCACTGTAGTAACTTATTTGGACACAGTTGATCCAAGTCTGTTAGTCACAAAATTTTGCTTCAAGGACATATCTTGTTGGAGTCTAAGTTTGAAGAACCCTCTTAAATTCTAGCTGATAAAAGCTTTCTGTTACTGCAGAAAGGCTCATTTCTCTAAGGACATTGTCACAATCAGTGAGCACAAGTTGTGTAACATGAAGGTATTGGAAAAGCCTGTGACTTTCACAAACACTTTTAATCTGCAAGGTGACAGATGGTTTTCTACACAGTAAATGTACAAGTCTACATCCTAGCATTTTAATTTACTTTAATTTTGGCTTTGTTAGATAAAACTTAGGTTTTATCTAATGATAAGGAAAATTCACTGTTAATTATAGCATTAACAAAAGCTGGTATAGGCCTATTTCCATCATTAGTATAAAGGTAAAAAATACAGATCATATTGAATTTTCTGTACAAGTTTTCATTGTGTCATTAATGACACAACTTTGACAAATCTGGTTCTTGAATTGTAATTCTGTTTTATTCATCATGTTGGCATCTTCCAGTTAAAACACCCATTATTGCAGATGGGTGAAGCGTTCATCATTTTCTCTTACCCAATACATGTATTGGCAAGTTTGTAAAGATTTGCTATAGTTGTGTAAGTAAAGAACACGGTGCTGAGATAACATCAGGTTGAACAGATGACAAGAACAGGTGGCTTAGGTTTTTAAAATGTACAAGTTACAACCCCCAGTCCTGTATGCAACCTGTACTAACCCCACAGAGCCTGAGTGAGGAGCCCAGTCATTAATGCCAACACTCCTCACCATTTGGTTGAACTCCTTTGTCCAAGGAGTGGTTTTGTGTTGGATTTTACAAGCTTCAGTTTTCAGTGTCCTCCTCTTCTACATGGTTCTATTCTCTCCTTATCTATTTTCTTCATTCTGTTTACTTTGTTCCTGATCTCTCTGTATGCTTTCATTTGCTTCTTCTATGTTCATCGTGCAGTTTCTGTTCATTTCTCAAGATTCTCCTTGCCCAATTTCTTCTCATTGTTTGGTGGAGCACGTTGTCTTTTCTTTCTGCTCTACTTTTCTGCCATTCCCCATTGAAATTGCTGAAGTGTATTATTGCTTAAATAGTAAATATTGACATCTTGTACTGATTCCTATGTTGGAATATTTTGCAAAATTTGGTAGGAAATTTTGAAGTAAAGTAGTTTTGAAACTGACTTTTCATATTTTCCATTTTATGATGTTTCAAATTACTTGATTTAGCCTCTGATTTAACATAAAAAAATTATATAAATAATAGCATTTAACCAGGAGGGAGGGGGAAAGTATTCCAATTTTTGTTTCAATGTGTGTGATAGACTCCAACAGAGAAAACAGATGATAACGGACTTGATTTGACATCAGATTTCTCTGAAATATTAGAAATTATGGAAGAATATCTGAAACCAGTACTGTCACAGTTTGATTTTTCTGCTATCAGGTAAGACATGTTGACTTGTTCGATTATCATTTGTGAAGACAGAACTCTGACTCAAGTCCTTCAAATAAAGGAATGGTTTTAGCAAGGATGCCCTGCTGAATGAAGGTTCTACATCCTGAAGGACAGGATATGCAGGATATGCCAGACTAAGAGGCTGAGCCACATGATAGACTAAAAGCCATTTCTAACAAGCACCATTCTCCAGTTTACGTTACACTTACACTTCAGTATGCAACATTATAATTAAACTATTTAAAGATGGGATTTCCAAAGGACAGGAACTCCAAAGGGAGCACATCCTTTGTGTAAAATTTAATTTTGGAAGCATTGAAGCAGTTTAGTCTTTGTGTTTCCTGTGAAAATTTTTACTTACACGAGTATTAGTACTGCCAATATTTTCACTGAATTCCTCTTCCCAGAGAATCCCAGTGTGTAACAGTTTCACCAGCTGAATCCGGAAAAAAGAACATGAAAGACAAGGACACTAAACAAGCTGGAATGCGGGGTATGTGCTCCTCAGAGTACAACATATGTGTGTGTGCACATATGTACAGACAGATATGAAGATCCAGTCAGTTTAGTTTTAATTTTATATAAAGCAGGGAGAAGACAAAGCCTTGGTTTTGTCTGGTTTATTTTCTATATCAAGTCAAGCATTTCAGAGTACTATCAAAGAGAAGATTTATATGCTGGATGGAACTATCCTTCTGCATTTATTTAGAGTTTTCCAAACCATACAGGCTGTAGACGCCTAAATGAAATGGCTTTATCACAAATCAGTTTTTTTCAAGAGAAAAGCTAGAATAAAGAGCTTTTTTAAGTCTGTAGATCAATTTGTGTTTTGTCTTTTTCTGCATTTCATGGACTCTCACAGGTTGTTGGCCTCAGTGCAAGGCTAATGCTGTAGTATGTCCCTGAACATGTCTTGAGTAGTTCTGCAAAAAGTGGATAAATTGTCTGCCATGATTTGCTCTTTCTCTGTAGAACAGAAATGTTGTCATAATAATACTTAATACTTTTTTTCCTAAATACCATAAACAAAATTTTTCTAGAGAAAGACACAGTATTAGATAAGGGTTCCTTTACAACTCTGTGCTGTTTAGCCAAACACTGCTATAGCAATTTTACAGTTCCAAACATAATTTTCCTGAACGTATTGCATATACCTGGACTTGGATATGAGATTGTTTGTTATTAATATGGGGATATTTTTCCCTCTAAGAATTGGTGCTCGTAAGTGCATAGAAGTTTGAGAACATCTTAGGAGTAATGGTAGCAAAAGAAGTATTTTTGCACAGTGCACTTGATCCACAGTACAATGAAGTTCATGTCATAGAGCAAATTTAGGTTTTTACATCTAACTGCAGTTATTTGTATACAAACTGAGAACTACTAAATCATGTTCTGTCATATTTCTTTAGAGACATCTATGGATTTAGAATTGTGTGTGGTATTACTAGGGGATACATTACTTATGGAATTGCCTTTGGAAGCTCTGAGTGTATTTAAAGAGGAAGGAATAAGTTCTGTATCCAGAGATTTTTCTCTCCAGATTCTCTACAATCGACGACGTTTGGCTGAGTCAGGTACTATTAGATAAACAGTATCTATTTATGGAAGATAAATGAAAGATATTCTTTCATTTAGCATAATGATGCAGAAAACAAGATACTTAAAAGTTTAAATAATATGAATGGTGGTGTATATTTTACTGGAAGGCTGACACATACAATAGGTTTCCAGTTTTTTAGATGGACTATATAGTACAGTAGACTTATTTCAATGTACAGGCTGATGATGCAATGGTACCTAATTTAAAATAACCTCTGTACATTAAAGAATTATGTAAAACTCAGTGGAATCTAAAATGGCTTGCAAAGTTTCAGGCCAAGTTTACAAGTATGGTTTTAAACCTTTTAAAGCTGTTTTCTGCTGCACTGGAAAAATAAGAATTTACACTTCTGTTAATATTCTTTAACATTACTGTAAGAATGCTCAAAATAACAAATGTAAAAAGCTTTTAATCTCTGAACTGCTTTCTTCTTGGTTTTTGTGCTACAAATGTACAAAAACCCTACAGAAACTCTTCAGTGAAATGAGTTAAAATGAGGTAGTTGAACAGTTGGTAAACTCGACCTCATGTCATCTTAAAACTCATTTCTTAGATCTAGAAGTGAGTAATAAATGCAGGGAGTAAGCAGGTTTTGTATAAATCAAAGATACCTTCTATTACTGAAGTTAAAAATTTGAAGTTGCATTTTCCTTGTGCATAGGTAATACCACATAAAATTATTAAAACTATTATTTAACTTAGTCTAAGTTAAAAAATAGACCAAGTTTAGAAAATCTCACTCTGTACCATGAAAGTATTCTGTTCCAGGGAGGTTCTTGTATAGTGTTCGTGTCTGTAATATTTAATAGTGTTTAGCCTTCATTTCACCTCTTCTTTCTAAAGGGAAAGAATTGTAAATAACCTGAGATTAGAATAATTTTAGTTTATGTACACACTCATACCCTGTTACAGGTCTTTCAGAAATATGAGTTTAAGAACATGTAAAATTTTTTCCATTTCTGGTTTTCCCTTTTTTAAAGTGAAACTACTTATGGTTGCCTGATTTTAGAAGCAGATAAATAAGAGGGAGCAGAGTTGCAAAGTCTCTGTTGATGAGATTGTGACAGTGGCCACTGACTCAGTGAACATGAGCCAGAGGGGTGTGAATGTGGATCTCAAACTGCCCCCAGCCTTCAGGGCACTCCAGTGACAGTGGCTGAAACGTGTGCTCTGGGTGCTCTGGGTGCTCTGGGTGGTGGTCATACAGTGAGAAATAGAAGTCACTCTTCTGTGCTTTTTAAAATTCCCTTGAACAAATAAAAATTCCAATTCAAATATGACACTTCTTTTTCCTTTTGATATATGTGTGTCCCACAGAAGCTTCAGTGGTTCCATTAACATCAACAATTAACAAATGTGGCAATAGGCCTAGACAGTGCTTTGATAATCACTGTTCAACTCTATCCGAAATTGGCAGTGTAATGAAGCATTTTCATGTGTAAGGGATCACATCTCCAGCTTGTTTTCCTCTTAAAAACCAGTATTTTTAGGCAAGAAGGTTTGGGTAATGTCCTTGCCTTGCTGTGTTCTGAAAGGAATTTTTATTTTTCCACTTTAACCTGTTGTTATCACTGTTTATTATTGTTGTTGTTTATTGTTGTTGTTGTTACTACAATATATATGTGCAAACCTTCGAGGACATTTATTTTCTAAAACTGCCTATTATTATATTAAAAAAAATTTCTTTTCAATTTCACAGAGACAGATGTTGAAATATCTAAAGAAACAAAATCAAAATCACGTCAGAAAAAGAGTGTTCAAATGGTGAACTTTCCATATTTTTAAATAAACTTTATAGGAATAGCTTTTATTTTTTGTTAAAAATGTTAAAGAACTTGCAAAGAAAAGTGTTGAAGTGGCTTGCATAGAAGCTCATTATGTGTGCTAGAATTCTCAAGTGGAATAAATGTCACATAAGTCCATAAAAATTTTGCTGTTGATTTTGCAAGGAGTTGCTTCTTGGAAAAATCGTACTTTGTAAATGGGACATATTTAATAACCCACCAAGGGAGCTGCTTAAAGTTACTAAAAGATGTCCTGCAACAATATATTTCATATAGTGGATACATATAGTTTTTATAAATGTATATCTGTATTTGCCTATGTGCAGACACGTGTATTTATGTAATGGGTGTCTGTGCATTTTAGATAATGCAGAATAACTTACGCTTTTAATTTCCATTGACAATTGAGTATCATCTTCATTAATCCTGCAGTTTTTTAACACATCCTCCTGTTAGTTGTTTGACAGAAAGCATGCAATACTGTTAATATTTGATTGAAACTTTTACATGCAGTAGAATATGTATTCTTTTTAATTGTAGGCAACAGTTAATCGTGATTTACCCTTGAGTGTTGATGCTCGTAATTTTAAATGTATCCTTTCACAAACTATAAGCCAAGTATATCAGCTAAACTTTCTTCTTTTGTTGTTTAAATCGCATTGTTTCTGCTTAACTGTTTATCAGACATTGTGGACCCCTATAATGAAGGAAGTGAAGCAGGTAATATATATTAAATAATAATTTCTTCACCATCTACCCATGGAATTGAGAAAATTTTGTACCAAAAAATGAAGTCATGACATAAAGATGTAGGTAAAAAAGCTTTGCTGTTCATCAGAACAGTAAATGGGGCATCAGTGAAACAATGGATTTTAATTGAATCACAGAATCCCAGACTATCTGGATTGGGAGGGACCTTAAAGATCATGAGTTCCACCCCTCGCCGTGGACAGGGACACCTTCCACTATCCCACGTTGCTCCAAGCCCCGTCCAGCCTGACCTTGAACACTTCCAAGGATGGGGCAGCCACAGCTTCTCTGGGCAACCTGTGCCAGGGCCTCCCCACCCTCACAGGGAAGAAAGAATTCCCTCTGGCAGTGGGAAGCCATTCTCTGTGTCCTGTCACTCCAGACCCTTATTAACAGTCCCTCTCCATCTTATCTTGTGGCTCCCTTCAGCTGTCGAAATAGTTTTTAAGTCTGAACGCAACACAAAAGCAGCTACTGAACAACCAGTGGCACAGCACAGAATGGCTTCTTGCATTTGTAGTTTCTCCTTCACAGCAGATCAAAATAAACCACTGTTCATGTGCTCAGTATCTGGTTCTAGTGTCTGTCTTTAATTTACACTAGTATGAAATATAGTCAAAAAGAGAAAATGATTTGTCATTAAATGTGCAATGTCCTTGGAGAGCAGAGGTGGCGTTGGAGTCTTGTTTTCTGAAATCAGGACTCTGGAAATTCAGTTGTTTTATCCACCTACTTAAGTCCTCTCTGAGCCTCTGAAAGAGAACTGTATGAGCAGTACTGGTTTTCAATTCTTTACCCTTTCCTCAGGGTATCTACAGTTTTTATTTTGTGCTTTTGAAGTCCTTAACCTGTCTACCAAATAATTCTTGTCCATTATAAGATACACCTTTAAATGGGAATAAGACTTTTACTCTGAAAATGTCACAATTGCTTCAATTTTAAAAGCCAGACTTAGGTTTCAAAAAACATGAAATATAATGATGACCTGTAAATATTATAGTCTCATTTTAAAATTTTTGAAATTAGGATTTCCCAGTGTAGTTTGTAGCATGTTATGCTCATAAGGATGAAATTCTGTTATTACAGAAGCTTCAAGTCCTTCCCAGAAAATAAAGGAAATCCTAGAAAAATACCGTGACAAGTTCACAGCACAGTGGGAAGGTGTCATTGGCAACATGCGTGTTCCAAGGTATGTAATATGCTGTCTGCTTTCTTGTTTTATCCATGTTTCTTGTTTAAAATTGTGCCTTTTTCCAGAGTCTTTGGTCATAAAAATAGGGTCAAGTTTTCCTGAGCTGGTAAACACATAGCAGACCATTGTTATTGTTTCAAACACAGATTTAGATTTATAGACAGAACATTTTAGGGATCTGAAATACAGTGCCACAAAGGGATTTAGCCTGATGGGTTTTGTCAGAGTTGCTGTATATGTAGATAATGTAATTTTGACAGAAAGTCTCCTGGTGCAGTTTTTGATGAATAAGCATGCGAGCATAAGTGTAATTTCTGGCTTTGCTCATAACTGTTTTTAAATCCAAGTGTTAAAACCTGTAGCATCCCCATGTACCTTGAGTCAGCTGTAAGGTTGGAGTACAGATTTCAGAGGCAAAGTAGTCAAGGTACATGTCAAGAGTTCCCAATTTCAGCCATTGATTATGGAGGTAATACCATTTTATGGAGTATATTCATAAACACACCATTCTTTATAGAAGTACTTTACTTTTAAGATCAAAATCATAGAGGGATAAAAGGGATCTCGAGAGGTCAAGCAGTGACAAGTCCTATGAGTCAACATGGCCATCACTGGACCTTCCTTCCTAACTGCTGTTTCAGCAATCAGTCCTTTGGAATCTTCCCTAATAAGTTAATGTCACTGAGTAGATTCTTTAGTATTTCTTCCTAGCAATTAGAAGGATGGTTGTTATCAAATTGCAGGTTTTGCTGCCAGCTGGGCTTATTATCCACATCTCTTTTCAAACCCCGATGGCTTTGTGCTCTGGTGGGTGCAATGGGTGCCTATACAAATACTGCCTTTGAATGTTAGACTAAAGACTGGGATTTCAAAGCTGCACAATGCATACAACAATGATTTTTTTAAAATATTTTTATGGAGAGACTGGTATTCATCTAAAAATACACTATGCCTCTTGCTCACTAAGAGATGTTACTAAACTTAGTACACCTCTGTATTAAAATAGCTGCTATTAATTAGTCCCTATGAGTTACTACATTTTTCATAGAATTCTGCAGTCTGATTTGTCTCCTTGCTTTGCATGCTGACTTCTGTTGCAATAATTTCTGGGGTAAATAACACTGAAGTGCTTGCTGTGGATAATTTCTGAAAAAGTATTCTTGTAAACAGTAAGATAAAAGTAACTTCCTTTCTTTGTTCTTCCTTCCTTTTAGCCAAGCTGAGTGGGAGCAGCTTCTCACAAGCTGTAGTGCATTTCTCTTCTATGGGATGGAGAGATTCATGTCTCATGTATTACTGAACAGATTGGTTGCTATGAACATCCCAAGTAAGATAAGCAAATTGAGAAATATTTTTTAATGACATCACCTTTTATTCCTAGGCATGTCCTACTGTATCATTATCTTAGTATTGATCTTAGTAATTAGGGGCTTTTTTTTGAGATCCAGGGTTTTTAATCAAAAACCTTTGTATTATGTAGGTTTTATTCTGTTGTACAGCTTTCTTGTTATTCCTCACAAATAAGGTTAGTCCTTCTTCACTTCCAAATGTTGGAATTTCTTAGGTTCCAGAAATTGAGTCATCATCTAATGGTTTTCCCAGTGAATCCTCTCCTTTACTTTGGAATTAAGTATTTGGTTGCAAGTTATTATTTATTGCTTAGAACAACCTCTGTGGTGCCAATTCTCAAAAATTCAGAAGTCTCCACTGAGGCAAAGCAGAATTGTCCATCAGTGCTGGGTTAATGCTGAAGGATTGTTCTGATGTTATGGAACATTTGTAGGCTCTGAGAAGGTATTTTCTTCTCTGCTTCTTCACAACAATTCGTCTTTTTGTTGTAGCCTAAGGTTTAGTGTCAGGACTAGTTTTCCAGATTCACAATCTTCCATTCTCCTCCCACTCCCCTTGCACATCTGGAAGAAGCTTAACTTTGGAGCTGTGTTGAATTTGTCAGTGTAGCTGAGTTGCTGTATTATGTTGATGTGTGAAAGTGAGAAGAACAGATACTTACAGGTATGGCAACTTTCGGAAAGTTGTTAAACCCTGTCCTATGTCCTACTCCTAAAATATGCCAGGATTAATTCTGCCTGAGATTTCTGAAAGCTCTAACCTAGATGCAAGATTATTAAATATTGGCTTGCTAATTTACAGGATGAAATAAAATATATCACTGCTGAATCTGGGCATGAGACCAGGCTGAGAAAGAGAATGGAGGGGTTTAGCAAATCCTGAAATGCAAGATCAGAATGCAAATTAACCTTGCTTTATGCAGGGCATAATTTGGGAAAGCCTAGTAGAAGGTGTTATACTTAAGGAAAAATAGTCAGTTAAACATTAATACATTAGGAAATGACTGCTTAAGAGGCAGAATTACAGAACAGAGTTGAGATGGATCACAAATTAAACAATGTACTCTTCCTAGACTTAAAAAGAAACAAGCTCTGTATAGGGATAACTATACAGGAGTGTCATTTGCAAGTTATATGAAATAATTTTCCACTGTACTTAGTTTTGCAAAGGTCTCAACTGGAGAAGAATATTGACAACATAGAGTAAGTCATTGGTGGAGAACAATAAGAGCAGTTAGAAGGCTGTACCACAGTTTGTGTGCTTAGTTTTATTCATAAATATGTATGTGCACTGATAGGTTTATATGCATTTTAAACATACTTTAGGAGGAAAGATCAACATATTGAGAGGAGATTGCTCAGGTCAGGAGAATAAGTAACAGATTAAAACTACAGCAAACCAAACAGTAGGCAAAGCCTTTTAATTCTGAGAGTATTCTGAGTTACTTTACTGGAGACCTTTAAGGAAAATGAGGCATGTTGGAGGTGTAACTGGTTGTAACTTGTGGAGAGGAGTTGCATAGAAAACATTTCCATACCTGCATAGCATAAACTCTTCCGAGAGTTTATAACTACGGAATTCAGTCATACAGGTCATTGGCTGTAATAAGATGGTATGTGAACTTCATTATCAGTTATACTAATGTGGCACAGCAAAAAACCTGCAAAACACTATGGAAAAGCATAGCAAAATTACATCAGATAATGTTAGGATGACTTTATTTGTTCCTTTACATTATACTTGACAGTTTTTGCTGAAATATATAAGTTTTATATTAGTTGTTTAGACTGTGTTCAAGAAAGTAATTAACTTACAAAAGGCTTAATTTACCTATATTTATTATGCTGGACATTATTATTAGTGCAGTACCATTGCTATAATATATTTTTTTCCAGAATGCAATTTGATGGTTCTTCTGGATCTGGTACGATCACAGCAAAGTTACCAAAGAATTACAAACTCCGATATCCACAAAAGGTAGGACAAACATGTTTTCAGTGAAGTCCACAATAAGGCAGATTATTTCAAAGCAAAGTTAAAATTCTGAGTTACAAATATACTTATGGTTTTCTTTAGTTGCCTACATATTGCTCTAGAGAGACCAACAGAGACAGCAATGCTGCTGAGCCTGACTGGAGTTGGTTGTGTAGTGGCCACCCAGTGGTACACGAGCCTGCGGGAGAATGCAGAGAGGCTGGAGATCCTGTTCCAGAGTGAGTGTTTGCTATTGCTTCAGACACCTGGTGTGTGCATCTCCCTGGCTCCTGGCTCCTCTTCCTTTGCTCCTCACCAAACTTTGCCTGGACTTTCCATAGGGGGTGAACTGTGTGCAGGAGCCACCGTGGTGTTGACAGGTTGATCTTGCAAACAGAACAGTAACCTGCCTAAAACAGTGTTAGTGGGGTGTTTGTTGATGGTCACAGGGTAAGAATAGGATTTCTCCAGTGAGGAGCAGTGCCTTAGGACTTGGCAACCTGTAGCTACATCAGCTATGGGGAAAACAAAAACTGGAGTGAACTTACATTCTCAGAAATACATAACTGGATCTGTAAAGTATCCTTTTGCATTGAGTTTTAAATCTGAAAGCACCAGGCTCTAGGGTTGATACTTTGTTGAATTTCAAAACTTTGGTTAAAAACTCACAGAAACTAACATTTCTTTCCAGATTTGCTGAGCAATGGTAGAACAACCGGGCAGACAGTCCGTATTCTTCAAAAGAGTGGAATTCACAAGAAAAGGGATTCCATTAAAAGTAAGAATTAAAAAGCTTAGTACAAGAGACTGACTGTGCAAATTAACTAGAACCTGGTAGATCTATGGGTGGTTCATAGGTAGAAGTGAAACCTCTCAGGTGACCTGTGACAATTTTCTGTATGGGACTTACCTCTTAAAATAAGGGTTAATAAAATAAATTTTAGTTATAACTTGCACTCTCATAGAATTGAAGAGAGAAGGAATTCGGATCAGAAACATTCCCTAGTTTTCTGGGTTTTTTCAGAAAATGCTTCTTAGATATAGTGGCAAGAACATAAAAGAGTATTAATCAAAGAAAAGATGTGTTAAATTATGGCACTTAAAGCATTCTTCTATTCAGTCATATTCAGAAATAAGAATGATTTTTGCAATATTTTTATAGTGGAAGTGGATTCTCCCAGCTCTCCTGGAGACAGAACAGAAGAACAGACTGCTCACACTTCCCCAGATCTTCCTGCAACTCATCCATCATTTTTCAACTGTGTGCTCTATGGTTTACCCAACGTCATTTTGGTGTAATTTGTGTCAGTCTTTCTGTGCTGGGAACACCTTCACTGTGCACAGGGAACCTTTGTTTTTTCAAAATCCCAAATAAGATTATTATGTGTATGGATTTTGTAATATGCTCTGTTAAACAGCAGTGCATTTTTAAATTACATGCTTTAAAACTTTATTTGTAGTGATAGCAGTAGGAATAGATGTAAAATAATTTAGCACTTATGGAAAGTATAAATCTTTGATTGTTATTGCAACTAAAACCATTTTAAGAGTCTTTTTTTTCCCCAATAAAATGGTGATGTGTTGTTTCCTGTAACAGTTTTTTTGTGTCTGATGCTGATAGAACATTAATATGGCACTGAAAGGATACTATTCTTGGCTATCTGATGTGTTACAATTAGAACCTGGTAAGAGTTCTAGGGCTATATAAACCATAATTACAAAATAATGACATGCAAAATACTTTCCGTATGCACACAATAGAATATAAATTTCTGCTTCCTTCCCTGTTGCTTTCACAATTTAATTAGATGACCTTATATGAACTGCAGCTGCTCTGTCAAACTGTGCTCCATAAGAAGCATAATTTTTATTCCCTTTTACAACCTAATTTAGACAGGACATATATTTTTTGTGGCATGTATTTGGGCATTTGATAACAATACCAAGTAAGAGGAGATCATAGACTGTTCTGAAGTTATCCAGTCTGAAAATTAAGGAGTCAATGTAAGATATTTTCAATTCTCTGAACTTGCCATGTTTTGCCACATACTGGCATGAGTCCCTTTCCCAAGTTCTGGCATCTATGTGTTTATTTTTAGGTCTCATGAGGTACCATTTCATTGCGTCTCTGTGACACAGCTGCTTTTTTAAATCCCATTTGTGGTATTTGGGAAGCTCAAGAATTGCTGTTTGAAGGAGCAATTTCTCTTGAAGGAAGCAAGTGTTCACACTTGTTCAGTATAGCAAATATCCACTATATTGTTAATTTCTTACTTATTTCCAATATTAATTTTCACATCACACTCCAACACATTCATTGCTGTGAAACTGTATTTCCCTGCACTTAATGTGTTGTTCACCTTGAATGCCACCTTTCTAGTGCTGTCTCTTTCTGTATAACATAAAAGGCTTTGGAAAAAAGTGTATTCAATGGGAATCATGAACCCTTGGCTGCCTTGCTACAGGACAGTTCTTATGAATTTGTATTAACTTCCACCTTCTTGAAATAAGAAGTTTCACGAATGGCAAAGTGCAGAAAAGTTTCAATGCTTCAGAAATGTCAGTGCTGCTCTTTGAGAATGATCCAAGACAAAAACTTCAAGATTTCAAAGGTTTGAAAAACCACTGATATCCAGGTACAATGGTCTTATTCAATAATTTACTACTGTGGTTTATTTATGAAACTGATAGAAATAACTTAGCCTACTACTTAATCAGTAATGAAGTGCAGGTGTAACCAAACCTCCTGGGGTGGTGGGGGTGTTCTCTGTATTGCTGTGCTAGATTGCAGTCAATAAAATCATCGTAGTAGGACTGCATGAGTGGATGATGAACTGTACTTCAGAGTGAATGTGCACTCAGAAGACATCAGTTCATTCCTTCAGGAATTGGTGCCAGAAATAATGTCTTCTTTTCCATTATATGTTTGTAGCAACATGCGGGCACATGATGCAGGCACATCTTTACAAAAGTAAAGAGTCACTTCAGGAGAAGATGCGTAGTAGAAGTGGGAATGATGTCAAAAGAAAAAGAGCACAGATACTTAACATCTTTTATATTTCTTTTACATTTACAATGACAGTTTAACAAGGGAGAGGAACCTGCTGCTTATTTATACTGAGGAAGGATTCAGCATCTCAGCTGGTATAGTCTGCGAGTCCACAATGCTTCTCTGTTAAAGACAGTGAACAAGAATGGAACTGAGCAAGGAAAGGTTGAGAAGGAATGCTGTAGAAAACTGCTGTTTCAGAATCTGTTTTTAAAAGCTCAAAATTTTCTGATATTCTTCAGACTTCCAAGTGAGGTGCTCTCATAGCAAATTATCTATGCTAACGATAGCAGGTGTTCTCCCCACAGAGGGAGCCAGCAGGTCCAGACAGTGCGAGCAAAACACTCTGAGTGCAGCACAGAAGGGTTTGTTCATCCTGTAACGTATGAGACCCCCATGAGGGGGTGTCTTCAAAGTGGCTTCAGATTATTTGGAGAACTAAACAGTGGCATAGGTATACAAGGTGCTGTACAGAAAGTCTTCATTCTTTAAATTGAATATAAAATGAGTGAACCAATTTCCAACTGTAAATACAAAAGCAGAATTAAGACTGTTGATTTCATATAAGAGTTTGTGTAGAAAGAGCACTTGCTAATAACTGCATTGGAAAGAGTGGGGATGAAATGCAGATGGGATTATATTTAACCATTCATTAGGTACGTATGAATAGCAAAGTCAGAAAGGCAAGTTCTTTTATCATGGAATCCCAGACTGGTTTGGAATGGAAGGGACCTTAAAGCTCATCCAGTCCCACCCCCTGCCATGGGGCCACTAGCCCAGGTTGCTCCAAGCCTGGTCCAACGTGGTCTTGAACACTTCCAGGGATGGGGCAGCCACAGCTTCTCGCGCAACCTGTGCCAGGGTCTCACCACCCTCGCAGGGAAGAATTTGTTCCCAGTATCCCAACTAACCCTGCCCTCTGGCAGTGGGAAGCCATTATCTGTGTCCTATCCCTCCATCCCTTGTGCAAAGTCCCTCTTCAGCTCTCCTGGATCCCCTTTAGGCACTGGAAGGGGCTCTAAGGTCCTCCTGGAGCCTTCTCTTCTCCAGGTGAACACCCCCAACTGTCCCAGCCTGTCTCCAGAGCAGAGATGCTCCAGCCCTCAGAGCATCTCCATGCCCTCCTCTGGCCTCGCTCCAGCAGCTCCATGTCTTACACTGGAGACTCCTGGACTGGGTGCAGTGCTCCAGCTGGACTTTCACAATGGCGAAAAATTATTACATTAAGCAATAAATTTTTTTACGAAATAAAATGATGAAATTAAAATATTGTTAAATACTCCTCTACTTTTTTGAGGAGTATTCTAGAGAATGCTGCCCATTTATTTGACTATGAGCTCTTAATTTTTACAATATTATATATTGTTCAGCAACTTGCAGGAAAAAAATCCTGCCAACTAATGACCCAGGAATAAATTACAGTAGATACAGCTCAGGACATATGAGCTCTCTCGTTGAATGACATTGGCACAAGCCCAAACAACAAGAATAAAAGCTTCTGAAAATATTTCATCTACGTGGCACCACATCGTTCCCATGCACTGTATCCATTCATACAAGAAATATTAAACAGTTAGTGCTATTCCATGTATCAAGGGCTTTAAAATACCTTTCTGAATTATGTCTCAGCAACATAACAAATCACATTATCAATTAGCTTTTATAACAGAAATGACATTTCATAATATATTTGAGCATGAAAAGAATTGGTCAGCTAAAATTTATGTAATCTGAAAAATGTGAGGAGGAAAAAAATCATGGTGAATTTATTGATAATATTCTAGGACAAGAACATAATTTGAGTAGTAGGTAGCTGTCCAAGAAAAGTGTGTGGTTCTAAATGGTCTGCAGGAAAGAACTGCAGTGAGTTTGCCACAAAATGATAAAAAACAAAAAGACAAGCTCTGACATTAGTCCTGGTGTCATCTCTTTAAGATTCTGCTGCCATCAGCAGTCACTGGAGGGTTTCTCATCCCATGTGCTGGACTTGTCCCCTCAGCAGGGCTCTCTCCTCGCTTTGCAAAGGTGGAGCATATCCCAAAACATGGCAGCTGATGGCTGTGGGTGTTTGTAGGTGGGGAAATAACAGCAGATTTGAGGTTGTAGTACAGATCATTGCCATGACTATTTAAGCCCATTCATCTGTGTTTGAACACTAATTTAATGACTTTACAGCCTGCTAAGCCTTCTAACCCTTGCTTTCGCACCCTGTCTGACCTGAAAGCTCTCCAGGAATGGGATATCAAAGGGAAGCCAACTGTCCTGAGTATAAATTCTTTCTTCTGTTTAGTTTGAATGAAAGATAAAGCCACCAGGAAGAGGTGCTGAAAGTACCTCTCGGGTGTTAATTCAGGCCTCAACTGCAATGTCTCCATGTGGATACAGTGACAGATAGTTACAAACAGAGGTTTTAAGGATGTGGTCAAGATAAATCTGAAGGGATGCTTATGCGCTCTGACATACTGACTCGTCTGTGGAAGACCCAAGTCATTCCTCAGGTAATGAGAGAGTGTTTCTCAGCCACTGAGAGCAGAATGTGTGGGGTCTTTCATGAACGTGGTAGGTGCCATTTTCAAAAGCAGTAGTCACAGTAGTGTTTATTTCAGAAGAGTGGCAACATATGTAATAAATTACAGTTTTCCAGATGGTTACCCAAGACTTCTGGTACAAGAATTAATTTTAGATCACTTAATCCTATTTTTATAAAAATGCAGTATGAAATATTAACAATGTTCCCGGTGCATGACATATCAATCATAATATTCCCTGAAATATGAATCTTGAGATCTGTTATTATGTGTCTGTATACTGTTAAATATATTAAAATAAACATTGTAAACACAGTAGTACAGTATTCTTCCACTGTCAAAAGAGTGTCATAAGTCCTGAGTTCAATACAGTTGAAGGCAACAAAATAAAGACCTCTTTCAGAAGTAAACGCCAATATCTTGGGCCAGGAAGGTTCAAGAAATTAAAAGGGAAATAATCTTCGATAAACATAATCTTAATCCTTAGTGTTTTGTGTCACCATCAGCAATTGAAGATGTCATTAGTAGACATTATATACATTTCAATGGCTTTGCAAAAATTTCCAAACATAACATCTCCCTCTTTTCACTTGGTTTTCCATTTGGTGGCAGTGTCCAAATCTGTGGGAAACATTGAGGGAGATACTTCTTTATCACCAAATGACTCCTGTGATTTATTTTCCCTTTGTTTCATAAAGTGCTTCAGCCTGACACATGATGGCAGAAGAGGGTGAAAACTGGCAAGATTAAACAGAGTCAGTTCTGAGCTCGAGCACTGCATCCTTTCTGTGACTGAATGCTCATGACCTGTCCCTTTTCTTGATGGCCTCATACTTGACATTTAGCATTTGAAATTGTCAGGACAAACCATGTACAGCTTTTCCAGGAACTAGTGCTGCACTAATTAAGAGTTTGTGTTTTACTTTCTGAACAGGCATCGAAAAATCTTTTTTATAATTATCTGGCCTTTTTCATGACTTAATTTTCTTAAAGAAGGTTATTGTCACAAGACAAGTTTCTTAGCAAGGCAGATCGTTCAGACTTCTGGTTCTTATGGGCCCACCGTAACCATATTTAACAATTCAACAACTGACATAACAACT
Organism: Neopelma chrysocephalum; assembly: GCF_003984885.1. Classification (NCBI taxonomy): domain Eukaryota; kingdom Metazoa; phylum Chordata; class Aves; order Passeriformes; family Pipridae; genus Neopelma; species Neopelma chrysocephalum. The sequence goes on along the minus strand of NW_020897747.1, from coordinate 2,066,386 downwards.
TTTCCAGGCTACAAGTGCACTGAGATAAGCTACAGATAAGGACACTGAAGTCAACTGAATCAGGTTCATTATTATCTAAAATTCTTTTTAACTTGGGGTGGTTTTTTCCCTTATTTTGCACAAGTATGTCAGTTGTGAAAGACATCAATACATTGAAGGGAGAGTTGCAGAAAAAAACAACAAAACCAAACCAAATATGAGTTTTTCAAAACTTCAGCTGGTAGTTCCCCTTGAACGATCATAAGCTGTACTGATTTCCTTGTGAAAATATTATATATTGTGGGTGTTTTATTACATGACCGGGTACTGGGTGGTAGATCATATTTATATCACAGCAGTGGTGTCCGCACTGCTATTCTCTGTCTTCTTTTTCTGTTTAATGCCAAGATTTTAAGAGACAAATCAGTGCTCCCAATTTGTTTTGATTAGCACAATGAAGACAATCACAAGATGATCACAATCCATCAGTAAGAGAAAAGGGTTTCATACTGTTGGACAGGAGTGTTCATTTGGAAAATTGCTGGGGATGGCAGGAGAACAACTTAAGTCCAAAGTGAGCTTGGTGAGAGAACTGAAGTCCAACCTGAGCTTGGTGACAGTGGAATTAAAGTCAGAGCTGTAATCTGCAATATCCTGGAAGAGGAGAGGAATGGAAGGGGAGAAGTTTGTGATGAAAACATTTAATCTGCTCAGAGTAGCCATCTTGACCTTCATTCTGGTATTAATGAGCTGGTCTACTGGAGTTCTCAGCATTGCAGGAGCAGTCAGAACAGTCTGTTCTTCTACTGATGTGACAGGTATTTATTAATTACCTGTCAATACACTGGCAGAGAGAAGTAATTAAGATTTTCTGTTGAAAGAAAAGAATGGGTTTCAAAAAATATTTGCAGTTCTGTCATGTCCTCAGAATTTCTCTGAGCTTGTAACTCTTGCAGTGGCTCACAGAATTTCAGCTGAATGAGCACAGAGTGAGCTGCAGCTGAGGTGTGGGGTGGGCACCTGCAGTCAGTGGGTTAGTCCTCACAGGGAGGCAGCAGCTAAATTGCACAGATCACTAAGCATGATCTCGACAGAGTTCCAGCCCTGTCACTGTGCATCTGATCCTCTCTGGGCCTTTATTTTTGTTGATAATTAGCCGGTAATCCCATCACTGACATCACAGGGGCCCTTCTCCTGCACTGCTGCTCCAGAGCAAGTAGGAGCTCAGATGCTCATGGATCAAGATTTGCTGGGGTAGTGTGGGAACAGACTTGTTCAGCTGAAGCAGTTCATACCCTGGAGACACACTGTCAGGGTGCTTTGCCTATTGTGTGCCTGGTCCAGCAAAATGTGAACAACTCAGCCACCTTCTGGACTTTTATCATATGTGGAACTGGAGCTGCTTGCAGCTTTTAAGCTCTAACAGCACAGCTTTAGCTTTTCACTACACATGGTCTGTGTGGACACCTGATGGTTGACAGAGATTTGATCTGTAAGGATTTGTCCCTTGCTTTTCATTCCATGCAAGTGCTGCACACTTTGCTTGAAGAAGAAGGGAGGTCACAGTCCTAGTGACCATCAGAATGGCACAGAGGCCACACTGAGACATTTGTAACCAGATATCTCTATCAAGTATTTATACACTGGTTGTTTTCCTGACACAAAAGTGTGTGTTAAATTTTCTGGTCCAGGCAGTACTATTCCCATAAGCAAAAGAAATGTTCATTTTGCCCCTCTGGTTTAGACACATCTGTGCCCTGGAGCAGTGTCTATGTTTGTACCAGGCTTCGATGCTCGTTTTATAATTTTCATTTTTTTCCTCCTCCAGCAGAGTTCATTGGTGTTTCTCCTGAATGACATTGACTTTTATTCCATCTGAAAATACCTATTTAGCATTTTTTGGTTATTAGTATTGCAAGTACTGACATTAGGAACCGAAGTGATACATATATTGAAATAAATTTGCACTGGAGTTCTACAAGCCTTTCTGCTTCTCCATCAGTGTGATTCAAGGGACATGGCCTACATCTGTACTCAATCAAACAGGGCTGCGTTGGCCAATATAATCTAATTGTTTGACATTTTTATAGCAATTCATTGAGACTAAAGAGAGATGACTACATTAATATCATGATGCAGCAAGATAATAGTTGAGCTAAAACCGGTGTGCCAAATTGCTGAAAGGCTCTTAAATTCTCTTACAGATTTTTAAATATTTGTGACAGAGAAAAGGAAAGAGACTTCAATATAAATGTAATAAAGAGAAAGAATAGTACAATCTATAACACAAAGTATTATAATAAAGAACATTATCATAAATTTTCTAGGAATCTTCTCTTCACCAATCATTTAAAATTATATTTCTCAATAATTGAGATGAGAATTATTGTTAATGTTCATGACTCTGTTTTCTTGGATAATCATTTTCACTGAGGTCATAATTAAACAGAAGAGGTTTTAGACAATGAATATTCATATTATTCCTCTAGTTATACTGTGAGCAAACTTGTCTGCCCTGGGTATAACTGGAGGAACACTCAGACTGGAATAGTGGTAGAGGAATGTTATGGAGACTCTGAACACACTTGTCTAAGACCTACTTAGGCTTAGACAAGTCACCTCATCTCACTATCAAAACCTTCTGTCCTTTGCAAGTGCATTTGTTGGGACAAAACATCTCCTCTGAGTGGGGTCTCAGGTCTACAGGTAAGAGCAAGCTGAGGGAGAGCATCAGAAGTGTTTTATTTTGGAGCTGTTGCTCTGAGCCTGGAGAAGAAATGAATGGAAGAAAGCAGGAAACAAAAGCAAGAATTAGTATTTCATCTAAAGTCAGAAACAGAGAGAAATGTGTTTCTCAAACATGTTTTGATAGCTAGATGTATTTTTGCTTTCAGAGGCCTTTGCAATAAAGATTCAGTGTGGGCAAGGGCAAGGTCTTGTTACTTAAAAGTGAAAGAACATGTGGTTAAGCGCATTTTTTACCAAAAAACAAGGCAAAAATATTTGCAAGAGGAGCAGCATGTTTATAATGAGATGGAAATTGTTAATCTCCATCAGAGCTCTGCTGGAATAATCTGGTTTATGATGAATTTGTGGTAGAGCTGGTCTTTAATAAAGATCTCTGCCCCTCTCCACGTCCCTACACTGTAAGCAGGTAGGTATCTCCTCTAGCAGTGCTCTGCAGTACATGGATTTTTGGAGAATCCAAATCTGCATATTAAGACATTTGTATCTTCAATAAGCAGTAAGGACTCCCTAGAGAAGCTGTGCTCGCTGTCTGTTGGCAGGGCAAGAACATGAACATTTTTTAAAGGGCACCAACACATCATTCAGTGTCTAAGCTCTCACCTTCTTTCCCGCTAGTGGGTGCTGAGGTGAGCTGACCTTATGACATTTTAAAAAGTATTCTTTCTCTACATTTGGGGCTATGGAAAATAGTCTGGACAGTCTACTTTTAAACCTCAGCATTTTATCTCTTACTGAAATAATTGTTTTTGAAAGCTATTTTTATTTTTTTCCCATGTCAAAATCCACTTGGTTTTTTTTGTTTTGGTTTGGTTTTTTTTCTTGAGAATATACAGCTTTGAGAACAGATTTGTTTGTTTTTCCACAAGAAAGCACTGGCACAAGTGTAAATGCAGAGCACCTCTGGTGTACCATTGCAGAAGACTTTGGAGCCTGGAAATGGTGATTCCATGCTGAAACATCTGAGGTTTCCAGCATCACAAGGGTCCCAAGATTGCTATTACCTTTTCCATAATATCTGGTTTTCACTGAGTGACTCATTTAGCCAGGCTTGAGCATTAGTGCCTTTTTCACCATTATCCCAAAGGAACTAGCATGACCTCACAACATAATGGTAGCTCTTATGACAACCATAATATATACATATATATAAAGCTATTTCCACTACAGACAAGTAAATTGATGGAGGAATGCTGACATTTTTAAGCAAAACCACAAAGCAATTATCCCCCAGTGTCATGGGAGGTTTATAGGAAGGGCAGGTATTTTGTCCAGGTTGTGACATTAAAATACAACAAATGTTCCCAAAGCAGAATAGTGCAGTGTTACATTGCTAGTTTTGCAAACCAGAGGCAGTGCTCTTTTTTAAAGGAATGTGATTTTTAGGTATATTCTTGGTGGCAAAACAAAAATTCAAGGACACAATGTGCTGTTTATTAGTTCACAATTAAGTGTGAGCAAATTGACTTTGGCAGTATTCACACCTTTTAGTATGAAATCTTAAGGTCTTAAAACCATCCATTGCCTAAATTACTTTTTGTATATGGTAAAATGTTCATGCTCTTACCACATAATGCAAGAGGTGTCTCTTCAGTCACTGTGCACAACTCCTAAGAAAAAAAAAGCCCACTCTCCCACCCTTTTTTTTTGCTTGCAGATCTGAAGATTTTTTACTGTGTTACATTGAAAGACTTTACCAATCAACTCCTGGGGACCCTGTAGCACTTCGTGCCCAGGCTGCTACTGCTTGGTTGGCCCACTATGACAATGTGTTTACACATTTTAAAATGTACTCTCTGACCTACAGGCAGGAAAGGAAGGTATTCCCCTCTTCCTGAAAAGCATTACTGAAGACATTTTAACATGAAAACATCCCATGATTCTATTATTCCTTATTTGTATCAAAGATGAGAACCTCTCACAGAGACAGGAACTCATTAGAGATGCAGAATGTTAATGCTGGAGAATTGATCAACATTTACTAAAACCCATTTTTTGTATGTGCAGAAGGTAAATACCTTCTTCAAGAAAATGCCTTTGCCCACAGTTATGGGAGTTCTCATATTAATAAGCCAAACAAAATCTGGCCCTTAACAGAAAACACTTGTGAGGACCTGAAAAATATCAGTGTTATGGACACTGACAAATATTAATGGAACCTTATGTTTTATGAGAATGATTTGTTAATTGTTTAATGCAGCTGTCACTTGATGGAAAGAAAACATTTGTGATGCCTCTGTGGTCCTATTAAGACTAATTAATTCCTTCTCCAAATGAAATCAAGACTAATTAGACTCTAATATTAATTTCCTATTTGTCCTGAGCTGCTAATTTTCATATCACCCTGTTGCAGCCTATATTTGTATGTCTGTGCTTGGGGATGTCAGTGTTTGTCTGACAGGGTGGCAAGATGATATAAGACAACCATAAACATAATTATTAAAGTTGCCAGAGGGGCTGGTGCAAAAGGACAATGATTCCCATCTCAACAGAGCAGTCAGGCCTTGACCTCCATGTGGAACTAGACATGAGCTGGTTCTCCAGAAATCTTCAAGACAGAGCTTCACACTGGGAAGAAAGGTTTAGATGATGAACCCTTGTGTGCCACTGAGGTACTGCTCAAGTGATTTTCAGTATATTTAATTGAATTATGAACTTCTCTGTTGAAATAAGCTACTGATAGGTTCGTGCTGGCCCCACTGCTCCTGACAGACTGAAGGAATGCTGCTTATCTCTATTTCTCTCATAGGCAGTCTCTCTTCCTTCTCTGCTTCCTTCCCTGGACAATGCAAAGCTGGTTCTCTCTGGGAAGCTGCTGAGCTCCCTGCACCCTCCCCAGCCATCACCTTATGTCTAACACTCTTCAAAGTCAGTGGCACCATGTTCTCCTTCTATGGCTCAGATTTTACTCTCTTCTCACAGACTTTCATGTGTTTCACCCTGAGAAATTGCTTCCCAGCAAACGTCTATTTACACCTGTAAACCTGGTTCTCCAGATTATGTTTTCCACTTGTTTTTGTGGTACTGCTTATAGCCCTCATCCTAACATCCTGCACTGCACCTCACACTATTAAACATTGATTTTCTTATGATAATACTCCTTGGCCAGTCACTCAGGACATGAACCTTCCTCCTTATCTCACCATCCTCTAAAGTTCAATCCACTTTTTCCTGCATAACCTGAGCAACTGCCTCTACTCCTGTGGATTCCTTCTACTGCCCTCACTAACAGCATGCTAATCCAGCTTTCTACTTCTAAGGTATCTCCAGCCTTCCCAGTCCTGTGTTTCAGTCAGTCTCTCTTTCTGAATGTTTCACAATGATTTTCAGAGCTGTGTGTCCAGAGCTGTAAGTCTGACCATTTCTTCTGTGATTGGCACTGCTCTTTCTTCCTCTCACAGTCCTGTTTTGTCAAGGGCAAAACTGTCTCCTCTGACATGGGGAACCATCTTCATTTCACTTTGGCACAAATATTTTGTCCATGTCCAAAATTAATATTATTCCTTCTAATCTCATTTTTTTTCTCTGGCCACTACTACCATGTTGCCTTATCTCATGAAACCACACCCTCTGTTTTATTTTAGCCACATATCTTAGCCACAATACCTGTTGTAGTACATGGAGAAGTTCACAAGGAAGAGTCTCCATATTTTTGTTCTAACTAATCCTCATTTGTTGTTATTCTTGTCACTGAGTGCAAGTGTTACCATCTTTGACACATATTTAATTTGTTTTTTCATAGTTATCTATCATCTTCTTCAGTGCTATTTTGGATCTGTACAATGCTTCTCTAAATCTTTGACTGTGAAGTCTGTAAACACTTTTTGTCTTCTGTATGTCTAAATACTGCTGTTACACCTTTAATTAATGGTCTGCATAACAGCAGAACAGTTGAATGCAAACAGTGAGAAAGTGGTTAAAATTCCCTTTAATTAAAAAAACTAACACCTCTACAAAGAAATCTCTGTGAGAAAAGTAGTGCCAGTGCCTTATTGACATCCAGAGAACAGGAACAATTTAAAGCCTCTAATACTGCACAGGAAAATAATTTTAGGTTTTCTTCCATGTTTTCCTTTTATCTTCCAATTTTAATAACCAGACAGTACAGAAAATGCTGCAGTTTCTAAATAAGTTTTAAACAAATCTTTTTCTAAAAGTCAGTCCCTGAATGTTATCTTGAAACTGTTTCCCATGAAAATAAAGGCATATGACAATTAGTTTTGTCAAGGAAACAAAATCCTGTTAGAACTTTCATCTCTGCAGGAGCCCAGGTGTCTGTGAGGGGAGTGCTGGATGGGCACGGGAGACCCCTGGACCTGAGAGAAAAATCTTGCCTTGTCTTTCTAGCTCTTGCCTATGACCAGGCAAAAGGAAGCAGGGCTTAGTGTCACGACTTTCCGGTTTCTTCTATATGCTCTCTCCCCCTGAGAATTCCTGGTTTGTTCCTTTTGTGCTGTAGTTCTCCCTTTCCCTTATAAAAAAGCCAAAGCTATTTGTCTGCCCTGTGAGGGAATGTGAGCAGTGCCCTGAGGGTCCTCTATCAATCCCCTGCCCTATAGTGTTTGAGAGCAGTAATTCATGTCTGGTGTCAGTGTCCCCCTGCCCTGCTCGGCAGTGATGTGACCCCCGGCTCACCCTGCACTGGCTGCTGCTGCATTTAATGGGTGGGGACCCACTTGTGTTAGTTGGAGACACTGTCTTTGACTGTCTTTACAAACTGGTGTCCTCTATTAATTTACAGATGCAAAGCAGGTTTTCCTTGGTGAAATGTTCTAAAAGTACCACTTCATCCTGAGTGACCCTCACTGAGGATGACACAGCCAGTAATCAGATGGGAATCTCATGGTAACTCGCTGTTTCCTACAGTTTTACGTGCATTTTTACATCGTGTTTTTCGTTGCCATTACTTAAGTTTTGTTGCCTTATTTGGTACTACAGAGCTGTACTTTACATATCTTAACCTTCTCAGGAGATAAAGTAATTCTGGTGCTTTTAATTAAACACTAGCACTTCTGCCAATTCTTCATGATTTAATATATCCAATGCCATTAACATGTGATTAACCTAGGTCAACATATCCTTGAAAGAGAAAATCTGAGTCTTAAATGCAAGAATTTTACTTTCAAATCATACCTGACTGTTTTAACAGACTAACGAGCACAAAAAGGTGCATGCAATAGTAACTGAATACCTTGCTTTTCCTGTCTCACAATATTTCCAAAACATTTAAAAAAGGCAAATAGATCTGTTCACTTCTCTGCTCTAGATGCCACAGGATTAATGGTAAAGAATGTGGCTGTCAGAATAAGGATCAACGTTTGGCTTTAAGATTGAGCCCTGCCAAAATGACACTGTAAGACAGTCACCTAATGAAATTTTGTGAGATGAATAGGAAGACAGTAGAGTCTTTTGCAGTGAGTTCTCACATGTGCAGGCCATGATTTTATTTCTAGAATAACTCACCTCTTTTGGATATTACCATTCTGAAATCAGGGCATTCGAATCTGAACATTTTTCTTCTCAGAACATAGAAAAAGGATCAAATTCAAAATAAATTTGACTCCAGGATGAATTAAGAGGAAGATCACAATGTATAAAAATTGCTTATTAAAAATTATGTGTTTAAAATGTTATAAGTTAGTTGTCTGTGTCTTGCAACTAAATTTCTCTAAAAAAAAGGAATTGTCAAGTATCTTCACCTCCAGGGTGAAGGGTGCTGAGGGTGAAACAGGCAGAGCTGCCCTTTGGGAGAGGAGGCACGGTGAGGAGCTGGGTAAAGGGAACAAGAGCAGGGCCAAAGAAACTGCCCCCACAGAGAGTTAAGGGAAAGCACTACAGAAATACACTTCCTGCAGGGATCACATTTTACCTATAGAGGATCTTTTAACAGAAAGATCTTATTGAATAATTCTTATGTCTTTTGAAGAAACAAAAAACATCAGCAGTAACCATCCATGTTTGTCTTGGATGTCAGATATACTCTTGCCTGAATAATTCTAATTTTGTTGAAGTAAAACTGAAACATGGATGATTCATTCCATATCCCGTTTCTATTGTAAGGCCTGTACAGGACAGAGTTATTGTAGCTTTTCTATACCACTATGGAGTAACATTTGTTTCAACTGGTATTGTATTAATGTCTTCTCTAGAAATAAAGGTTTTCCATACTAAAGTATATAATATAGTCAGCCATTGCCTTTTCTTCTAAAATGCATTCAATAAAGGTAGATCTTATATGGGATTAAAAATCTGATATGCCAGTTCTTAGCAACATTTCATACAATGATCCCAAAGGCTGTTTAACACAGAAATCTGTCTTTATTACACTCGTAGCCTAGTTTGGCTTTGCATGTGCAAGTGACATTCCACTAAAGCCAAGTATATTGCTGCCCAGCACTGTGTGAATTAATCTGAGATAGAAAGATGGCAATTTCCATTCTTCTTCACTGTTTACAGAAAGTGTACTTATGTTGTGCTCCTTGTTTCTGAAAGCAGAGGAGTCAATAATTTGTGCCAGGATCAATAGCTCAAATAAAGGAATTTAAGGACGGGAGAGACAGAGACACAACTGCTCCTCACAGGAGAACAGCAGAGTGGTGCCACTGCCTGCTGTGGATTGGACAGGGGAACATAGAGGAGGAAGGGACTCACCTTCTGGCTGGGGCGTTTGCACCTGCAGAGCCAGGGAGCTCTTATATACACTGAGGAGCTGGAACCTCCTGTGCCCACAGGAGTATAATGTCCCCAGTGACAACATATTTTTATAGCAGATGACTGTAACACTGAAATACACTGTAGCACTGCATTAACGATCACATCTCCCACTCTACATGGGACAAATTCTGTTTTCTGAAGATGCCAACTGAGCAAAGGATTGGCAATTTCCATGTTCATGTCCAATTTTCCTTTCAGAAGCGGTGCTACGAACTGCCATGGTGGACATCTCACTGCCTCCCCTGTCCTGGGTTAGCACTGCTCTCTCTGAAGCTGGGTTCATGTTGGACTCTGCAATTCCTGTGGCATTGCACCTGAACATTTGAATCAGACACTTCCTGAACTAGAAAGGTGAAAAAACAGGAGATCAATCAAAACACATGAGAAATTTTAAAATAGTTCTATAAATCAATCTGTGTGTTAGCTAAAACTCTTAGAAATTCTCTCATGAATCAGTTGGGAATACAAAGAAATAACCCTATAAAATATATTTGCCCATGCCACCATGAATAACTCTAAACCTGAGAACTAATGATGTTCTCAAAAGACCCAAACTATTTCCCTCTTCTGCTTTTAACTAACCACATCTAATGGATAGAACTGGTCATTTCTTTAGACTCAAGAGTTGTTTTCATATACTAAATCCCAGCTATTCAAAGGTGGTTTGTTTGTTGTTTGCATCCACACGCAGGGGAAGAGCAGCGTTTGCCCCGCACTGGGAGACCAGGGTGCTGCCCACAGTATGAGAGACAAGCAATAGCTGTCTGACTGAATAAATAAATGTATTCACCACTTCTTATCCAGCAGTCACTTAACTATTTTTCTTCTTTTCGCTTACATGCTTATACTCTGCTTGATGGCACCACTCTCAGTAGCTTCATTCCCTGTAGAAATCTGTGCACATTTGTTATCATGCCTGTTACCACCCTGAGCATACAGCACCCCGGCCCAGCCCCATGGCAGTTCCTTTTCTCTGCATCTGATCCTCTGCCCTCATTCCAGAGAAGAAAGCTCCCTATCCATGGGCTCATGCAATGCTTCTACCCCGCTGCACGTCCAACCACAAATGCAGCATTTCCCCGACACAAATTCAAGCTTTGAAAACTTCCACCCCGCCTCAAAATCAACTTCTTGGTGTTGCATTCCTGAAGAATTATTGAAATACACTGGGACAGTCTTTAGAACAGAATTTTCATACAGAAAACCAACTGATGTTCACTAAGGGTTGATTTTCCTTTATAATATCTAAACCTAATAATTATTAACACTTATATTTTAAAAATGCACAGAGGCTTATGCTATCTTACAGCAGGCAGATTATTTTTTTTTGTTCTAAATGCTGGATGTTGTAATGCTTGTTAACTAACACATAGGCAGGTAGAAATAGTTCACTATAAAGCAAGATAAAATAGCAAAATATGAGTGTTAAAGATACTTTGAGAGCATACAGTACCTGTTTGTTCATAAAGACATAAATAATTGGATTATAAACAGTAGCTGTTTTGGAAAAGAAAGCTGGGATTGCTGCCAGACAAGGATCCAGCTCAATGGAGGGGTCAGCAGTGACGAGGATGGAAAAGGCAGCGTATGGTATCCAGCAGATCAGAAAGGCAACGATCATAACAACCACCATTCTGGTCACTCGTCTTTCAGGTCTCCTGGTAGTTCTGAGCCTGCCTTGCGTTTCTGACACCTTTAAAGAAGAGATAAAAGATTCTAAAAAACAAAGAACAAGGCCTCCAACAGTGACTTTAGTGAGCGGGGCAGTGACCTGCCATGCTGGGACGACAGACCTGTGCTTCCCAAATGTGGCAGCACAGGAGGAGGCTGTTACTGACCACAGGGTGTCCAAGTCCCTGCTCAGGGACAGGAATTACCCTATACTGGCAGTACTAAACTTACCTCTGCTTAAGTATTGTTTTATTTTTATTGTCAAAGTGAAAAAGAAGGAAATCATGATGAGTCATGAGCAGATATTGAGCTTGATTCCAGCACTTTCTAGTCCATGTAGCCTTTGCAGACAAGTAGGTGACTGATGTGGGTGTTACAGACAGCACTGCTCAGGCTGTGCAACCCCCTCACCCTGGGGGATGGCCACACCAGGGGAGTCTGTCTGGCTCAGTGGTGCTTTATGGCCTTCACAAGAAGAGAGCCTATGATCTAGTGACACCAGAATTCAAGGGGGTTTGGGGCATTTAGTAGGAATGCTCTCCCTCTTCCCCTCATTGATCATGCAAGCAGCCTGGACAGAGATGTTGATACAGGGATTATGTGCTGCCAAACAATGTCTTTCTGGGAAAATCCTTGTTTTGTTTCTGATGACTTAGTGAAACAAGGCACTGTTATGTAATGTTAGTTTACATGGGAAGTAATTAATGATAACTCTGTATGGCTCTGGAAGAAACTGATGCCAGGTCTTAAAATAATACATGCTAATAAAGTTAGATTTTTTGGCATAATATGGCCTTTTAACTACCTGCAGTAATGTTAGATCTCTATGGAGACATTTCCCCTAATAACCCTTGAACTGCACTCAGAGAATTCAACATATTTAGTACTTTTAGAGGTATAGAAGCACCTCCTGGGAGAGGGGTGTCCTCACCTCTGTAGAAAGTTGCAATTAATGCTGGTTTTTTATGTTGTTGTTATATAACATATATATTGTATATATACATATGTATTATGTTTAATAATAATAATAATAATAATGCATTGTTATAATAGGTACAAGTTCTTAGGCATCAGTGAAGGCTGTGTTAGGTATTGAGCAAAGCTAAGATATGCCCTGTCAATATATGACATTTCTATAGCATTTTTTCATATATGCTGTACCTACATAGAGAGCAGCCCAGACTCCCTTTCAGCAGAAGTACAATCACCCTGGGGAAGGAACACAATCTCCCTGATAGCACTTTCAACTGTTTTGTCTTTGTCTCATGTCAGCCTGGCCTTTTTCTCAGCTACGGCTTTTCCTTTCTGTCTAAAAACTGATAAGGAACCACGTACTGGTGCTTTATCTTCTAAACAAAGGAATACTGCCAAAATAATTTACCCTCTGTGCTAAACTATTAATTTGATCTTTTCCTGAAAATTAATCTCTTTCATCAACTTTGCAGTTAAAGTGAAAGCCACTATTGGCTCTGTAAAGTTGGTGTCACCGGGACTGAGAGACTGGCAGACTTCACTAAGACAGAACTGTGCCACTCGGGACCAAGTCTGCATTTGGCAACCATGGGACATGGCAGCCAAAATCTGGGAAGGGGGATGGTTGGGAACACCAAGACACCAGTTCTGGTGCCTGGGCCTCTCTCTGTTCACTGTAGTCAGATTTTTGAAAATGAGTTTAGCTGTGAAATACGGCCATATGGTAACTCATTATAGATTTACAGATTATGTTGCAGGTATTGGCTTTTCAGAGCCAAAGGCCAGGACTGGCATAAACCAGATGGTCACAACTACATCACCTGTGATGTGGCCCCCTGAGGGCACCCTTGTTCCCTGGCTGTGCCATCCACCAGGTCACTGAGCTGTGAGGGAAGCGTGAAACACATAACTTACCCAGAAGTGTGATTTTTTTAAATAATACTGCTATTCTGTCTGGATAACAGAGAGAGGAGTGAGAAAGACAGCGTAGTGAGATCACACCAGAGTGGCTCCAGGCCATGCTGGCACACACTACGTGGCACTGACCAGCCTTCCAGAAGACATCATGACCTGACTCAAATGGCAAAATAGGCCGTTCATGACGTCTGCTGTGACTGACGGTGCCTCCCTTGCTCTTCATCTCACCTGCTTTATTTTACATTTACAGACTTTTAAGAGGAAGGAAATGGTCATTTCTGTGCACCTCCTAAAGCATCTGAGTAATAGATTAGTCACTGCTCTGGCAGTCCCATGGCAGCGCTGGATGCTGTGGTCTCACACCCCCTCTGCTGGGGTAATGTCCCAGGCAACCCCATGGGTTCCCCTCCCAGGAACATCCTCCTGGAGGTGGCCCTGTGCTCCCCCCAGGTCCTCAGGGACAGCCCCGTGTCCCCAGCAGGAGTAGGAGCCCGAGGTGGCTGCTCTGGGCTGTCCCTCCTCCCCCACATTGAGCTGGCCCCCTGCGCTCCCCCTTCATCCCATTTCCTCTGCAGGTAGGGCAGGACAGGTGAAACAAAATACTAACAGAAATTCTGGATATTCAGAATAACAAACCATAGTTTTACAAATTCTCTTAGGAGAGCCTGAGTCCTCAGCAACGATTTTCTTCAGGCATCTCCACATCCTGCTCTTCAGGGCCCCCCTCCCTGGCAGGCACCGGTTGTCCCCCCTGCCATCCACATCCCACCTCTTTTGTTTAATTCTGAAATCAACTTCTCCCAGCCATTCAGCCTTCTCTCCCCTGAAAGAATCCATGAGGAAACCAAGAAAAAATCCTTTCAGAAGAATCACAGTGTCACCCAAAGTTCCCTTCTGTTTCATTTTACTTAGAAAGAACACTCAAAATAAATACAATTTGACTATCCCAAATACTTTCAAAATAACAGTAAATTGAAGAAATTCACTGAATTTATTACTGAAGCAATAAAACAAGGCAGCTTTGCAGCAAACAGAAATATTAATATTGTCCCAAAATATTGTCCCAAAATTCAGTTCCAGATAGGAATTTTCCTATTCTATTGTCTTCTTTTTCACTTTTTGCAGCTTCTTCTTTGAATCAGGTGAACACAACCATTAAATAAAATTCAAAAGCATTTCTCAAGCCTTTAAAATATTTCTGGACAATCTAATATTTTATTTACTAAACAGCATGGCATTAGTTACAAATGCTACATCTCTGCATATAATTGTTACAAGCCAGTAGCCAGCACTCTTAAAATTTACAATTGAGTCATTTTAAGCTACATTCTGATTTGCCTGGTTTGAGTCTTAAGAAATGTCACTGAATTGAAGTACAATTGTGAATAAACCAACACTGGGTAATTCAGTTTCTTTATTTATGAGACAAACATTCTTTCATTTGTATGATGTTTGACTAATAAGATGTACTGATAAGTGATGCAAACTGCACACTTTGAAAAACCACTTCTAACCATGGCATGTATTTCTGTTTGTAGGGATAATTATTTAACAAGGGATGTAACTGAGTGTGTTTGCTGACTGCAACTCTGATCTGCTTATGTCTGATCTTTACAGAAAGTCAAACTTAAAAATTCTAAATATTTGTGTACGTGAACATTTTAAAAGTTTACTTATAAGTGCTTCTTCTTACCTTTTTTAGCTTCTGCACCAGTTTTCCATAGGATACCAAAATCACTAATAAAGGCACTATAAAACAGGTGGTGAAGAACACAATAATGTAGGTATGGTCAGCATAAGCTCCTGAGTACCTGTATAAAATACAAAATACATTGTGTACATATTACTAATATGTGGTGTTACTATTTTCTTGAAGTAGTAATTTTGCTCTTCAAAGCTGTCTTAAATATTTTTGTCAACTGCTTTTATTCCAAGTGCCCCTTTACAACTCTAGCTGCATCACCAGATGGAGCCCTGGGCCATTTCCCTGCCCCAAGCTAGGACAGGATCCTGTGGCCACAGGTCACTCCCACAGAACTGTGGTGCCCCTCAGGTGGGAAGGGACATGTAGTCCAACCTCCCGCTCCAAGTGGAGCCAGCTATGGGGTCAGACCAGCTTGCTCAGGGCTTTGTCCAGTCTTCTGGAAAAATCTGTCTCTTTGTCCACTTTGACTCCTGACAAAAAGCACAAGGTGTAGGGTGGTTATTTCCATTAGAGCTGGAAGCTCCTCCCTTTAGAAATTTTTGTTTTAAAAGCCGTTCATGGAAAATTTTTCTTGTTTTTATTACAACTTTCTTTGCATCCATTTTTTGCAGAGACGTTCAAACCTTTCCTTTAAATTCCTGCCCCTGAGGCCTCCTCAGCTGCAAGTTTCATTTCTTTACCATACCGTGCGAGAGTGGCCTTACCAGTTAAGCTCACAAGTGGTTCCAATCTTACTGGTGGTGTAACTGCTCCAGCCCATGGTTGGTGGAATGGTCCAAATGAAGGAAAAGGCCCAGACACAGACAATCCCTAGGCCTGCATGTCTCCCCTCCAGGCGCAGGTTTCCCAAGGGGCGGCAGATCACGATGTACCGTTCAAAGGCCAACAGAGCGAGAGACCAGAGAGCAACAATGCCTGCAACGAGAAAACAGCACCAAAAGTTGAGCAGATTCACTGAAGTGCCAACATCACAGTATCACAGAACTGCTTGGGTAGAAAGGCATCTCTGGGGGTCACCATCCCCATGGTCCACATGCTGGGTGGTGCAGGACCAAGTCCAGCTGAGTTCTGAATATCTCCAGAGATGGAGATTCCACAACCACTCTGGGCAGCTGGTTTCAGTGTCTGACCCCCCACCACATAAGACACCTTTTCTGTTGACCCAAGTTGTGAAAGGATGTGCAACTTCTGTGCTTTATTCTAATGTTAATTAAGAGCATAAGAATTTCATATTTGTGTAGTTTGTCATTCTACAGTATAATGGTTACAAAACCAAGCAGCTAATTGGGCCAGTTAAGTAACTATGACTTTCATTTTTCATTTGGTTCTACTCTGAAAAGCTGAAAATTTTGCGTACCATCCAAATTAATCAATTAAGATATATCTTCAAAAGGTTATTATTTCAGGCTGTCATAAAACTCAAACCTACAGAGAGCTGCCCACAACATCAAATTATCAGTTTATTAGGCACATATCACCTATTTGGCCACCAAAACCTTGAAATAGCCTCATCTTTCTCCATGGGACATGGCTTACGTGCCACAACTGATTTGGTAACGTCCCTCACTGACATTCCCTCTGTGTAGCTCCAACAGGTGAAGAACAGCTGTGGGGCTCCTTTTCAGGCTGAGGATCAACACTGAGTGGGATTTAGGGCAGTGAGGAGCATTACTGGTTGTCTTTATGCAGCTTCAGAAAGCTGCCCCTTCAGAAAGGGGCAGAAGGCAGGAACGAGTGTCTGTCTCAAGTAGATGTCCCACTTTAAACTTATTTCCCATTTATTCTGCAGAGCTATAGTTACACAGGGAACTACATGGTGATGATTTTTCCTTTTAGAGTACTTCTAATACTTTTTTTGTAGTTAGTGAACAAAGGAGTGAAAAATAAATCACAAAAAGCTGTAGGTGTGCAGAGTGGCTCTTACAGGTGTGTCTCTGCTCCTCAGAACTGCTGCAGAGTAGGGAATATAAGAGGTTTCTCTGCCCTGAGATTTTCCACAATTTATGGGCAGCCACTCACTCTTTTTCTCTCTCTCTTATTCACCCATATATGCACACACCTAAATACAATTATTGAAAATAGTTATGCATAGGGATTTTTTTCCTGAAAGTGTTTTATTATAAACCCCATGACACTGTTATTCTATTGGCAAGCTTTTCTGCATTATATGAAACACATTCAATGACCAGCATACATGGGACAGGCCATGTATATGATAGAGAGAGAGAGAGAGATGTTTTTCACTTGCACGTGTTCCAGTACAGAATATCTGGGGAAAGCACCAGTGAATTCAAAGGCATGCAAAGGCAGTGACCTGGGGAAATGCAGTAAAATACATCGAAGGAAGTTGGAGGAAAAGAACATACAACTACAAACACAATCAAGCTTACCAAAAAATGTGACAGCAAATCCTTCCAGTACACAAGCCCAGTATCCCATATAAAAATAACCTTTTAGATTCGTTAGAAAGCTGATGGTGCCACCAGTCAGTGAGACCAGGAAATCAGCCACAGATAAATTGACTACAACATAATTGACAGGTTGCCTCAATTGCTTGAACTTAAAAGTTACCAGGATTACAGCCAGGTTCTCAGCAAGCGACAGGGAGGTCACCACCAACATTACTGCTGCCAGAAGCCTGAAATGCCAGGGCTGGATGGAGTCCAGGGGACGACGGAAGGGATCCCAGCTGGCAGGACCAAAGGAACTGGGCAAGAGCGACTCATTTTCAAATGCTCTAAATGCATCCATTTTTTCTCTCAGTAGCAAAAATAATATTATATTATAATGTATTATATGTAAATAATATTCAGGATTAAAAGGAGAAGTTTGTTGTGTCCAACAGAAGTGTGAGCAAACTCTCCCTGCTTCTGCTTTCCAGCAATAGTCCAGGAAAAAAAGTTTTGGTTGGAAGAAAGTTTAGTGCTGCCGAGTGAAGTGGGAACTGGGATTAGCAAGAATATTTCTTAGAGCAACTTCTGCTCCTCTTTGCCCATCATCTCCTCTCCTGCCTCCTCCCACTGCGGCTGTGCCTTTATCCGTGGTAGAACCCAGCTGTGGAAGCTGCAGGTTTCCTCCTCCTGCAGGACCAGGAGTGCTGAAACACCCTCAGCTCAGCTCTGCTCCGCTCCGCGGAGGAAATGCAATGCTTGCTTGGCAGCCTCTCGCACCTTCAGCACCGTAAAAATGCTGCTTTTTTTGGTCAGTCCGAGGGTGGAGCGATCTCCCCACACCCAGGGACAGTGGGAGGCAAGGGGGAGGCTCCTGCCTGAATGGTTTTCTTGAGACAGGGCAGCCCTGGAGAGATGAATGCTGCAAACCACAGTACAAAACCCTGCCCGCAGCTCAGGCTGGCTTAGAGCTCCCAACTGAGTTTTCTCTGTTATTCTGTGGAATTTCAGCTTCTATCAAGACCTTACTGACGTCTTTCCTGGTGAAGGCATAAGGATTATAATTGTAGTTTTGGTACTAAAATCTCAAAGAAGCACAGCAACATTTTAAAGATAGAGTTGGTAACTATGTTAAAAGAAATACAGCTTGACAACTGACACCAGGAAAATTAAGTCATATATTTCTGATAAAAATGACTGGATATATCTGAACTCCAACATAATCACCAGCAGTCAGGGTTACTTGTGTCCAGTTCCCAAGATAGGTAGCACAGTCTCTGCACTCTCATGAGGCATAACACTGTGACAGATATTCCAGTACTCCTGTACAGCACTGCCAGTAATTATTCCAAAAATATAGCAATCAAAATATAGCAATCATTCAGCTGTGTTGTGAGATAATTCTTGGGGACAGTAATTGTTAATCAGATCCTCAGAATTTTAACCAGAATCAATAATATAAAAGCAATCCAGTTCCTGTCTTGGAGAGTTCACACTTTGGACACAAACCATGTACAATATATGAATAAACGAACAGTGAGAGTAACAATGAGTAACATCTACCTGTACATACAGTCCCCTGACTTCAGATTTGCTTTGGCTTGTACATAAAACACTTGGTTAACACAGTCTAAAATCTTTCAGCATACAGGAAAGGAATCTTAAGGGTTTCTGGACACTGGCAGAAAGGGTTATGCATCTGAAAATTTTGAAGTAAAAAAACCAAAAACCTCCTATTTACCATAACCAAAACAGCAAAGATATTTTTTAATGGTTGGTAACTGAAAAGGAAAGAGATGATGCTTAAGCACATCAAATCCAGCAACAAAATTACTCACAAAATTATACTTATTCATCAGGAATATTAAAAAGTTCAAGTGTCATAAATAAAAGAAGGATCAACACACAGCAATAATAAAATGCCTCCAGACAGTCCTTGCATGACATGATTCAGCTTTGTTCCTCTCCCTGCATGCTACAGTGGAAAATCCAAACCACTACTTGAAAATCAACTTTGAATATTACCTTGTTAGAAATGATACACTATTTTAAATTCTTGTGGGTGTTAGAATGAAATCAGGACTCTGAATTTAGCATACAATAGGGAAGGTAGTATCTGGACTTCTCTAAGGTATAAATCTATTGATTGTACATTGAAACCCCTTTAGACAATGGATAACTATTGTTACCAGCTAGTTTCTTGTTGTTTTAAGCTCTCAGATTGTTCAGATTGTTTGTATGAGTTATGATTCTGGTTACAGTTTAAATGCATTCTCTTTTATTTATCTTGTGCTTCCTCTTTGTTTAGAATCCTTTAAACATATTCCTATACTGTCTTGATAGTCCATTTTGCTTGTTTTTCTTCCTCTGCAGGTCAGCTTTGCCAGTGACAACTCCTCTCAGGCTATGGTTAAACTGCTGCTGGATGGTCAGTGAGGTTAAGGGGATGTGTAACTCACAGCATTTGTATGATATGCCCACAGTAATTTCAACTGTGTGACAAAATCAGGATGACAAGAACTGAGATCAAATCTGGTGCCTGAAATTCTATGTGGCAGAAATGAGGCTTTCCAATTCTGAGTTGTGCTTCTTTTTTTTTTTTTAATTCAGATACTGAAAAACCCAGCAACAAATGAAGACTATGAATTACTATGGAATTAAGTGTATTTATACCTATCTTTCAGTATCCTATATTTGATAATGACATTCCAATCGTTTATCACCAAAAGGGATGTAAGAACCTATTTTACTACATATATACTACTATATATGTTTTAAAAACATATATTAAGGCCATGTTTTGTTCTGCTTTCATAAGGGAGAAGCTGAAGAGAATGCACAAGCATTTAGTTTAAAATAGAAAATAAGCAGAAATTATGGTGGTTTATGCCTAGAGACTATTACAGATTACATTACAAATCCAAAAACTATAACTCTCAGATCATATAAACAAATATGCTTTTGCTTAGTCCAGTTAATCATTGAGACACAAAAGGGCTGAGGCTGGTAGGGAACTCAGGAGAGCTCCAGTCCAGGCCCTTGCACAGTGCAGGGGCAGCCACAGCAGGTTCTCTGGGATCATTTCCAGTCAGGTTTTGAATGGATGGCAACTTCACAACCTCCCAGGACAACCCATTTTTTGTGCTGTACATCCCTTGCTGTAAAGGTTATTCTTATTTTATTTTTTTTTAAGTTATGAGAGTCATAAACCTAGTTAATTGGGAGCTACATTTAACCTTTTTAAGCCTGGGAAGGTTCAAGGAAAGCACCTGCAGGACCTACTGACTTTGCTTGAGAATCCTGTTACAGGACTACTGGGATTAATCTCATTTACCCACTCTCAATATTTATCTCATTTACTCACTCTCCATAAAGGCCCACATTCTTCTAGAACCTGTTGAAACTTCAGTGTAGGGAATGGGTTTTCTATTCAATGAAACTTCAGTAAATTACACAAATATTCTCTTCCAGCTGCCTGACTGAGCCAAAACCTCTCAGAGCACTACAACTGAATGGGAGCAGAGGAGTCAGTTCCTACTTCCGTGCATTATAAGGATGTTGTAAAGAACCTTTAGAGAACCCATTCAGAAGTTTTGATGGGAGGATACTTTGTCTAAAGAACAGCCTGAACATCCAAGATCCAATGCAAAAAATTAACAGTAAAGTCAGCTTTTCTAGTTACTCAGGATGTATCATCAAAGCATTTTTTTCTAGGGATTCAGTTCGTGTGAGTGTCTGTACAAAAAGGACTCAGATGCTGGCACCTGGTTTTCAAAACTGATTTCATATGTTTCTTTTTTTGTTTGTTTTTCAGCTGCAGCTTTATTTTCTCACAGTTGCTGAAAACTAGCAATTGAACATTTGAAGTCGGTTCTCAGAAAACACTGAACGATTACAATGGAAAAATCTTGTCCTGGCCTTTCAAGTGACTTGGAGGAATTATTTTGCCCTCTTGCTCATTAAAAGAACGGGAGTGGAGATTTCCTTTTGCCCAAAGGTAAAAGCTGTGTACAAAAGAGGCGTTCTACACTTCAAAAGATACCAGCACAGCTGCAGGAATTCCAGTAACCAGCAATATATAACAAAGCTGGTATCTGAACAAAACATGTTCTATTAACTATGAATAAGAAACTAATGCCAATTAAAGCAAAAAAACCCAAAGGCATACTAAGCACCAGAAAAGGAAACTATTTGTTAGCAGACTGTATTTACTCAAGGCATGTTAACAATGTCTTGCAGTTTGACACCTCATCTGAGCAGGTAAGACTCTGTTTACTTTATGATAACACAGTTCTTTCCAAAGCCCAGTTAAACTCAGTTCCTTGAGGACTGCACAAAAGCAGTCCAGTAAAAGGCAATGCTTTCATACTGTTACTGATTCTGGCTGAAATTATTTTGCTGTTACTATGAATGGTTTTCTACGGGTTTTTGAGTTTTTCACCCACTTGCTTTCACATGATACTAATATGTTAACACAGCTGTAAAAGAAATCGTTTTAACAACAAGCAATAAAGTCTGCAGGTATTGAAGTGACAGTGTCACTTTAATGAGTAAAAAAACCTCTTCAGTGGTTTGTTTTCCCTTGGAATTTGTATATTCCCTAAAAGCTCAGTGTGAATTGTTATCCAGTATATTCACTGGATGGTACAACTTAGAAAAAAACCCAGTTCACATGATATTTCTTACTTAAGAGGATTTTTCTATTATGAAACCCTCAATTAGAGGAAAGAGGACCTAATCATGCAAGAAATCCTACTGTCTTGAAGATGATCATGGACATGAGAATCTTTGGTCTTAAAAACCATTATTTTAAAAAGTTTGTTATTAGACATATCAAACACATTTTCTTTGTACTGCAGTCCCTGAAGAAAATATATGGCATTTGCCCTAAACTTGGCATTAGATTGAGACCAAATCTTTGAAGAAACTAAGGTCTCAATACAATCTGCAACTTTTGATTTGTCATTGTATTTATGTTTAGTGTAACTATGATAATGGAAATACGGTAACTATGACTATGAAATTGGCATCCTCTGTGTGATTAGTTTCATCAGGGCCTAAAAGTCAGAATTCAAGTGGACTCACCCTCATCTGTAGAGTAAGTGGTTTTGAAGAGTGATTGTATGCAGAAGTGTTTCTAGATCTTTCTTTCTCTACCCCCAGCTGTGAGACGGTGCAGGATGGAGGAGGTGTTTGTCCATCGCAGCCCGAACAGCGGCTGTGCCGTGGGAGAGCCCAACGTGCAGACTGAGCCGCCGGGGCTGGGCTGGGGCAGCACACACGGGGACATTGGCACTGCCAGAGGGGCCCGACACAGGGACACTGGCATTGCCAAAGGGCCTGTCCAGCTGGGGCCATGTGCCTGGGACACCTCCCAGCCCTGGGAGCACAGGGGCAGGGGGGGCTGTAGGGAGGCTGCAGGGGGCTGTAGATGGGTTTTTAGGGGGGCTATAGGGGCTCATCAGGGCACACACACCTGCTCCTGAACTGCGGGGTGCAGTCACCAGGACAACTGGCCTCTGGATGGAGCAGATGTACCCGAGCCACAACACCAGAAAGGCATTTAGGGACAGTCTTGGCTGGGAATGATGAGTTGTGGAGAGTAGATTGGTACTAACACGAGCACCTCCTCCAAAAATTAATCTGTCCCCATCCTTGGTGCAGCAGGGATCAGTCCTTTCTGTGCCCTTGGGAGAACTCAAGCTGGCTCTACACTGAACAATTAACCTACAGCAGCAAGAGGAAGCCTCTGCACACAAAGACAGCAGAGCAAAAATTAGCAGACAAACTCCTCTGTGCATTGGGAATCCATTCTGTCACCAACAATCACATAACGGAATTTTTTATTGAAATAATACAAAACTGTGTGACATATCCCTGAAGCATCACCAAGCTTGGGTCCCACAGCCCAAAAATAACTGCTTATTACCTTACCCGTTTGAAGACAACACATGCCCCAGTGTCAGGAGAATGTGCAAGAAAACGTTCAAGGTGTGCATTAAACTCAGCATCACTGATTTATACAACATTCCTGCCCGGAGGAAAATCATGGAAACAAAAACAAGCTACATTTTGCAATTAGGCATGGTAATTCAGGAAAATATAGGAAAAGAAAACATTAGCAAAGCCAAAGAAATCGTATTTATTTGAGGAGTTGGATTCGATGATCCTTGTGGGTCCTTTCCAACTGGGGGTATTCTATGACTCTATTTAAATGACAAAGTATTTCTCTGCAGGAGTTCCAAACAGATCCGTAGTTACACAGCAAGCAAAGCAGCTTTCATCCAGAGCCACAAGCTTCCTGAGACTTTTGAACTTTGAGCAAAGGTTCACCACTGCATACCTTCATCTGGGTTTTAAGCCATTACTAAGCACCAGAGACAAACAAACATGACACTCTGTTCTCTTCCCTTCCTGAGCTTGGCTGACTTGCTTGAAAGCAGCCATATGGGTTGACAAACACAGGAAAAGTCCATATGAGTAAGTTCACTTTGTCCCCAAATACACTATGTTTAGATATAACTCACTGGAGCCACACATATCATACTAATAAAAACAAATCAGAAATGCAGGCAGCAGTTTCTATCTGTGTGTCATTACAGAGTGTCCCTGAGAAGGGGTGGACAGCACAGGAGGCAGAGCAAGGGGAGGACTGAGGTGCAGGTGAGCCCGTCGAGATGGGGAGCGGGGCTCAGCTGAGACAGTGCATGGACAGGAGCGATGGGGAAGCGGGAGGAGGGATAACTCCCACAACACTAAGCCACCAAAGTCTTGTGTTGTGCAGAAGGTTAACTTAGAGCCACAACATTCATATTCTTGGCCTTTGCAGTAAACACTGGGCATGAGGAACTGATAGGAATATTGTTCTCCTCTGTACTCAAGATTTAATGTACAATTAGGAAAAATACACCCCCCTACTGCATTTCATGTCTTTAACAGTACCACATCTTGATTAGAAATGCTTAGTACTAATTAATTTTCAAACACAAAAAAGTGGTCCTTAATTTTATGCTTATTTCCAATGCAGGCAATTAAAATTACCACAAAATGCTCTAAGTGAACTGCTTCATAAGGCTGCAAGTACATATGTCATAAATAATTTTAAAGAAAGTCTTCACTTTGGGGTTCACAGCAATGTTTTCTTACAAGCTGCAATGAATAATGGCCATCAGAGTTTTTGAAAATGAGTTATGCCTGCACTGACTGACAAAATCCTGTTTTCTGATGAAGTACAGCTGAGCCAGATGTTTATTTTACTGTGTCAAAATTTCTCTCTGAAACAACTGTAATGGAATCCTTGCCCCACTCAGGCTCTCTCTCCTAGGGAGCAGGCACACTTCTGACACCCACCTGTGCAGACTTTGCAGGGTCCGCCCCCCCTGCTGCAGGGAACAGACCATCAGCCCTACATGATACTGGGGGTAGGTTTTGGCCTTTTTACAGCACCATCATAAGTTTCTAAAATGTATTTTTTACATAAAAGCTTTGTTCGGTTTAAATGGGAAGTGCCGCAAAGTGGATGAGGAGGAGCAGCTGCTCCTGAAAGGAGGAAGGAACCAGAAAGCAGCAAAAATATTTCACAGTTTTCAAACAGCTCAGTACAACCAGGAGACTTCTCCCCCTTACCTACTCAGCTGAGGCACTATTAGGGAAGAACCTGGAAAAAATCTCAGAAGGATGAAACTGAAAAACATATGAAGCACGAGAAATGTCAGCCCTGTCACAGTCTCCTGCCAGCAACGTCTGGCTCTGTGCATGGAACAGTTGCTCAAGGCAAGCACGAGGCATCACCCACTCCCTGACACTGCTCTGAGAAACTTGTGCCTCCTCTTCAAATGAAAAGTCAGGGGTAGCTGGTGTGATGCCAGCCCTGCCACTGCTGTGTATCCTGATGCTACCACATGTGGCAGGTTTCATCACACACACCTCAGGTGTTGCTCCGGCTCTTCCTTATGACTTTCACATTTTATGTACAGTGTATTCCTCCTGACTGCTCCTGAATAAACACACCTTTTACTTCTTGCTTCAGTTAACTCACCTCTTTAGTGACAGTGGGACTGCAAGTGACCACTCGAACTTCAAAGGACATCACTCATTTTGGATTTTCCCTGGTTAAGGGCATGCAGATCATTTTTCCCTTCAGCCACCTTCCTCTGCCTTCACTTGTGTTTGCTGGTAGGACCCTGAAGCACGAAATCTTTTTACACCAAGACACTTCACTTTAACTGCTGACAACTCTTTAAAGACATGTCCCCAGGCCTTTTTCACTTATTACTCACCTCTTGTAAATCTACAGCTTTGTCTTTTTCTGCAACGTTTATATGCAGTGACCTGTACATCAGAGGGAGATTTTCAAAGGCACTATGGGCAGTTAGACACACGGATCTCAGTGAAAGTCAGTGCCAGCTGCATCTGTCCCTAGAACCTCTATCCACAGCTTTTTAAGTGTTTGTCAAGCCTCCCACAGAATAGAAAGCTTTAGCAGCAAAGCCTTTTTTACTACCTCACATTTTGCTATATTCCCACCAATGACCATCCTCTGGAAGAAAGGGCTATCACAGGAACTTGAACTCAGAGAACAATACCAAGAATACAGCCAAGAGGTGAGAAAGCTAGTTCCCTTGTTAAAGCATTTCAATTAAACTCACCCAGTGCTGGTCTTCATGCCAGTTTTAAAGTTCCTGTGTGGAAGTGGCTGGGTGCAGAGTTCTAGAGGTCTCAGACTGACAGTCCTGGACATGTACATCAGGCAGCTCCTGGGTCCATGCACACACCAATTTTACACTCCAGTTTCAGCCTTATACTGGCTTACATCCATTATTTTGAATTATATCCTCCTGATATTTATTAAAGATCTGGGAATGCTGATTTGACACAGCACAGAATATGATGCAACTCATACATAACTATTTCTTACTCTTTGAGAGCCATGTCACTCATTCCTAGCAAGGTTTTGATTCATATTTTCATGTGTGATTTTACATCCTCTCTGATCTGTATTATAAGACACATTTAACTGATGTTGCAGCAAAAACTGAGGACTCTGTTTCCAGGATTGCACTGGTGCCAGTGCAGACACCTGCCTGGGGATGGAGCACTCGTGAGGACGCTGGATGAAACCCACCTGAAATTCCACCATGTATCTGCTTCCCTTCTCCCTTACAATAATCCCCCAAGGGCTGTAAAGTCAGTACTTCTGAGGAGATGCTGTGATCTCTCTTAAGAGATAAACATTTTACCTGTTCAGAGGCATTTACAATGACTGCTGTAAAGAGAACTTCCAAACCTACATCTGGCTGCAGTGATATGTACACAACACACTGGGATTTCAAAATTACACATGTTATATTTTGCCAAGTTATGCTGCTAATTTCTAGCCCCAAAATGCATTAATTTCAGCTCAACTTTTGAGAATTAATGTTTCTTACTTGGATCAGCTGGCAAAGGAAAAATAATCTGAAAGCCAACTAAATACAACTACAATGTTAAACACTGACATTCAACATCAACAGAAAAAAAAACAGCCAAGATTTTTGCTTCAGAGCAACAGCTGAATCTACCTTGACCCAGACCAACTCCTGCACAGCCCAGGCAGCTGCTGAAAAGTCTCGACTGCACACTGCTGACATGAAGACCTTCATGTGTTGTATCATTTTGCTGGCAGAATTTGTCAGTTCATTGCTTAAACACCTCATCCAGCCTCTGATTAAACCGATGGAATTTAACAGAATAATAAGAACTGAGTCATTACTGAGAGTTAATTGCAAATATGGACTTCAAGAGCTGACCCTGACTTGATCCTTCATGACTTAATATGTGGTTCTGCTCTAAATAGTAATAATGGATATTATTAAGAGTATTCAAGAGTCTACGTGAAACATTTCTATATCTTCCTGCCCACTTTGAAAAAAAATCAGTCTGAAATGTAAACAATCAAAGTGGCTTTTCTATTTCTCCTGCCCTATCAGTAAATACTTAATTGCAATCTCTTTGCAAATGGTTTCCCCAGCTAGGGCTGGTACGAACACAAGTTCCACTTCTGCCAACTGAATACACCTCTGGACACTCTCATGCACATGGAAATATTTCCAGAGCACCTCCTTTTGAGATGTACCAGAAGTTATTATCCACATATTTTGTTTACTCCAGTGTCAACGGAGCTCATAATTGGAGTTTTCTGATAGCAGAGCATCTTTTATGTACTCTCTTGTCCATCTGAATTAGGTTTTACCTAATAAATTTTATTTTTGCAGTTATACTGAAATGGAAAGAAAGTTTGTTGTTGAGAACTTACACGAAGAAAGTGAAATGTTCTGAGTTACTACTTTATGAGAGTTTTAGGTCCTATTTAAACCAGACCATATGTCATCTGTATATCATATACAGAGCTCCATGAAAAAAGAACAATCACTTCTCAATTCAGTGACTCTCTTTTTCCCAGCACAAATGTCTCCCCAGATATATGTTCCTGAATGCATCAGATTGTTCAGGGTTAATTTTTTTAAACAACAGTATTTCTTGAATGTCTTGCAGCCCATAAAATGAAGGCTAATACTGAGCCAAATGCCATTAAATCCTTTCACCAAAACTGCCCTTAAAGTCAGGGCTTTAACAGTGAGAAGAGGATGAAGGGAATTGATAAGAATATACTGAAGGACCACTGCCACCACCTTTTCCTCTTGCTGTGGGAATGCTGCACTTGCAACAATCACTCCTGGCCCAGCACATGGTTGGAAGGACCTGGGCAGGGACAGCTAGGACCTCGTCAGACCTGGAGAGCCAGGCACTGGGAAACTGGGAATGGAAGTCTGCTAAGCAGACCTTCAGGTTCAAACCAGCAATGATTGCGAGACAAGCAAAGAATGAGCACTGAGAGAGAAGATGAGGCTTTCTCCTGCAAGGATGCAGGGTGGGCTGGCAGGGAATCTGCCATAGTAAAGGCAGTGCACAAAGATAACCGCCCTAGTCTTGCTGGCTTCTCTGTCAGAAGTATTGCACCCCAGCACATAATTTTCATATCTAACCATGGGGAGATGCAAAAAGCACACTCAGGACAGTCAGGGTAAGACTGAGATCCAGCACACAGTAAGCTCCTTAACTCGTGGAAAAAATTCACCACATTAATGCAACTTGATAAATGACTTGCAAGCAGATCTCTGATCTGATTTAACATTAACACAGTTACGTGACTTCTGGCTCAGAACTGGCCTGGGCAGATGAGCAGAATTGCAGATAGCACAGGTTAGTTCCCTCTGTCCTGCTGGGTGTGCTCACACTCAGTGAGACGTTGCATTTTCTGCAGTACCAAGCATGTGCTGAGCATGTCACCTTCCACCTGACACTACTCTGTGCATAAATTAGGATCTAAGTATTTTAAGAGAAATAATATCTTTATAGAAAAAAAAATCATCTTCAAAATGCATGATGTTTGCTGCCCTCCTCACATGTCTTATGTCTTATTTGCCATTCTCATTACCTTTCCTATTCAAGTAGACATTTTCTAAATGTTTTTGTTCGGAAAGAAAACAACCATAAAATCTTTCCATAATCTTTTCTCCCTTTCAGAAGGTCCTTTCAAACCCTCCTTTTCATAAGTTCTTATAACTACTGCTTCTTAGTCCTTTCCGTATCTTCTTAAACTATTGCTTCTTAGTCTCTTAACTCCTGTTCCAGTGACAGATTTTTTTACCACTTTTTCCTTCCAAATGTCAGTTCATATAGTTTTTCTATATCATCAACAATTAAAGAGTCCTTATGTTCTGCATAAGTGGTTACAAGACACATTTAATTTTTTCAATTCAGTTTATCTGAGCTAAAATTAATGTAAAACTGTTCAGAATTATATTAATCAGTATAAATAAATCCAAACTTTTATCTTTATCAAAATAAAGGGCAGTGGGGAGGGAGAATGACCCCAGAAAACCTGTATACATAGTATGGAATCAGGTGAAGCAACAGTACAGAAGTAAGGATTACTGTCATAATTCATTTGGCAAATTGGATGTCAAATAAGCAAAAATTAATGCCAGCAAGAAAAAAAATGAAGCATTGGTCATTTGGCTTGTGAGAGGATACAAAGTGCACATTAGATTACGTAAAAGTGAAGTTAAGCCTCGTGATTTTACATACAGATAATACATGTGGAAAAAAAAAGTTCCATTGCATGCTGATACAATATCACCAACTTAAGTCATACAAACCAACAGGACTAGTTATATGGGATATTATTGTCTCCTTCTGTTTTGTTGGAAGAGCTTAGACCTCTTAAATAACTACATATCTATATTCCTGTCCCTAATACAGGTTCCATACCATGTCTTTTAAGGTAGAGTTCTGTTTAAATGCAGCTTTTTAATTCCTTTAATTACTTTCATTTTTCTTTAATACAGGATAATTCCTCAATGAGTCATTCCAGTGTATTTTTAAACTACTTTATCTGACACAACTTTCTATTTTCCATTAGTACTACCCAGAAATCCTCTTATGCAAAACCGAATTGAGCTCATTCACTGCTGTCCTCAAGTGCAAAAGAAACAGTAGCATTCCTTTGTCAACCCAATTAGCATGCACAAATTAACAGTATTATTTAGGTCAGTCTAATTGGTCATTGAAGAATGCATTACCTATAGAACTATTCCTGAGTGTACTTCTGGATCATTGAAATGACAAAACTAAAAAAGTACAGTCTTGAGGGTTTTTTCTGGTGGAAGCACATTTGGTTATTATTCTAACAAAATTATAAATACCACCTAGTTCCTGACATGAAGGTTTCACCGTGTTTCACGCTGTACAAAGAGAACAAAAAGGCTCCAGGATGTGCTTTTAAGTGAACATACATTGGGAGGGTTCAGTAGGGAGAAGGGAGCAGTACATTGAGCAGTGCTGAGGCTGAGGGGTCTGGAAGCACATCTGCCTCCTGCAGAGAAGCTTCGGTCCTGCCCTTCTTATTCAACTATGCTTGGGGACCCTCTCCAGACACCAGCAGGAAAATAACAAGATGGTGAAATCAAATTGCTGAGAGCAGACAAAAACCAGGAAAGCAGAAGGAAAAGACAGAGATGGCAGTGTAGGAAGAGATGAGAGACAGAACATAAATCTGGCAGGACAGAGGAAGCAAGAAACATCAGGAGTGTCCATGTATGGACATTCCATGTAGCTTTTTACTACTCCTGTTTCTCACTTTGTCACATTCTTTGAACAATCTGGTCTAGTGGAAGGTGTCCCTGCCCACGGCACCCCCTGCCATTGGAACTGGATGATCTTTGAGGTCCCTTATAACCTGACCTAGTCAGTGGTTCTGTGATTCAGCTGAGTGGCATAAGTACTGTAAGCACAAGAATGGAGCATCATCACTGGATGCTTTTACACCAGCCCCTCACTGTTCTGCACCCAGACCAGAGGCAACAAATGTAAGCAGCTGGAACTGCATCCCAGGGGAATGGCTTAGTGATGGATGCAGTGGTACTTGATTACTGTTTGGACTCCCTGATCTGAGAAGCCTTTTCCAACCTAAGCGATTCTGAGATTCTATACAGTAACCACTGCTGCACTAGTAACACATCATTTAAAATAACAATAGCATTGTATTTAAAATTATCATCATTCACAGTGAGCACTAGGAAACAACGTTAGAGAAGGATGGCCTTGTTTCCAAGACACCTGCCTTCAACAACACAGCATTTTTTTATCAATGATTTTCATTCATTTCAGTGGTATGCTTGTTCTAGAAGTTGAGAGTAACCGTAAGAGGAAGGAAAATGGGGACCATTTCAAACACCACCCTTCTGTATTTTTCTTTAAAACGAAGTGAAATAGTATTATAGTGCCCTCAGGTGGCGTAAATTCAATTCGGTCCTATTGTCTTCTCTAGAAAGACAACAAACAACTGTAAATAATACTAACTGCAGCAGACTGGCTGAACATGGAAGAGAGTTACATAGGAAGGCAAATCACAGCATAAGCAGTTTTGTTTCCAAGGAAGGTTCTTTTCTTGAGTGTTTTTAGTTTTAAAAAGCATTCTTTGTTAATTTTTGAATATCTGTGGAATAAATATAACATATCTCCAAAAGAAAACCTAAATGACATCATCACTGATTATGGAAACAAAGAAAGATAGAAGGAAAGAGATCTAGAAAAGTAGATAAAACCTGAGGGGAGAAGAGGTAATGAATTTTGTAAGAGCTTTTCAGAACAAAACATAAGGTGTGTTTAAACAAAACAAAAGAAAATCCAAACCACAATCAATCGACCAACCAACCAAAACACCCCCCAGATAGCATATAATTTCTTAAATACATTCACATTTAATATGTCTTAATGGTGAGGAAAAACACATAAAGAAAGCAGCATGTGATAAATTTGTCATATAACCTGAAACTTTCTGAATTCATACTGTTGTTTTAGTCTGAAGAAATCAGTTTCCTGAAGATGTAGGATATCTTTAATGTACAACAGTCCAATAAACCTTTTTTGTTACTAAGAATAACAACGTAAAATGAATGTTATTTATCTGATCTACTTATGGACATTCAGGGTAATTCCAAAATTGTGTCTAAATGACTGATGTATGCCCACCATTTATCAGTGTTTTGTGTCTTCTTCAAGTAACAGTGAGGAAGACCAGCAGATCACCAGAAGAATCTTCCAATCAACCACAATTAAAAAGTTTGCCAAAGATTGAGATTACAATCCATTATTCTGTTGAGACACTCTTAAAGAAATGGCCTGTCAGTTTACAAATATCAATTCCATCACGGAATCTGTGCACTGTAGATGATGGGAATTGTACCACTGACCATGGTTTCACAGAGAACACCACAGCAGATTTGTCCTGCTGTCCATTGAGTTCTGTCCTGTTGTCTTCCTAGGAAGACAGCTCTGTAAATAACACTGATCTTCAGCAAGCTGGATGAATATGGAAGAAACATATATGGCAGTGCAAGTCCCATGGTTACAGCAGCCATGGACCTGAATAGTGTGCTGTTCTTCCAGCTCCCAGTGGAAGGACTCTGCTGTCCTTCAGAACCACACCTGTACTCTTCCTACCTGCTCCTGAATTGGCTCCTAATGTCTGTCTGCCAGCACATGTTAAAACATTCCTCAAACAGCTCAGAAAAGCCATTTCCAGACTGTTGCAAAACACAGACAACACGAAAGGAATTTGAATCCCACCAATATTCCATTTCCTATGCAAATAATGCTTTCATTTCCTATCACGATGATTTGGGAAACTCTCCTACCACTCTGTAGCTATATGTCACATAAAAGAAACACTGTGCTGACCCTTCAATTTTCTAAGGATTGCCTCCAGGATTTCTGAGGGTGTCTGGAAGAATTACTGTCACATTTTTAGCAGCTGTCTACAAACTGTACCCTTCAAAGAAGAATGATGTAAGCTTCTCACCCCACACCATCCCCCATTCCCCTCACCTTGTTTTCAGTAATCCCTGATTACTTTTTTTTTTAACCTCACTTGTACATTCAGGAAGAGTTTTACTAACAAAACATTTCTCTGTGGCTCAGAGAGAATCAATAGTGCTTACAAGTACACTCTTTATTTATTGGCAATTTACTCCTGAATTCCCCCATCCACGCTATCAATAGGAAGCAATCTCTTTATAGCACTAATGACTTGCGGTAAAGTATATACATCTGTTTAATACAAATAAGGGCAAACGATTTCCCAGACTTGGGGAGACAAAATAGAGCTCACAAGGACTTATCTCACCTAGAAAGAATAACTTGTAGCCTTCTCTCATTAAAAGGATAAACTATTAGAGCGGAGACAAGTAGGAAAAGAGCAACCTTGGAGGAACAAGAGAAGGGAGAGAGGGTTGGTGGGTGGCTTGGTCTGAGGTGACTTAAGAAGTCAATGCTCTTAATACAAACAAAAATCTAAGCCATTGGCAGAAGAAAAGCAACAGGTAAATCAGGGTTTCCAGACAGGGGAAAAAAAAAAATCAAAGTCCCAGGAATTTCAGCAACACCAGTGATCTGGTGGAAACTGCACCAGCAATTCCATCCACACTGACTGGCCCCTAGATCCACTGGAGTAGGAAAAGCCCTTCATTTTGTATGTGGCAGTTTGGCTTGGCTTTGCCAATAGCCAAAGCACATTAAGCAAAAAAAATAACCCCTGCCTACCACATCCTTCTTAAGAGTGCCTATCACGATATACAACAGAGAGAACAAAACTAATGCTGACAACTGTTTATCTTTAATCTCTCAGAAGTATCACCTGCAAAAATACTGCTTAATTTCTGGTCCTGAAAATATATATAAAATTATGTCCATGCTATTTTCCTTCAATGACCATATTTACAGTAATGAGTGGTAATTTTGACATACAAAAACTTTCCTTAAACAGAATTCGTGTTTTCCAGTGGTTCAAAAACTTGTGACTTAAAATCCAAAGCAGACCAATTCACATAGAGGTGTTGAAAACTTCCTCATGATACCTTCAAAATCACACCCAATCTTCAGTAGGAACAAGTTATTTTGATAGGATTTTTATATATAGCTCTCCCTCAACCCCAATAATGACATTAAAGCCTTAAAAAGGCACAAGGTTGTAATACATACTAAACCTTTTGTTCTTTCTAAAAAGCACTAAAAGGCAGTCTCATCTATGTACTTGGTAGGTGAAGTTAACTTCCCAAGAAGGGCACAGGTTAGAAACAGAAAAAGTAGATCCAACTTTTACATAAAAATGTGCCAAGAGGAGCCTGAAAAAAAAAATCTGTTTTGGCAGCTTTATGTTGAGCTCTTTTGTTAAGCTATGAAAACTTAGAAAATCAAACTATTCCTTTGTACAGCCACAACTGTTCATTTGCAACAGGCGAACCATAAAAAGCCTGCAAAATTTGTCAGCAAAAAGGAAGCCATATGACAAGAAACTATTGCTTGTGATTTCAGGAATTAATTTGTCATAAAGAAGGGACAGAAAAGTGGTTGTTCTCCATGGCATCATCTTCCCTCTCAGCTTTTGGGCACAGACAACTCCTGGCACATCATCATCCTGAATTCTGGTTCGTACCAACCAGCAATCCATCATCTTTCACAGGCGGCCCTGAGAGAAACCTGTGATTTTTGACAGAGGCAATTGGATGAACGGGTTGACTGTGCTGAAGTGCCAGAGTAACGTGGCTCAGTTGACTCTGCTCAGGGGACAGCCCAGAGAAAACAGCACTGCATTTAGTCCAGCCTGGATTGCTGCATCCGTCAGGTGAGGCTCATCCTGTCCCTCCTCTGCCCTCCATGGTGCAGTGGCCCCACTGCCCTCTGCCTCTGCTTCCACTGCAGCAAACACACACCTTTCAGGAAGGGGATAACAATTCAGGAAGACAGACCACATGTGCATTCCTCGGCTTTCTGAAACCGTCATAAAACTCAGGTGGCTTGGTGGCAAACTAATGAACTGAACTAACTAAACTAACTGTGCTGCCTACAGCAAACGTGCTGCAGGCAGATCAGCCCACAGGAAAGCTTTTTATCCTCTTACAGGTTGATTTTATGGAAGACATCACTTCGCCCTCAGCCACAGCATCCTCTGCTGGGAGCTCAACAAACCTTGAAACCAAAGATCTGCTCAATCTGCAGTCAGGAATGACCCACTGAAGCAGGAACCTGCCTGGCACCTTGGGCCTTTGCTGCCTCTGCCTGGCAGACTAACAAGGGGAAACAGAAAATGGGATTTTGAGAGAGAAAGGATTTTGCAGATTGTTAAACCTGACCCCTTGGTACCTAACTGTTTTTCTTCATCTGTCTTCACCCTAGTCTGCCACTTCAAGCAGACTCAGGACAAGCACGTAAATAGCCCTGCCAAGATGGCTGGGCACGCACCAGAACACCAGAACAGAATTTCTGTTCTCTGCAATTTCAAGCCCATGGAGAAGAAAAAAATCCACAAATCTCTCTCCTAAAAGTGAGACTCTGAACTCTACCACAGCTGTATGAAATGTTGTTTTGCATTTTGTCCTAAGTACAATAATATAATTATACTGCACCCTAAGGCAATAACTTCATTTTTGCATTTTTAAATTTCTTCACATTTCTGTTACACTGTTCTCAAGGTCACCTGGTTTCTCTTGTGTGCTACACCAGACTGATGAGGACTCTCAGCTCTGCACCATTAGCATATTCCTACTTTTTGTGCCAAGGATAATAATGAAAAATATTAAATATGGCCTTTCCCAGAACATACATCATCCTGTGAGGATGTTTCAACAAAGATCATCTAGTCTAAAATGACTTTGTTTTCTAGTGACTGCATTATTAGATCAAAATACCCCTCATTTTTAAACGCAAGGATCTCCTTTAGGTGTGTTGTGAAGCAGCAGCATCCATGCTGTCAGGAACACAGGCAGATAGCATCATCACAGGGCCAGGACATGGATTTTACTGCTCTCTTGTCACTAACACTCTAATTCCATGCAAGAATACAATTTCCCTCCCTCCTCCACTCCTACCTCCACCAGCAGCAGAATAACTCGGGAAAGGAAGCCCGTGTGGAGAGCTGCTCTGAGCTCCCACTCCCCCAGTCACTCTGGTTTTACATGGACTTCACAACTGCACTTTGCAATAAAGTACAATACACTGGGGGATGCTTTTGTGTACTGTGCATCTGACTTCCCTGCAGTCATAAAATGAGACAGAAAGCACATGCATTTACAGCCAATAAAACTAAAGCAAAAAGTATTCTTACTCGTGGTTTATTTTCGTTTAGTCCACAGCCTCTCAGACATTTTCAGCTGCACAGAAACTCCAAGAAA
Organism: Neopelma chrysocephalum; assembly: GCF_003984885.1. Classification (NCBI taxonomy): domain Eukaryota; kingdom Metazoa; phylum Chordata; class Aves; order Passeriformes; family Pipridae; genus Neopelma; species Neopelma chrysocephalum. The sequence continues at coordinate 2,030,522 of NW_020897747.1, read as the reverse complement.
AGGTACTTTGGCTGTACGCGTGACAAAAACAAGTTCCAGAAGGTTAAACAGAACTTGTCTGAGGTTATTTGTACTGTAGCATTTCATACTGGTCTACATCCTGCAATACTACTTTCTGAGGATGCTGGAATGTCTCAGTCCCAGCCGAATTTGGTGTTAGTAAGTTCAGTTTTGTTTCTGTGTCATTTGTAGGAAATGTTACTCATGTCACGGGCAAATCAAAACGCTCATTAATTTTAAACTCGTGGAAACTCGTCCCCTGCCCCGCCTGGAACCTCGTCTCGCCCGGTGCGTCCGTCAGTGCCGCGGGTCTCCCCCGCCACGGCCCGACTCCGGCACCACGCAGGGGCAGCGCTGCGGCCCCTCCGCCCCGTCTCACCGCTGCAACGGCACACCCGGGACGGGGAACAGCGCCGGGACCGGGCACGGCCGGGGTAGCGAGATAGAGCCGGGCAGTTCGGGGGCAGCGAGATGGAGCCGGGCAGTTCGGGGGCAGCGCACCGCGGACGAACCGCGCTGCGCAGCGGGCCCCGGGGCCGGCAGGGGGCGCCGCCGGGGAGCGGCGGCGGGCG
>NW_020897747.1:1824775-2024950 GCF_003984885.1 Neopelma chrysocephalum | reverse complement strand
GCCACGCGCGGAGCCGCCGGTCCCGCACCCCCTCCCGCCGGATCGCGCGCGGAGCGCAGGGCCCGCAGCCCGCCGGGGCGCGCCGCCGCCGGGGCTCTTCCTCCCGGGACTCCCGCGGTGCCCCTACTCGGCTTTCGCCGCTTTCCAGCCTGGACGTTGGCGGCGCGCGCCGCCGAGCCGCGGCCGGGGAAGCGCCGGAGTTTTCCTGCTCCCGGCAAACTTCGGTACTTGCTGAGATCCTGCGAGCGGCGAGGAGCCCGTCCCGCCCGCGGCCGCGCTCCCGCGGCGCGGGGCTCCAGCGGAGCGGCCGCGGCGCGGTTGGGAGGGAGCCGCGCTCGCTGATGCCCGCAGATGTTAGCGGTGGGGCAGATGGATGCTAATCGCCAGAGCGCGTTCGTCCTCAGCAGTGCGCCGCTGGCCGCGCTGCACAACATGGCCGAGATGAAGACCTCCCTCTTCCCCTACGCCCTGCAGAACCCCTCCGGCTTCAAGGCGCCGGCCCTGGGCGGACTCAACACGCAACTCCCCTTGGGGACACCGCACGGAATAAGCGACATCCTGGGGCGGCCCGTGGGCAGCGCCAGCAACCTGCTGGGTGGGCTGCCCCGCATCAACGGGCTGGCGGCCTCGGCCGGGATGTACTTCAGCCCCGCCGCCGTCTCCCGCTACCCGAAACCCCTGGCGGAGCTGCCGGGGCGGCCGCCCATTTTCTGGCCGGGAGTGGTGCAAGGCTCTCCCTGGAGAGACCCCCGGCTCGCCTGTCCCGGTAAGTGCAGCCGGTTCTGTCGGGGTGCGGGGAGCAGGTGGCCCGGGGTGCGGAGCCGGAGCGGCCCCATGCCGCGGGCGGGCGGGCGCGGTGGACGGGGCGGGCGGCCCAGCGAGGCAGCGGGCGCGGCGCTCGGCAGGAAGGCCCGGTGCCGGTCGCTCGGCCCCCCCGGCGCCCGGTGTGTCCCGCACCGAGCCCCGCTCTGGGGCCAGCGGACACCCGAAGTGGTCGCTCTCCTGCAGCGCCAGGCGGGGCCCGGTTCTGGGCCGGGAGCGGTGCAGAGCCCGTCCCTGACGCAGCTCTTTCTCCTTCGCTTTTAGCTCAGACAGGGATGGTTTTGGACAAGGACGGCAAGAAGAAACACTCTCGACCGACTTTTTCTGGGCAGCAGATATTTGCATTAGAGAAAACCTTTGAACAGACGAAATACTTGGCAGGACCGGAGCGCGCTCGGCTCGCCTACTCCCTGGGGATGACCGAGAGCCAGGTGAAGGTAGGTCTGTCCCGCGGACTCCCCCCTCTCCCGCTCCCTGCCGCGGCCGCTTTCTGCTGTCTCGGTAGTTGCCAGTGACCACGAACACTGCACAACAGTACAGGGATTTTTTAAAAGTCCTTTAGAATTTAAATTGTATTTCGGTAGCGGATAGATTTTAGGCCAATTTTTAGAGCTCTCCATGTTGCAAACGATTTAATGTAGATAGACATAATATATTTTTAAAAGCTCACCCCAACAACAACCAAAAAAAAAAGCCCCCCGCAGGTAATTGCTTTCGACGGGTCACTTTTCCACGAGGATCGTGTCTGCTGGTACAACTTTACCTTGTGTAACCCCGCAAATTTTTTAGCAAAGCCTGCATGCGCATCTGAGCGTTGGGGTGCACTGGGAGCCAAAAATAGTTATTTTTCTGCCCATCGTATCCTGTTTCCAAATTAACAACTGCTCTGCAAAGCTGCTGCTTTTACCGCCGCACAGTCCCGTCTGGCTACAGCCCGGCAGAGCTGGGCAGGTGTCCCCAGCGGGGCGTCCCCTCCCCGGAGCTGCTCGGGGTCCCGCCACCCCCTGCCCAGTGCGGGCCCGCGCTGCGGGACGGGACGGGACAGAACGGGACGGGGGCGGGCGCGGCGGCGGGGCCGAGGCCGTTCCTAAGCCGTGCCCCGTGCCGGTGCCCAGGTGTGGTTCCAGAACAGACGGACCAAGTGGCGGAAGAGACACGCGGCGGAGATGGCCTCGGCGAAGAAGAAGCACGATTCGGAGACGGAGAAGCTGAAGGAGAGCTCGGACAATGAGGACGATGACGAATACAACAAGCCCCTGGACCCCAACTCAGATGACGAAAAAATCACAAGGCTATTGAAAAAGCACAAATCCACGAACCTGTCCCTTGTCAGCCCCTGCAGCACCAGCTCGGACACCTTGTGAGGGCAGGGGGCCGACGGCCGCGATGGGGCGAGTGTAGCTGGGTGTTTGAAGTGGTGTGTTGTACAGCCTGAGATGTATGTGAAATGTATATATATTTTTTACAGAATAAGTTATGAAATTATTTTCTTTCTCATCGATGTAAATTTCAGAGAAATTTTTCCGACTTTTTGGGTTTTATTTGTGTCCCTTTAAGGTTCCTGCTCTTTCCTTTAGCCTTCCTGCTGGTCTCCTGCACCTAACAATCAGGTTTTGTTACGTTTTCTATGGGTCGCCAAATCCAAGCTCAGCCACGTTGTATATAGTAAATTTCAGATTTTGTGATGTATATTTCTAGTGTAAAAACGGCAGTTTTCTTTCACTCCTTGTCCCTCAGTGTTTTGGCGGTTTCATTTCTCCTGCCTCTGGATTTTATGCTTAATAATACCAAAAACCAAAAACAACGCCCAAAAAAAAAAGCACGAGAGAAAAATGGACACTTGATTTTACATTGAGATCAAATAATATCTCCACACGTGTTGGAAAGACTTTGTATAAATCAATAAATTATTTAACAAGCTGCTTCTTTAGCGACTTCCTTCCCGCATTTCTCGTTCTCAGTCCTGGCCCTGCTGCTCCTGGAGGCCCGGGGACCGCGGCGGTCCTGTAGGGTGCCCACAGCCCCCGGGCCGGGTGCTGCTCCGCGGGGGAAAAGGAGCTGCTGCGATCGGGCTGGCGGGCTGAGCTGGGAGCGTCCTGGGCCCGCGGTCGCTGCCACACGGGAACCCGTCCTATGGGACTCCCTGCCAGCCCCGGAGAGGAGAGACCCGCGGCTGAAAGTGCAGCCCGAACCTGCCGGGAGCGCTGGTCCCTGGGTCCCAGAGCGTGGCGGCGGTGGGCGGGGGATGGGGTCTGCTCCGGGGAGGACAGGTGGAGGCCGGGACACGTCCCTCGGTGCTGCCCGGGTAGCGGCCGCTGCAAAGACCCGAACTCGTTGAGATCCGCGGCGGAGGCCTGTGAGCTCCTCCGCCCTCCCGCCGCTTCCCGCCGGGATCCCGGGACGTGCCCGTGGGCCCCGGTCCAGCACCTGCGGGCGCGCCCGTGCCCGAACCGGCCGCCGAGGCTCCGCGTTTGTTCCCTCTGCACACGCGAGGCCCGGTGGGTCTGAGCCGCCCGCGCCGTCAAGGTGCTTTTTTTTTCGTCCGTGAACGAGACGTTCTTTTCTTCCCGTGTCTCAGCTACGGCTTTGCAGTCCGAGCAAAGGCAGCGGCCGCACCGCGGGCGGCCCCGCTGCCCCTGCCCGGCAACCAGCGCAGGGACACGGACCCCGGCGCGGCGGGACGGGGCCGTGACGGCTCCCCGGGCAGTTGCGCGGCCCGGTCCCGCATCCGCCTTCGGCACAGCGGAGAAACGCGGCCCGGCCGCCCCTGTCCGCGCTCCCGAGGATGTGCCACCATCCCCCGCGCAGATGCCGCGCACGTCGAGGCACGACACGGGCTCGCGTCGGTAGGAAGGGGCTCGGAGCGGCGGGGCCTGGCCCGGTCCCCGCTCCGGCGCTGTTCGGGAGCCGCCGCTGGCGCTCCGCGCCCCTCCGGGCGGGGGTCGAGGCCTCCCCCGCGGAGCACCTCCGGTCCCGGTGCCGCCGCTCGCTGTGATTGATTCCCGTGCGCTCCTGCCGGGGCAGCTCCCGGGGAGGGCGGGGGGTCCCGCAGGTTGTGCCGCGCTTACGGAGGGAGTGAACCGAGTTTAGTGATTAATCTTCGCCGGGCTGTGAGTATGCTGAGCCGGGGCGCTGGGACCGGGCTCCTGAGGGGAAATTGCTGGATAAAAACACCTGCGTTGGAGCCCAATCCTTCCCACCTGCCCCTTCCCGCAGTTGTTGAACGAAACAGGCTCGGTGGCGGCCCCGCGTTACGGGACAAGGCGGCTCCGCTGGACCAGCAGCCCGGGGACGCGGCCCATTGGCAGCGCCCGAAGAGGGGACTCGGCAGGACCCGGCCCGAGCCCAGGCCAGAGCCAGAGCCCGTCGCTTCTCGGCCCTCCCGGGGCTGCAGCGGCGTGTCCGCCGGGATCGGCCCGGCCTGGCCCGGCTCCCCACGAGTCCCGGATACGCCTCCGGGGCTGTTTAAATGCGAAAGCTGCGTTTCGAAGCCGCAAAGAGGTTCCGCTCTCGGCAGCTCCTGCGCCCCCGGAGGGGTTCGGGCCCCGGACGGCCCCGCGGCTCCCGGCTCCGGCCAGTTCATCTGCACACGAGGCTTCAGTCCCAGCTGGAAAAGGCTGCGGAGTTTTTTTCTGAAACTTGAGGTAATCACGAAGGAGTTTATGGTGGCACATTTCCTGACCTGCTGGGGACTGGCATCTTGTGAACAGCTCGTGAAGCTGCATCCCCTCCGTACGTCAGCGCTCCCACAGCAGATCCTCAGTGCCTTTCCCTCGGTTTGTATTGTGATTCGATTAACACCAGAACTGCATCCTATCATACAGGTTTTCATGCGAAAAATAACCTTGTTAATTGGCAGGAGATTAACAGGTATCTCACTAATAAGAAATGTGACAATTTAATAATTTCCCTTAATCCCCAATGCCCAAATTAAAGGGGCAGACACAGCCGTGTTCACCATGATTAGTTTTATTGCTTGAGAACCAGAGTACTCATTTCTAAAGGCCTTCAAAGTTATCATGAGTTGAGTTCGCTTAAATAGAATTACTGTGTGGTTATAATGCAACATGGCACAATAACAATACAGAGCTGCAGACACCCTTTGGGCAACGATACTTGATATAAACCGGGTTGTGCTGTTGAGAAAACACTCTGCAAGCGGACATCAAATCATTTTCAGTGGTAGTGATTTATACCAAAATCAAGCATCAATCTAATGCCATCACGCAGTCCATGAACTCTGTAGTGTTCTAAATTAAATCAATAAAACATACATTTGTGTTTCATCAACAGACTCCCTAATCACCTTTTAATGTTGTATTTAGTGGTGGGAGAAAAATGTCTGTAACAAGACTATATTGTAGGCTGCACTGAGCTACTAACCAGGAAAATTTACAGTTGGGTTGTTGGTTGTTGGTTTTTTTTCCTTTAACACTGTATAAATACAGTCTGTGTCCAATACAGTTGCTACTTGAAGCAGACTATATTTTTCTTCTCCCGTGTTGTTATTGTTTCAATATAGAATACTTGGCACCAAAAAACAGTAACAAAAGACAGACAAAACCAGTTTACAAAATTCTGGAAAGTTACACCCAAACCTAGCTAAGAACTTCACATTCAATCCTTAATATTACATAGAAAGAAGGGATTATAGGAGTAACAAAGTGAAACTGCTAATATATGTGCTATATAGTATGCTATATATCTGTATCCAGGATGGCACTGCTATATATTATTTATTATATAAATGTTGGTTGTCAATGTACACTTAACTAAACCTGCTAAGACTCCAACACTAACTGCTGATATGGCACTCTCAAGCATTCATATTGGAAAGTATATTTAGCGTAAGTTTGGTCAGGTTTATAAATTATTTATATATCTGTGTATATATACACATACATACATATATATATACACACACATATATATGTATGTATAGAAAGCAGCTGCTGTGTGATTCAAAAACCATGTAACATGGCAGTATAGTAAATAAAATGAGAAAAAAATTATAAAAATGAAAAACAAAATACTAAAACTAAAACACAAACCATAAGCCTTGGTCAACAAAGAAAATACCATTTAAAACCATCAATATCTCTATCTATACAATCCAATGTACAAAACCCCAAAGTGGTAAAGATATATAATGTTAGGCATGATACCTTTAAAAGTTTATAATATGCTGAAATAGCTTTTCCACATTGACAAACACTTATTAAAAGTTGAAGGTTGTGAAATCTAAAATACATAACATCTCTGCTGTCTATTTAGAGTTTTGGCAACAGAACTGTGACATATATATAAAAAATAATTCCACATTTCTACTTGATGTCACATGAACATACAAGACAGTGAGGTATGTGAGGCTTCTCTCGAACAGAGTCCAGATGCTGAAGCATAGTGTACGATCAGCAGTCTAAAAATGTGGCACTCGGGACTGGATTGATCAATACAGCTGTTGGGATTATGGATTTCGGGTGCTGCCTTCCCTCCTACAGGGTGGTTTCACGGAAAATCTTCTCACTTCGTAGGCATCTTTTTCCTGTTGCAGAATTGGCATTTTTTTAAAAAGAAAGATAAACACAGGGGAAATGATGTAGAAAATATAAACGTAAAGGAAAAAGATGATATTTACCACCACATCACTGCACGACACAACACTTGTGCACATTTGCAATAGGTTTACCTGCCCCAGCAGCTATTCGAAAGGACAGGAACACAGGCTGCAGCAAGTTAGGGAAAAATAGAAGTTACACGTTTGAAATAGACACTTTTTTTTTTTACAGTCAGTAGCAAACACAATAAAATGGTGCAATAAGTTTTTGAATTAATCTATCTACAAAATGCACAAGGGAATTACATAATCTCCTCACAGATTTCTTCTCCCACTGAAATCTAAGGGACAATTTTCCACTGATTCCTGTGGGAAGAGAATCAGGTCCCACACACACCTCTCTTCTGTCACAGAATCAGCTCCATTGGAAGTGTCATGCCACTTTGGTGACAAAGGAAACAAAAATTGCTGTTTCTGAACTGGCTGTCCTGGTGCTGACACACTGAACTTTTCATTTACTGGGTAAGTTAGTAAACTTCTGTATTTTAAAACCTGATTGGGCTGATTCTGGACCAATGCCTTAAGTGCATTCTTCCTTAGAAGACAATGCTCTGTCTCACAAGAACTCTGCCCATGGAAGCAAACAGGGGTATGTATCTGTGAGTCTGGATTTATGTGTGCACACACACGTGTAATTACCCACTATCCCTCTCTGCATTATCATTCAGGAGCCTCAGTGCTGATTTTAGATGGGCTTTCAGAGGTTTCCTCCTACTCCTCAACTGGCTTTTTTCTAAGAAAGTATATACTCTGTTTTGAGGTATTTCTGACTTAGCTTTCCATCCGGTATCTTCAGCAGAGAAGATTGTAAATTTCAGGTATTTTTATTAATTTTAACATCAGGTATTTATGTAATTTTATGTCCTTTTCCTATATTCTTTTTATCAATTGCTGTTTGAATATGGAACTACCGATATGTTCTTTTTCTAATAAGCACCTAGGCACCAACCTAACTGAAGCTATGATTTAGAAGCATCTCTGATAACCCAATGAAATTACTTTTGTTTTAGAACAGTTTTAAGTGCACAGACGGCTCTTCTTTGCTTGCACCGTATCGTGCTTTCATTCCTAGTGCCCATCATCCTGTTCTTTATTTGATTTCCATACAAGCAGCTACTCTGATACACTGGCTGATTTCAGTTGAATTCAACTTTGAAACATTTTCAAGTCATTACTTTAAAAACAGGGCAGAGATATAACCGATTTAAAATTAACAGAACCTAGTGCATACATTCTCCTTCCTAATAAAAACTTAGAAGATACAATACTAAAATGTTTAATTACCTTGTGATCCCCCATGCAGACATTTGGCCCAATGTGGTCATATATTACTATCTTCTCATCGTTTTCTGACTAGTTAAAAAAAACCAAAACACAACAAAACACTAGTCAGTCCAAGAATTCTCCAGATTACAGAAACAGAAAGAAACATAGAAATATTGTGCAAATAGGTCAAACCACTTTCTGAATGAGGTGATATTAACACATCTTTGCTTGGCTTCTCCAGAGAAAGTCCGTGTAAAATGAACTTTTATGCCCAGTCCTGCCTGCAGTAATTTTTGTGCAGTTTATGCAGCAATTTGTGCAGTTTGTCCTCAGAACAGAACTCCTGATCTCTCTGCACCTCCTCCCTGAGCTGCAGCCTTGGGAAATGTGCATGGCTGACGCCAGGCTGGGGGAAATGAGGGACTCCTGGTAGCTGCATTCCAGGCTCCTGGTAGTTGCATTCCAGGCTTCTGTTGCAAAATGCAGCTGGCATATTTGACCAGTCCTTTTTTAAGAACAACACACAATTTTTATTGAATTAGGTGTGATAAATGTTGTTCTCTGAATTAAATGCAATCCACATTGCCTTATAAGAGCATTTGATTTCATCATATAGGGGATTTTAAATGTTCAGAGAGATGAATGATTATTTTCAGGTTATGAATATAATCTTTAACAATTTCTCTGAGATAAATTTCTTCATCTGAAAAAAAAGCACTCAGTGATTTTAAGAAAATCAGCAAATGAAAGATGACATTCCTCCAGTCTCTATTATGAATTGCTTTCATTTTGTTCCATGTCGAACTTTACTCTCACACACTGACTTCTTTAGCATTTGTAGCTTAATGAACAATAAAATGTACTCATCTTTCTGCTGTTTGCAATAAACGTGATTTGGAGGGTCTGTTTTGAATCTCTAACACTGCACTTCAGGAATAAATACAAATACCTTGCCATACAAGACAATTTCTTATTATGCTAATTCTATAAGCTAATTAAGTCTGCAATCTGCACACTCTCCAGTCTCTAATACAATCATAGATGTGCTTTAAACTAGTTGGCAATACTAATTTATTTTGTATGAAACAGTCAAGACTTTCCCATCTGTAATCAGTCAAGTTTGACTGGGCAATAACTTTATATAAACAGTAGCATTTAGGACTATAAAGTTAAAACTGAATTATCTTTAATGCAGTAAGGAAGCTTAAGGTCAGATTTACTTTATAGCACGGTTGCCTGCCAAAAATATAAAAACATAACCTTCTGCATTGTATGCATGAGCACTTTCCAATATTTCAAGATCATAATGCCACCAGCATCGGAAGTGGGGATACATTCATCAAAAGCGACTTGATAATTTACAAAGGCAGCATAAAATTGTGGATTTTCAACTGCATAATCTTTAGACAGATAAACAAATTACAGCAGTGCACAAGCAGAAACAATATCCACTTGGCTGAGCATTCATTACTTCATGCGATCAGGCATCAGCGCAGCTCCCGAGCAGTGGGCAACCTTTGGTGGTTTAGGGCTCAGGAAGCATAAAATAACATGATGGTGAGGTAACCGACCATGGCATGATAGATGATGTTGCATGAAAGCTGTTTACAGCCCCATGTCTGTACAATCTGTAATGCCTACTGTGTAGCTGAGCACACCGTACAGTGGCAATTTGTGCACACTATCCTTTCCTTACCTGGGATTTAAATGCAGATTTACTACAATTTTGGTTTGGAATAAAATATAGAACTGCTAAGGCAGAAAAATAAACTCTTTATTTGCCTATATGAGAAATTAATACAGCAAAATAATTGCCTGCTGAAGAATATTCAATAGATAATTACCAAAAAAACCCTTTAAAAATTCAAATAACATATTTAAAGGATTTGTTACAGTCTAATCAGTTAATTAAAATTGGCTTTTACTTTCTTCACAGTTTCTTTTAAAGCTTCAAAGCCCAGGTCTGGAGTAAATTCTCACTGCAAGGCCAGTGCTGCTTCCTGTGCAGAACCACAGAAACCTGTAAGGTCGTTTTGCCCTTTCCTCTATCAGCTCAGCATTCTTTTCTAAGGACTGGGACAGAATCCCAGGCTGGCTTTGGGCTGGATAACTCCTGTGCTGGTACAGACCCACTGGTTAAAGCCCTGTGCCAGGCTGGCCTCACCAACACCCGTCACTCTGCACGTGTGTTTCTGGAGATGCCCCAAACTGCCTGATCACAGTTTGCAAATGCAAAGCTCCGGAGACACAATTCTGTGCACTTTTAAAGGTAAGCTTTGAGTGATCCAACTAACTGGGTTTTTGTTACACAGACACTGGGAATTGGGTAACTCACCTCACAGTTGCAAACTTCTCCAGTGCTCTAACTTTGTTTTCCTTTGTTTAATTTTCTCCCATTATATCCAAGTTATAGCCCTCTAGATAATCAGAAAGAATTCCTTTCCCTCTGTAGTGTTTACACTCTTCAAGTCTTTGTGTACACTTCTATCTCCTTATTCATAGCTTTAAGAAAAAAATCTTCCCTCATTGGCCACTCTTTCCATGGTTTTAATCCTTTGTTCTTCAGGAATTTCATGGCACCAAGTACCATCTGTAATATTTTGGGTAAAATCTCACTTTTTCACATGACATTTTTGTATAAGAAAATCAAGTAACACTGATTTTGACATTACCATTTGACTATAAAGCCTGTATTTCTCATAAGCTTTTTTTAGTAAATTTAGTTTTTTTAGTAAATACTGCAGTAAATGCATTGTCTAAAATTTGGGTGAAACTTTGAGATGTTGTGCAGATGACTTCTTACACATTATAGTGTGTGAGGAAGTGCATTGACTTGAAATTCGAGTAACTACGGAAAACATGTTCCCAGCCTTTCAGTGAGTTATATACTGCAAAGCAAACAGTCTAATCACGAGATAAATAACCCTGATGAGAGAGAAACAGAAGGTTATAAACTTCAGGAGAGCAAGTTTCAAGGGTGTAATTAATTTAAACAGGGGGAAAAAAGCCATGAAGCTGTAGGACAGCTGTAGAATTTACTTGCAAAGATTATTTTCTGTAATTCATTCCCATTAAACTGCATTAATTATACAGGAACACACAGACAGACACGTGACTTTGGGCAATGTGGGGTTTGGAAAGTGTTACAGTCACTGAGTCTGGTCAGCAAGACCCCCTCGCTGCAGCAGTGCTGGAATGTGGCAGCACATCCATTCCTGCATCATGCCCACAGCCAGACGGGCAGGAAAAGCAGCTGGGAGCAGAAAGATGTGGGAGAGATCTCCTCGGATCCCACACCCCTTCCCTGCTCTGTTCTGGCCCTCTGGGGCAGCTGTCAGCCAGGGCCAGCAGGATGGGGGCCAGGTGCCACGAGCAGGCACTCAGGGAACAGAAGCAGGGTAAGCTGGCACAGGCTGACCTGGTCCAGTGCTCCCAAAGAAAAGAGCAGGGCAGAGTGGAGCAAGGAGAGAGGAAACATCAGAAAAGGAAAACTTGAAGGGTCCTGAACCATATTTAGGTCATTTAATTTTGGACAGAGCATCACCAAGTTTACCCTATCTATATACCCTAAAATCACAAGAGGAATTGCATGTTCTAAAAATGTTCCACAACTGTATCTTTAAGGCTCTAATGGAATATCTAAATGTAGGCACCTAATTTGTATACCAGAGTTAGAGGCCTACCTGCTGGAGACTGCCCTCAGTCAGCAGACAGTGATAGATTTGGTCCATCTAGGACTTGACATATTCTTGGGAATACCTCGGGATATCTACCCCTCTGGTAACTCAGGTGCCTCCAGCTGTTGCTGGATAGGTTTTTTTCTCAATTACATGACTTCTCAACCAGCACCACTCACACCTGCTTCTGTGTCCCTGCTGAATCTCTGGGACGGGCAGTGCTGTTGCTTATGTCACTGTAGGGTGGACTGGGCTGGGGCACTAATGGGGCCTTTGTATTTTCTGTTACTGTCTTTAAAGCAGGCAGTTTCCCAGTGCTGTGCTCCCAGTACAGCACTGAGGAGCACAGAGGTTGCACAGGACAGAGGACAGGCAGCCAGCGTGGGCAGCTCAGACACCAAAAGAAGCGCTTGGGAAAGCTCATCTTTTGGTCACTGTCAGCAGGTTACTGGGGACAAATCCACCCTCTGGGGTGCAAAGCACTGGAAGCACCTCCCTCTCTTAGTGCCATGGTGTGCTGTCTGCACCCTGGAGACTGTCTGCCACAGGCAGACTCAGGGACAGGCAGAGTCTCCCAGCCCCAGCTGCCCGTGGTGCAGAGCAGTGTGGTGTGGAGGCAGCTGGAGGCTGTAGGTCTGTACTTACTTTCAGAATGAGCTCCTTGGCTGAGTGGGACATCAGGATTCTGTCGCACCAGGCTGGACATCTCGTGTTCATGTACTGCTTTCCCTGGCTAGAATCCTCACTGTAGGGATAACTGCAAACAAATCCCAACCACATCCATCAGTGACTCTTTGCAAAGCATCCTGAAACCTCTGGCTCAAAGGGCCACACTAATTACAAAATTTCACTGGCAAAAAGTGGCTCTTCTGGACACCTCTTGTATATGTTTTTCCTTCTTCCTCCCCCCTTCCTTTTCATGTGCTTTCTCAATGTCTCTTCTCAGATCTACAACTCTACATATTAACATGTTAAGAGACACACAGTTTCAAAAGTCTCATCTCCTACCTTGTGCATGTGAGAGTGTTTAAAGACAGCAAACTGTTTATCTACATGAAAGTAGGAAAATCAGTTCAACAACTTCGAATCTGGCACTTGACTGTGACTATGGAAAATGCATAGACAGAAGATGAAAAAGGAAATCTAAGAAAAAATAAAAAAAGGTTCATCTCATTGGATTTCTTTGCAGGATTCTCTCAAGGAGAGTTATCCAGGAACAATTTACAGAAAACAGAGTTCAGAGTGCTGGGATCACTGCAGCTGTACAAACCTCCCCTGGACAGATTCTTTTAGAGTGACAGAAAGAAAGACAGGACAAGACAGCAGGTTTTGCAGGGGATTCCTTCAGAACCAAGGAATCAGGAATGTGGTTTAAGGAAAACTATGCTGACTACATAAGATCCTGCAGCTCTCTATGAAATTGTGTTAAGAAAAAGTATATTATTTTGTAAAGACATCTTGAATAGAAGCTGATTAAATGGTAGTTACACTCTGGGGTCATCATAAGCGTGCTGTGGCAACTCCAGTGCATTCTTACATAGCTTTAAAAGGCAAAAGAAACTAATTATTTTAAGCTACCGGGTCTAACTAGAGTTAACACACCTGTGTGAGCCCACAGGCTGAAATCTTCTGAAGCACCTGAAGGGCAAACTCTGGCTCAACCTCAGCAGGCTGAGGCCAAAGTTCTTCTCGTCTCTTCCAAATGTTCTCACTGGTTTAGTATGACAGAAGTTTGCATTTGATGATGGCTCATCATACTGTAAGGCCCCCTGTTTTCCAAAATGGCATGGAGGATTAGCCAAGGAGGGGTTTTGGAGGAATCCAGAGGGTTTGTGACAGGCTCAATTTCTTGAATATTGGGCCAGAACAAATTGAAGTTTGCCCTTGATAAATGTCTTTAAAAAAATAAATCTACATATGTCTGTGTGAGTGCATTTAAAATGACATTTGCATTTTATTCTGCTCATCACTGAATTCATAAAGGAAATACTGAAGTTTTTCTGATATGTGTGTTAATATAAAATTTCTGGTATCGTAACAAAAGGGTTTGCATGCTTGAAGAGAAACTTATTTACCACCCTGCTTGGTGTGATACTCTGAAACGGAGACATATAGCTCTCTACCAAATGGGTTTACAAGCTACACTGCCATTACAAAGATTAGCCATGGCAAACGTCCAAGAAAAGCGTACTGAGCGTATTGGAACAAACCAGTGATCTCAGTACCTTTTCCACCTCATCAAACCTAACAAGACTCATTTTCAAAACATATTATGAGAATTCAATTTGCTGCTTCACTGACATACAGAAGTACAGCTTATTTCTGAGTGTCTGTGAAATATTTTGATGATGTAATACTATTGGTAGTAGAAGCTCTTTGTCTGCAATTTAAGGGTTGACTTTTTCTCGTAACCTCTTACTTTAGTTACTCCAGAACCCCACATAGCTGAAGCTACTTTCTGTGACTTAAGATATAAGAATCAATCACATTTCATATAATCCTTCCTTTTACAGTATTAACTGTATGGCTTTTGAAGTATGATGTTCCATGCCTAGAATGATCTGTTACTGCTATGTGTTACAGCATTTCACCCAAGAGCCTATATTCTATGAAATGGTATTTATCAATTTGCTTTATTGATCTTAATGTTATCTCAGGGTGAAAACTTCTGCCAATTTTTCAAGGTCTTCAGCACTGATCACCCAGTCAAGAAGTTACTGTAGTTTACAAGTATCTTTGACAAACCAGATTTCTAATGGCTGGGACAGAGATAAAAATAAATACTGCAAAAGTTATCCAGACAAAATGACCTGTAGGTAATAATACAATACAGTGGGGTAAGCTCTTCTTTTTATAAGACAGAATCCTTCCTTCCAGCCAGAAGTGTGGAGGGTTCTGTCTTGCTGCACTCTAATAAGGCTTCTCCCTCCCTCCATCCCCTTTGGTGTGTGCAAGTCCCACTCTCAGTGAAATGCTGACACTGATATAATAAAAAATCCTAATGAGACACATGCCCAAAAAATAAGGGCAAGTAACTATTTGCTCTCCTCCTTCATGCTCTAGAGGGGTCAAAAGCACTTTGGAATATGCAGGATTCTTTTGTAGATGGGCAAAGAGTGGTCATAGCTAAATAGGACTCAAAATTCCCATGAGGGCTTCTTATTTTGTGATTCATTGGATTGTGGGTACAGGATATTTTAGTTTATTATATGCTACCAATCTTAAACACATTTTTGCAAATAAAAGCTCTGTTAGGGGTTTCTGGCATAAAACTGTCATAGAAGAAATTTTTGTGAAGCATGCTGCTGAATGTGTACTATTCCAGAACAAAACTGTCCAAGTGACATACACCCCAGAAGTTGTCTCCATCATACTGTTCTGTAGCTAAAACAAATACAGCATGAAAATAGTGTGACTGCTTCCAGAACTGAATCACCTGCCTGTGAACTCTGAAGCTTTTGCTTAGTTGGAGTGTTTTTAAGGGTCTTCTCCCCAAAGGATACTCTAGTGTCTTAGATGATATTACCTCCTTTGGATGCCTTCCCACCAGCTGGTGGGATTTAAAACCACTCAAGACAAGCAATGGAAAGAGAAGCCTGACAGATGCACAGACATTTTGGGAAGCCAGGCTGATGATTCTGGTGCCGCTACAACAGAAAGATGTCACGGAATCAAAGACTCAGGGAAAATGTCCAAAGCCTCAGACCTGCCCTGTCTAATACCTGGTCCAGCACTCAGTGCCAGCCACGAACACCAGCTCTGTGCCCAGGAGACAGCCCCTGGGTGTGCTGTGCACGTGTGTCCTGGGCTGGCACTCGGCCCCACAGCCAGGGCTGCAGGAAAACTGGGACACAAAGGCACAACACTCACTTTGCTCCTTCCCATCCAGCCTCTGCCCAGACAGCACAGATCACGATGGGACTCAGGGAACTGGAAAATATTTCCACTGGCTTCAGTGGGTAACCAAGTGCCAATACACACTGCTATTTGACCATTCTGTTTTTGTTTTTTGTAGGGTGGCTTCATAATTTCCCTCCTCCTTTCTTCCTTTCAACCCCACTTCTCACCTTCTTCTTTGCCATCAGGCATGAATAGTCTCTTTCAAAGAATACTGTAAATTTAAGGTTGTGTGCATGCAAAAAGCAGAACTATTCTTGTAATATCATCTTCCAAAAGATATTAAGCATAAGATTGTCTACAATCAAGCACATTAAATTAGCTTTGTTTGCTGGCATCTCCAGCCTCTTTTAACATTCACTCCGGGCAAGTAAGGAACTCACAGTTCTTAAATGAAAACTTAGTAATTCTAGTTAACAGATTTTCTGATCTGTGAATTGTAGAAATAATAACAGGTTTAATAAAAACAACTGCAGATCTGATAAAAATAATTTTAAAGGCCTCTACACCAAATAATCAAAAGTAAAAAATTCCAGTATCAGTCTCCCAGAGGGAAAGCATCGTGCCATCTTTCTGTGCTTGCATCATTAGTCTTAACCACCAGGACAGCGACTGTGGTAGAGGAAAAGGGAGAACCAACTCTCCATGTCCCAGAATTAGACGGGAAAGGATGTATTTTTCTCCCCTTTCAGAAGAGTTCTGCCTCAATCACAATCCACCTTGTGCAATGCAGAGAAAACAGTGATCTTGAGAACGAATAGGGAGTGCTTGTGTAAAAATGATGACATAACAGATAAAGGCCTCTAGGTACCACTGAAGCATAAACAGATATAATGCTCACACATACAAGTGCTATAGGTCAGGTAAAGCTGTACACACTTCCTAACCTTAGGATTCTGTATAGTTACAGATGATGTAACAATCATAACCACCATCAATAATTTGTTACACACACTATTATATCTGTTTAAAAATACAATGGGGAAATGAGGAATTCCATGTGGAACAACTTTTCTGACCTGTTTAAAACAGCAGCAAAGTTGGAATTTAGGACCTTAACCACTCATGTTAGCAGAGTAATTAATAGCAGAAATAGTCTGATATTCTCTGTGTATGCCAGTCAGTAGAGTTACGCAAAATGCACTTTGACTGTGCCTGCCCTGGATGATGGAGGGACAGGCAGTTTTGGAGCTGGAGCATCTCTGTGAAAGGCCGGTACAATTTATCTCCAGTTGTTTAGGATTTGCTTTTTCTCAATATGCTGCTTCTAGCTGCTTTTCCATCTTATTTCACAAACTTTTGTTTCAGTTACACTTAATCAGGATTACGGTCAGGTGGACCTTCTGAATAAAACTTCCAGCAACATCACTCATATAATGCTCAATGCTCTTGAAATTTAACCAAACACTTTGATGAATTGCTAACTCTGTTAATAAGGAGCAGGATGTCCAATGAACTACTGGTGTCACAGTCAATAAGGATGAGAGCTACTTGGCAACTGTTTAGGGAAAATAAACCATAAAGAGGGTCAGTAATATCAGAGCACTACTGCTGTTGACAGGTATTGTCAAAGATGATTAGACACCTTTACAAAAATGCTTACCGCAGGGTGAAAAGCCTTCTGACATCGTAAACCATCCTGTCAGCAGAGCCTTAACTTGAAACACATGCCAACAATGCTGTGTATATAAATGTCTCCTTAACTGGCATTTCCAGCCAGGAAAAATGCTCCTAATGAACTCTTCTCTCGTGTAAGAATGGATAAAATCTGTTAGTGACATGGGTGAAATGTACTTTCTAACAGGAAACAATGAATTCCCTTTGGAGGACTCTCACCTTTAACAGTTTGCTCCCAGCTCATGGAGAGCACAGGCGACATGTCCTGCTCCTGGAAACGCTCCGGGCGCTGCTCTGGGGACTCTGCTTTCTACACTCTACATACTTCCAGGGGCAGTGGAGGAAATGTGGCAGCACCCACTGGGCAACAGTGGGGAAAATTCAGCTGTTTGATCTTTTTTAGTATGATAAAGGCCATATTGAACAACTGTGCATTGTACATCTAGGTTCAAATGCAGATGCTTTGGCAAACTTTTATCATGTTTCAGGGAGTGGAAATGCCTCCTACTCAAAGACCCCTCATGCTCATCTGTCAATTGTCCCCACATTTTATATCACTGACTTTTTTCTAATACAGAATATTTAAGATGGAAAAGAATTATAAAGTGTCAATGAAAACTGAGCTCTTTATGGGAAGAGCTGAGATACAGTTTTGATTTGGTCTGTTTGATTTCTGAACTTGGGTATGAGTACCACATTCACTAAACCTTCTCTGACTTCTGTCTTTCTATTTACATATGACACTGAGAGAGAACTTCAAAAGGGAAAAAATTCCAACCACTCTTCATCAGAAAATTATTTACTATTTTTGTATTTTATAAGAAAAGGGAGGAACAATTTATCTTCAGCTCTGACACACTCTCAGATTGCCTAAGTTACTTTTACCCAAAGCAAGGATAGTGAATGTAGACTGCCAGTTCAACCTTTGGGTGCTCCAAAAGTTCTAAGGCCAAAGATACAAATAAAAATATTTTCATGCTTTTAATTGACACTCAGCATTACTGTGAGCTGGTACATGAGTGTGATTTCAATAAAATACCATTTGACCAATCAAAGTATGATATCTAATTTTTGTCAGCTTCCAGATCCTTAGTTTCTTCCTCCAAACTGAATTACCATTTTTTATTTCCCTGAACCTGAAAGGGAGATTTGCATTCCCTAGTCCTCTTCCTAACAAATGACTCCATGTAATTTATCTTCATATGCTCATCTTAGGCAGCAGATCTAAGCTGAGCAGTAAGAAACATTGCTGTTTGAATTAAATTAGCTGCTTCATATGTACCAAAACACTAACAAGTCTTGGTGATGCTCTGCGAGCCAACTGGCCACGATACACATCTCACTTCAGCCAAATCAGGAGGGCAAACACAGTAGTTAAAGTACAATGCGTTAAACAGCTGCTACTTGCACAGGCTACACTAACACCATGGTGATCACACCAACAATCGGAGTCAAAGGTGACAGTGGGAAGGGGGGGTCACCCGGGCAAACCAGCAGCAAAGGGCAAGAAGGGTAAACAGGACTCTAGCCCTGAGTCTGGGCACAACACAAAACAGGAGAGTTAATGACATGGTGGCTTTCTCAGAGTCTTTCTTACGGCTTTATGTTGGGCATATTGCTTTTTGGCTTAACTCACTTCTTTGGAAAATCCGGGTCTGTAAGACGCTTCAGAGTGAGCACTCCTGTATCACCAGTGTCACTCCGGACCTTTTTCCATTTAAAAAAAACAGTACAAACCCAGAGCCCCTTTGTTTTTCCAGAGAGCAAAACGCAGCCCTTCACTTTCTGCCCAGAACACTGGCCATAGTGGAGATTTCCCCTTGCTGCTGATAAACGTGGCCCAGCCAAACTCTGGCACTGCCACGGGCTGGTCTCAGCCCAGAGCCCCTCTGTGGGATCAGAGCCTGCCTGGGGCCAGAGACTGCCACATAGCTGATGGAAACCAGCATGCTGTGCTCTGCTGGTCCATCCCAGAGCCATGGGGAGGCCCAGCTAACAGACATGGGTTATCTGGCAATACTAAAATGGATTATTGGGCAATACCAGTGCATCGGTGAGGGGACACTGAGGGACACACTCTATTGTTTTAATAACAGTAATGTTGTGCCCCACTCAATGTGTGCAATACTGCTACTATTACAAGTGGATAAGTGGAATTACGAATAATATTGGCTTGTTTGGAAGGACCCAGTGCTGGCTTGTTACAGCAGAACAGCCTGATATTACTGCATGTGACTGTGCTTGAGCTCACAGCTTTTTCCGGGAACATTCCTGGCTTAGAGCACGTTACTTTGGGGCTGTAATCTATACAGTCTCATACTGGAAAAAACTAACTGGGAAGCTGAGGCAAGAGATGGGACAGGGTTCAGACTCCAAAATACTGGGCTCTTCAGAAGCATGTTCAGACAGGAATACAACATGGACAATCTGGTTGGCAGCAAAGTCCACAAGCTCTTTAGAATTTGCTTTCCTTTCTGCTTGCAGTATGGTCTGTGGTTCTTACCTCACACATGGTGTACAGTAATACTCAGTCCTTGAAACTCTTTTTTACATCATTGGTTTTCCTTTCTTTTTCTCTTTGCCACAATTCCTTAAACCAAACAGAACTGCTTACCTGGGTAATTCTCTTCAGTTCCTCACAAATTAAAGAAACACCCTATTTCAATTTGGAAATTAATTGAGAATGATGGTAAGAGTGGCACTGGTTTAATATGAGGAGAAAAATGGAAGATAAGATCTGTCTGAAAAGCCATTGTAATGATTAAATTCTAATTGTTTTGAAGGAAATGACAGCTGTCTCTCTGCTTCCAGCTGGGAAGCTGTTTCTGTGCTCCAGCCTTGTATACTGGAAGCACCCAGACAACTGCATCATGTCCTGTGGGAATTTGTTCCTTGGGGGCTGAGAGATCTACATCCCATTTCAGATACCTCACTAATACCTGGGAGGCATTTTACGGTACACGAGTAGGTATTAAGTATTTCTGTTCAGTGGACAATAATTCTTAATTGGTAAAAAAAAATTTATAAAAGTACCCCATAAAGCAAGCATTGAAATAATTTAGGGCTTTCACACTTTTTAATTTATTTGAGAGTCCAAATCCCCCTTTGGTGGGACAACAGGACCCAGCAGCGTTACTGAGGTGATATTCTAGGAAATGGGAATCCTGTTGGCTTTAAGAATACAGCACGCAGTGTGTGTGTGACCTGAGAACATGCAATGAGGATACTGGAAAGGAAGGGCAGCCTGCTGACACCTAAACCATAACTTTGTCCTTTCACACCCAAGGGTGCCCTCGGGGCTGGGCACAGCAGGCAGGTCTGTTCTGCTCTGGACAGTCTCTGCAGAAGGTAAGGAACAAGGGAATGCTCTGGGCTTGGCTTTGTGCAGAGCAGGCAAATCAGACCAGAAAAATTCATGTATCATTGTGCAACCTACTAGAATAGAGAAAGGTCATGGGACAAAATACAAGGGCAGAGAAAAAACAGATTATAGTCTAAATAAGATTCTGGCAGAATCAGGAACCAGTGCCAGAGAGAATTCCAAAGGAGAAACGCTCTGCCAAGAGTAAATGCGATTCAACCTGTCTCCTGGTGAGAGGTGTCAAAGCCAAGATACTGCCAGTGCAGAGGGTGTGCTTGAGAAAAATATCACACAGGGGGTATCTAAGACACAAACGTATGTCCAACCAGTAAATTACATGACAGCCTAATTCAACAACAAGAGTAGGTCACTTTAAGAGAATGATTAATACATGAGATTGCTGTGCATGCAGCCTTATCTGAGAGCAAACCTTGTACGTGGGCGTGAACTCTTGCTAAAGTCAGCTCCTATCTCTGCTATACAACAGCTACAAGAATAATTATAATAATTAATGGAGAACAGTGATAAAGGTAACAATTGCCCACCTGTATATTGACAGACCACAGTGTTGTTACTTTTTTTTTCACACCTCCTGCCCTTTGCAGTGATTGCTGACTACCATGAAGTCCTTTGCAGCCTCACACTGGGCTGTTTGCTCACAGCCAGGCTGTTCAGCCTGTGAGTGACAGAGCTTACAGAGTTTAAAATGCTGAATTGTATTTAGTCTCCAATGGCTCAGGTTGCTATGGGCTACATTAGATCACAAAGGGTAATGAGATGAAAACATGAATATTCACTATATAAAGTAAAAGGCCTCAAAATATAGGAGTATAGGAATGGGTGAATAATGTCTGAAAAATACTCTATTGGCAAGATTTTTTACAGCCTGTCTAAGGCACCAGGCTTGCCATGCAGCCTGTGGTTCCTCGTTAAGCTGTGACCCCCCTCCCAGGCTGCCCTGCCTTTGGCACATCTCAGGAGGACGAGGAAGGGCTGGGCTCTGAAAGGGCAGAGGAGGCTGGCCTGGGCTGTTCTCCCTGGGCAGAACCTGCCAGGAGCCCCACAGACACGGCACCAGCACAGAGACGTGGGGTCCACAGCAGGTGGGATAAGGCTCATTCACTGCATCCCTGGCACACTCCTGTGAGGCATGGGCGTACAGGGGGTGAGCTGACATGGCTCAGGCACATACACTGAGAATTGGAAGGAACTCAGAATTGAAGAGGAATTTAGGAAAATACCTGGATATCAAGCACCCTGCTGAACAGAGAGGAGATAACCGACAGGCCTGCAGATGCCGTCAGTGCTACAGAATCACAGAATCAAGGAATGGTTTGGGTCAGAGGGGTCCTTAAGCTCCGTCAAGGCTTTGTTCTGGATGTTTCTGAGGGGTGACTACCTGAGCACCCCTCCCTCTGCACTGCAGAACGATGGTCACCCAGGGCAGAAGGGAGGATTCACATCACATCAAGCAGACATGTGTCTTAAACTAAATGACAGTACTGAACTGGAGAAAAACAATAGATTTGAGTTCCCTAAGCATGCCTGCAGAGATGCTATTTTTAGATGTGGCTGTAGGAGAGCTCAGAAGTGGCTCTCGAATTCTTCCCACATTCAAAGTTAACTGGAACGTCCTGAAGCACACATGCACTAATACAGAGTCTGTCGACCCCCTTGCATATACAGTAACACGAATTTGCTGTGCTGCCTTAATAGCATTCTACTTATAGATACAAATTCAATTTTTAACTAGAAATTCTCAGAGAACTATTATATAAATAATTATGATCTATACTTACCAAAATTAACATATGATTAAAAATATGAATGCATTTATGTAAAATCCAACAAATGTCATTTGCATTTTGCTTAGTAGTTTGAAAACTTAAAAATGAACTGCTGTTTCAAAAGGGCAGAAAAAAGGAAGACAAATTGTGGATTAACGGCTAGATAAAAACAAAGAGCTTTGATTTAATTTAAATTATAACTAAGGCCAAAATTAGCATTCGCCTGCCATCTTATCACTCCTGCCAAGGCTCTGGTCTCCATTCCTAGAGCTGTTTTTCACATTTTGTCCTGTGAACCGAAAAGGAACCCTGAGAACAGAACTCAGCTCCCTCCTGCCCATGCAGGCAGGTGGCTGGCCCTGACAGCATCCTCTACTTCTGCACTTGTCCTTTTGACCTCATGCCTGCTGCACTGAGAATGAGTAACCCAAGGCAGATATGCTACAGGGGTAGGAAAATCCCCCTGCAACAGCCTGGGCAGGGGGCTCTTCTTCTGTGATCCTGCCCTGAACCAATAGGAAGCAGGTCTTTTACTTCTTGTTTTGAAACCTCTCATGTCAAGTTTCAACTCACAATACATGTAATGGTCATTAATGGTCTTGAAAAACAGCTTTTCTAAATACAGAATTGACTGTCCTGGTCTTTAGTGATTTAAATTAGCTCTACAAGGTTGTACTAATTCGGTTACAGTGTTTTATGCGGCCTTTCCCAAGGGACAGTCAATGTAACACACCTTCCCACAGAGGGCTTAAACGAGGGGTGTCCTCACTCAGACCACCACACAGCATGGAGAATTTGCATTAACTTGGTAGGGAGGCAGTTCTCTTCCAAACACCAACTGAGAAGAGCTGTTCAGGGATGTTCCCATTTCCTCCAGGGCTGGCTGGACCTGGCCAATGCAGCAACACCAGGGGAGGCCTTGGGTAGTTTGATTACTTACAGAATTATCTGTACTATTGCTTAGAGACAAGCAGGAATTCAGTAGTTTACCAAAAATACTGTTAAGTATTCTTGGCTCAGTACAGAGTCTCCACTTTCTACAGAATTAAAAAGTAAAATTTTTTATGCTTTCTACAGCATCAGAATTTTACTTTTAGAAACCGTTAGCACAGGGAGTAGAAAGAAAATAAGAAAAGGTTTATATGAAGTTCAGTTTTTAAAAGCTGGTATTAAAACATAATATAGTAGCTGGAAATATGCAAAGACCTATTTTTTTGCCAAGATCCTGAGATGTTTTCTCTAACAGATGATAAGAGTTAAGTGCTCCTCTCTGGTTACTGGATGTGGTTTACAGTGAGCTGAGAAGAGCAGGTAACAAACTGCAGGACAGCACAATGCACACAGACTTTGAAGAGCAAAATGAAACCAACAGCTATAAATACAGTGAAGAACAAAAATCCAGCAGGATATTACAACCCATCATTTCATTATGGAATTTTAGAGTTAGAAAATTGCTCCGGGAAGTCAACATTTCTATCCCTACCTACATTGAAATGCTGACTTGGTGTCATGAAAACCTAGAAATGAGAAGGACCAACAGCTTCAGAGTTTTAGGCCCCTAAATAAAAAGGGAAGAAGAATCTTGAGCTTTTTTAACAAGAGTTTGCATTTCTTCATGCTCTAGATAGTATACTTTATGAGAAAGCACATAAAAAATGCCTTTTGTTTTCCTCAGTTACTAATCTTTTATTATTTTCCCTAAATCCCAGATAGCAAGAGTGGTAACTCTTCCCTGTTGCTCCTGTACCATCTCACAGATGGTCAGCTTCCCAAACATTTATGAATATGGGAGTTTTTTATCAATGTATTAAGGCAATCTAGCAGTTCCTTAGTACAGTGACTTCCTTAAAAAAACTTATCAGTATAAAGATATATGTCTACATGACTGCCATGGCTTCATTTGAAATTAAGAAAAATGGACAGAGAAATTAATTGTAAAAGGTGCAGACATATTAATATAAAACAATTAACACAGAAATGCAAAAAAAAGTCCTCTCCATGCAGATTAGTACAACAGAAGAAATCCTTCCATAATTTCAAATCAGAACTGGGAATATGCAAGAGTCACTGGTTTTCCCTGGGCACAAAGCCCCTGAATAATGATGGGCACTGGGTGT
Source organism: Neopelma chrysocephalum (assembly GCF_003984885.1). Lineage (NCBI taxonomy): Eukaryota > Metazoa > Chordata > Aves > Passeriformes > Pipridae > Neopelma > Neopelma chrysocephalum. The sequence continues at coordinate 2,000,789 of NW_020897747.1, read as the reverse complement.
GCAGGTGGGACTGGGACCTCATGCTGCCCTGGGTGCCAGGCAGGGCAGAGAGGCCAAACAGGGTCACTTCAGGGCAGCCTGTTTCTACCTGGCTCTACTTACACCTGAGGAACCAGATCATGGTGTCAGGCCACTCTAGGAGGAGTGTGAAAACAAACTCCTAAAACTGCCTAGGGGAAAATTTTGACCCCACTGACGTTAACTACAAAAATACCACTGACTCAAAGGAGCAAAGCTTTCAACCCCAAGCCAGCTATGGCAGTGTATCAGCAAGATCTCATGATAAAGTCCAGAGAATAAGCAGCTTATGCTGATAAAAAATGAATTTATAAGTAACTTAGTCTGCTGTGACTCAAAGGGCTGTGACCTTTTCCATCTATCTCAAGAGTACACTGAATTTCCAGCATCCTTTTTGAGGGAAAAAGTTACAAGTAAGACAGAAATGCAACTGTGCTATTGATTTGTAGAACTCTATACACAAATTAGGTGATTAACTGTATGCACAAATGACAAAGCAAATGAAAGAAAGATAAAACTGTCCTGACTGCCCTTTCCTTTTCTGGGAGCTGTGAAAGGCAGGACTAGACCTGTTCAGCAGTGTTTTAACTGAGGTACTCTGTCTGCACCCCGTGATGTAAGTCTGGAACACCAAGGATCAAGAACAGAAGCAGAGTGTGATTCATAGACTAAATCAGTGGACCATAATTAAAATATCATGTATAAAACAAATTCTGAAATACTACTTAAAGTCTATCATTAGAATTGTTTACAACTTCCTTCTAAATTCCAGTGCTTGCAACTAAGCCCGACACAAAAGTGACCAGGGCTTTCTCTCTCCCTCCCTTTGGTGACAAAGGCCTTGTTTGATGCATTTGCAGAACAAATACATACACCACACACTTTCTAGCTAAGAATAACAAGAAGCTTAAATATATAGGACTCCTGTATATCCCCCTTTGGTTAAAAATACAAAATATAGTACGACTGGATATATGACAAACATATATTAAACTTGTATTTACACATTTACAAACTGTATACAAAAGTAGCTAAATCATCATAAACTACAGAAAAGAAAAACAAAGGAAAAATGGAGGAAAAACTACTGGAAGTGAAACCAAGACATTTAGGCCATATATTTAATGTCTTTATTTCATGAGTGAAAAGGTTCCAAGTTAAAAAGAAAATGTCCTACTTTAAAACCATTGCTTTCTGCCCATTCAAAATACCTGGTTTTGCAGTTAATAGCACACTATGGTCATTATTTCAATACAAAGAAAAATGAATCATATTATTTGTTTGGCGAAAATCAATGTGTTGGGTTACATGAATAAAACTATCACACTGACCTGCAGTAACTCCTACAGCTCTGCAGTACCTCACTCACTTCCTGAGCCTGGGGCCATGCAAGGACCATGGGAGGGGCATCAGGAAGCCCTGGGCACATGACACAGGACATGAGGAGGGATGGGTGAAAAAAGCACCCTAATATGAATCCAGTTTGCTCTTTGCAAATGCATGAGTTTGGCCTGTTGGTTTGACATATTGTATTTTTTTGCAATATTCTCATATTCAATTCTCGTATTTTATCAATATTCTCTGCTTAAGTTTGAAGAAATTTTGTGTTACATAAACCCAGCATTAGCATCCCTTCCATGTCAGCTTTCAGTATATAAAATCTATTGCTATTTATTATTATATTAACTAGTTGTTAAGGAAACAGAGCGAGTAGGACTAAGACACACAGAAAGTACTCACACCAAGCTTCTGATCTTTGCATGATGCTGAACTGCACTTACAGAGTGGGCTGAAGACTCTGCAAACTATTCATGCAACAGCACATGTTTGCCAAGCCTTGCTCTGGCTGAAAGCACTAATGTTGGAGAAATCAAGTACGAGAGTTCGTCTGACAAAAAAATCTTATCACTTCCCCTCACCTCCTTTTCCCTGAGCAGGTACATGACGAGTGGGACACACTCAGATGTACACACTGCTGGTCTCCTGTTACCATCCTCAATCAATAAGGACAATTTAGAGCGGTGGTAACCTCTCTGTGCATACTCCCACTGTCCCAAGGGATCAATACAATCAGTATCGCAGCTGGCTGCTGAGAAGTAATGAGATTATGATCACTAAAAGGCAAGCTTTCCAAATTTTTTCTTAGTGTATGCCAAAACATTATACTTTTCTATCTGTCCATAAAGGATAAAATAGTAATATTTAAAAATATTGCATCTATAAAGAAAGAAATATATAAAAAGCATGGGTTTATGTGTCTTTTTTCTATAATTTCTTCAACTTTTTCTTTGCGAATGCAGTATTTCTTTCCCTTAAGAGCAACTGTGAGATTTGACTCCTTCATTCTTGGAAAAGGATCATACATGTTTAAAATGGCACCAAATTTTCCACGGATTTCCCCTGACCAGGACTGCCACTTGCAAAAAGCTTGCATTTGTATGATAATAATACTAGTCACAGTTAAAATTCACCTCAGGGATGCAGCTGATGAAAATCATGCATGGGTATTAAACCAGCCAAGTTATTCTAACAGTCTTAGCAGTTATATAATGTTTACTGAAACTGAAGAAGCAGAATCTAAGTTCCTGCCCTCTTTCCTCATCCTCCTCTTGGATCTCCCCGTGTGATGGCCCTGGGCTCTTCACCTCCACGAGTGGTGCCACTGCTCGCAGTCATCAGACAGCTTCAGGCAGAGACTGTCTTTATTGCTGCAATAAAGTAATTGAACAGGTGGTCTGGGCCCAGTGCTTAAAAGTCTGCACACATCTCTGAGCACACAATCCCACCAGCTCTGTTTGGAGAGCAGCTATAAAGGACAGGATCAGCGGGACCAGGACAATGAGGTCCAGAGCTCTACTGGCACGTGGTTCATGGAGTGATGGAGGGGATGTGGGTGAAGGAACATCCATGAAAGGAAGACTGATCACCATAATTTCTGCAATAAGTATGGAAACACTCACACTTTACCTACACCACAAGTAACAATCATGGTTTAGCTAGTTAAAGAGATTATATATGAATCTTACCTGGGAGGAAATGAGATGTCCAGTTCATACAATCTGTCTTTAAAGACTGACAGCTCTCTGTCAAATTCTAAAAGCTACAAAAAAAAAATAGAAATAAAGGGATTCACTCTTTAATGCTGAACTGCAGCAATTTTAAAAATAATACATTATGTAAAAGGAAATAAACAGAGACTTTGATTACACAGCTCGAGGTATAGCCCTCATAGAACAGTTTTTAGAACACAGTGCAAAACACGCTGGACTATTTTGATACCTAAACAGTGCATTGAGAAAAGTGTTCAAAACGTTCATTTCCCTATCAGTGAAACATGTAACACTGTCTCTTCACAGTGCTGACCTGCACGTGCACTTACACTGCAAGGCTACATTTCTTCAAATTTCATTATCAACCTTTTCAGAGACATTAAAAAATACAGTAAACTGGTGTTGGAATCAGCCCATGAGAATGTCAGCAAAATGTGTGATTTTACTTTGTCTTGTCTTTAGCTCAGATAAGGAGGTGCATTTAATGCAAGGATATGCACATTACTCTTCCCAAGCAGACAAGGGGTGTCTCGCACACGTATTCCGGAGGTGCAGGGCAGACAGACACGGAGGGATGTGACAGGAGGTAAAGGTGTTCCCAGGCAGCAGCTGAGACAGAGTGGCAGGAACAGGTGTTTAACAGAGATGTTCATAAGTCTAGATTTAATGTCCTGTATAAATATTAGTCCTTGCCACATTTGTTTTCCCCGGACCTCTACAGAGAGAATAAATATCCACAATCTTTGTTCATAAACACAAACCTGCTCACAGCAACTCAATGATAATCGTCCTCATTAAAACCATAATTGTTCTGATGGACACAAACGACCTTACTCCAGAGCCCAGCCGGGTTGCAGCCCGGTGTCCCAGGGAATTACTGAGCTAAAGACAAAAGCTTATCATGGCACGGTGCTGCCCTGGCTCCGAGGGGCACTTTCTGTCCTGACAAGCGTCACAGTGCTGTCCCATGTTTGCCCACTGTTCATTAATCATGTCCCATCTCACAGCTGTGCTGATACCATTGTATGAATGGCAGAGGTTCCCAAAGAAATGAGATTGTGTCCCCCTTTCCCCTCTGCCACCTCATAAATCATTCCTGAAACGTGCAATTAGCAGCTACTTGTACACATTAATTATCTGTGTGAAAAGCAGCTACCTGAACCACCTGCACTGCTGATTAACTCCTCTCTACGGCCCACCCAGCTCTCTCAGCCTCTTCTGGAGCCATATGCAGGTACCTTTGCACGAGGATGCCACGGGATGGGCAGCATGCCCTACTTTAGTGCCTCCAACACCAAACTCTGTGATGGTGCCCTGGAAAGGATCCTGTGACACCAATGTTTGTGGGCAGTTTGTACATTTTTAAACATTCGACCAAAAGCCTGAGAATTCAAAATGTTTGGATAAATATTTAGAAACTTCTGCGTAGAAACTTACAGTATGTATCTAATAATATACTCAATCCTAAAAATGTTGGGCTGGTCCAGACACTCACTATTCTCATTGAAGCAATCTCAATGTACTTCGATAAAAAAATGAATGTTTTCATTACCATGCATGTTTCCAGACTGTGATCCTGTATTTCAGTATGCATAGGCAGATGTGTAGCCACAATACATACACAGTGGCTATGAAAACAAATGTTACCATCCCTTTCATGCTCCATGTGTCTCCACCTTAAAGATATCTGGGACTGGAAAACAAGCTGCCATCCCCAGTTAAAACTATTATTTGAAATATATGTCTATTAATATGGTGCAAATACATGTTTCCTTCTGTTGCAAGTAAACAGCTCAGGGCAGGGAAGGGAAGGCTCAGGAGAAAGGGCTATTTCTGAAGTGTTAAACTGGAGGACTGAGTGAAAGAACAATGCTCCACAGAACACAATGGTATAAATTACTCATGGGCATCCCGAGGGCTGGCGACCTTCAATAGATGCATTGTCTTCTCACACCAATTCACACTTTCAAAATTTTATACATTCAGATTGTTCTTGCTATGATGATATTTGCAAACTCAGTGAAGCCTGGGGTTTAGAGGACAGAGCATTTGGACGTGCATTATTATCCACAGAAGTTTTTGCTGTGTTTACTTGCTGTAGTCGTGTGTAGTTGTGTCTGTGCTATGTAGATGAGTTGCTGACACTGGGGGCAGATAATAGGAACAAGACAGCATTGTGTGCTGTGCTCTGTCAGTTCCCCAAGTTTCCCCAGGTAAAGGGACAGCTTCAACCTGAAATGACACAGCCAAAGCCCAACTAGGTGCCTGGAAGTATTTAGGGAATGCTCGTAGTGGAGAATTCATCCTCCCATGTAAAACAGCCAAATGTTTTCACTGCATTATTTGCAAAAACTATTTCTTCCTGCTATATATTAAATAATTATGTACTTAAAAAAACTATTTTTTCCTAGTTGTTAAGTGACTGTGTTGCAGAATCTGTAACCTTCTGTCCAAACGTGCATAAAGTGAGCAGGCACACACCTGCTCACCCTTACAGGGCAAGGACAGGTTATCTGTGCTCAGGGCTGCACAGTGGGACCCCCTCACAACCTCTCTGTGTTTACTTGGCAGCACTGGTGAGGAGACAAAGGGGAGAGATGATGAAAACCTGAACTGTGCATTTTGAGAAAACTCCAGTTATGTTTTCAGTATAAGAGCATGTTTTAACTATTTTTTGGTACGAAAAGCACTTGGGTTCTCATTAATCTCAAAATGCGCGATTTTTGGTGAAAGCCTAAGGTGTTCACTAGGTCTTGTCACAAACAATTACAAATGTCACTGTTGCTCAATGCAACTTTGGTAAGGAAGGCACAGCCTGACATGGGCATCAGTGAACTATGTCTGCTTTAGGACAGGGACATGGGTGTCTGGAGCAACCTGGCGTGACAGAAAATGAATGAAAATTAATATGGCTGAGGTGATACTGAGGAGCAGGCAGATTTTCACAGGGTAAAGTCTTTACTTTTAAAACATCTAACACTGTCTTTTAAAAGCCCAACATACTTCTTTCATGGCAATTTTCAGCACAAGTTGCTCACTCACTTCCATATTGTACCCCAACCAGCACTGTGAATAGTGCCATTGCTGTTAACAGTAAACACGAGTATGTCTGTCACTCTAAATGCCTTTAAAATGATAAAGAAATTAAGTTCAAAGGCTAAAAATCAATATATTGTTCTATTTAATTTACTTATTATAAGATCATCCTTAAGGACCAAATCTTTGAGGAGTCACATGACACGCTGCGGTAATTTGAGCAATTACACAGAGATTTTAAAATGCTCCTTTCAGAACTGACTTCCAGTTCATTCCAGAATTATATGTCATAGGCAGTTCAGAAGACCACTTTTTCCCCTCAGCTCAGTTTCACCGATGTATTTATAGCTAAATGAGAGCAAGGATGAAACATGGTCTGTTTTATCTGCTGCAACATTGAGTTGCTGATGTTATGTCAAGATCTCTACAATGTCCAGTGACCAGCCCAACATGAATGCTTGATTAACACCTTCCAAATGAAAATACCAGCCATCCATACGAGTAGTATATCTATAGTTGGTACTGCCTGTGAGCCCCTTTGACCCCACGCTGCAGGGAATCCAGGCAGTGTGTGTGGGAATGATTGCATTTGCAGTAAAGGATATTTTCTATTTAATTTGAGGAGTATTACAGGTGTTTAGGGGTGATGCCTGTGCCAGCTGCAGTGCTCATTGCCTCTTAAGGGCAGCTGGTTTTCCAGGGTGCTGTGCTGTCTTGCTGAAGGGAGTTTTACTTTTCCCCCCTTTCTCTTGGCAGTGCTGTAAATGTGAATTTATGTGCCAGAGTGAAGGAGAAGAGAATGCACAAAATACTAAATTTCAACATTATGTAGCTTGACAGTAATCAAAGGGTTATAACAGAGTTTAGGCAGTTGGAGAAATCAAGGTAATTCTAGTTGCTTCAGTTTAAAGCAGCAAGGCACCAGTAAAAGGCCAGTGTCCATTGGTGCACTGCAATGGACCACCTTGTCTAAAATCACACACGTATGAACCCTTTAAACAGTGCAACTTAATTCAGTCATTGGAGTAGAACAACGGCAATTACTCATCAAGACCTACAGACCAAAGTCAGAGCACTGGTAGATCAGGAGGTGATATTAGCAGCATTTATCAAATCCATCTGCAGGGCCCACCAGAGAATTCACAGCTGTGAAAGGGAAATGAAGTTTCAGACCAAAAAGAGGATATGAGCATACAGAAATGACCTTAGAGAATTAAAACATGTGGACACTGATCACCGTAACCTCCTTTGCCAGTCTTGTAGAGCACATGTTTTTTTCCAAGAGTTTTTGGAAATACAGTAATTTTATCCAGCTTTCCAGTCACAGCAAATTATTTAGAAAGTGATTCAGCAGTCGACTGACTTCAAATCAAGGTCTGTGGAAATGCTGATTCCTCCCACTTATCCATGAAAATGTCACACACAACTCTGCCTGATTTTAAAGCTACTGCTTTCTCTAGCAAAGACTTTGTAAAATGATCCATTATTATATATTTTAAATCTTAATTTTCTTTCTCTCATGAAGCCACTCTTTAAAATTCTGTTTTACAGAAAAAAATTGAAATCATTGAATATAAACGTACCAGTTATGCTGGTTTTGTCTAATATTCTATTTCATATGTATACATCCTGAACGGCAGTGTTGTCAAATCACAAACGCCCACATAAATGTGGATCTATGGTACACAGAGAAACTGCATTGCATAGATTGTTCTTAGCATCAGGGGGGTGAGGAGGCACAGCAGCACACAGCTGTCAGCATGGAGGGCTCCCTGGGCCTGGACTAATTCAGAAAATCTTTGATTTCAGAGGAAGTTCCCCCAGGAAAATGCTGTTTTGTTCCTGTTTTGCCAATATGCCTCTCTTTCTGAGGAGATGTTCCAATGATTTAAACAACAGGAAAATTTTCTAATAAGTATTCCAATTTCTTCAGAAAGCTGCTCTGAAAATGCATCTTAAAATAATATTCCTGTTATGGAACTATTTAGATTGCTTAAAATGTCTAGAAAGAACCACACGTCCCTTGATGTCTATTGATCAGTAGAGCAATTCTGCTATTGGCCCTGTCTCATTAGAGCTGCCTTCTCTGTCTTCCAGCCTGACTCCTCACATTCCCACATTTCTGCCCACCCTGCCCAGGAAGAGAGGCCATGGCTGCAGCTGCCCCATAGGAGTGCTGAGGAGCACCTGGCACAGGCTCTTTCCTGGAGCAGCCCCGTGACACTGGGAGTGGTCAGGGCGCTGACTTCCCAAGGGAAGTGCCCAGCACATGGCAGCAGGGTGGGTGTGCTCCACACTTGGGGATTCCAGCTGACTCCAGGGCTCCTCAGGGTCCACATGCTGCTGTATCTCCCATCCTGAGAGATGCCCAGTGCCTCCCGATGCCTGTTGGTCCTGTGGTGGACACTGGTTTGGGTAAAACTGTGCTTTCAACCTTTTCCAACATGTCCCTCACATGTTTTTACAGTGGAGGTGGTAGCCCTTTTAGATATTTCACACACTTGGATTTTGCATATAATTCTGGTTTTCCTAATTTCCCTGTGTGGATCCTTTCAGTCTAAGCCATGGACTTCAGGCTGACACTACTGGTGTGGATAGGCTGTCACTCCAACACCCTGCTGGCAGCAGGGCTCAGTCACCCCTCTGATCTGCAGTATGCACCAGAGAATCCAGATTTTATCCTCAGAGACTTTTGTTACTCAAAAAAAACTGAATCAGGAATTGGAATCTGTGGTACTACTCAAGTAATTAGTTCTCAGTAAGGAGACTGCAGTACTTGTAAAGGGTAAACTCGTTAAGAAGCTAAAAGCACTGATGCAGGTTAAGCCCAAGCTCCCACTCTTGCAGCATCAGTGAACTCTCTGCTGACCACAGGAGCCTTTCACAGCCCAAGGGCTCTCCCTGCCCAAAAGCTGCCCTGCAGCAGCAATCATATCCCATCCTTCCCACTGGCTGTGCCTGGCAGAGCAGCATCCCAGAGGCAGCACAGAGACCACAGCCCCCATCCCCCTGTGCCCCAGACAGACCCCTCCAGCCATACTCTCTAGCACATCACAGTGATGTGAGGGCAGTGTGGCCCACAAGCTAGTGGCCATGCCCTGTGACTACCAGCTGGTCACAGCCGAATGCACTTTCTGATAGGAAAAAGTGGATTTTGTCACTCACTTTCTTGGGATTCCAGTGCTTATCTTGATTAAAAAAATGTGCCTCTGCAAAACTGTATTCATGCAAATTGCCATTTTCACAGCTTTGCTGGAACAGACACTAAAGTGTTACTGTAATAATTCATACACTTGTGCACAACAGCTTGTGACACAGCTCCTTCAAAATGTCAGGAGCAACTGAGTGGACACTGACTTTAAAACCAGAAGATTTTAATTAGGAATATCCTACTTGCAAATGTGACACAGTCGATTATTTCATTAAACTTTATGTCAGTTACTGTGAAACATTAGTTTGTCCCACTGCAATTTGGCAAAAGCATGAAATATGGAGAACACATATGGAGAACACAGGTCAGCATTAACCATTCCTGGAAAGGGGTTAAAAATGGGACTTTCTTGAGGAAAGACTATGAAACATGTTTCTTACTTGGGCAAAACTCCCACTGAGGGTTGAAACTTCCCCCAGGCAAGGCCTATAAGGCAGGCTTGGCTGGCATGAGTGTTTTGGGGAACGGGCAAGACCCCAGAGGCTGAGTGCCAGGCATGCCCCCGGGGGTGTCTGGTGAGCTCCAGTCACCCATCTTGTCCCCCCACAAAGAGTGGGGTATCTCACAAATCCATATGGAACTTCCAGACACCCAACTTTGGAGGTGCTCCTCTACCAGTGAGGATTCAAACTTGTGCCCCACTGCTGTGGAGCTGCAGGGCGCCAGCAGTTGGGTGCTGGGGGAGGCTGGGCAGGGCTCCCACCTCTCTGGGCTCAGGCAGTGAGGGGTGTGGGACCATTCCTGGGAGCAGCCAAGATGAGGATTTAGGCTTGTGCTTCCTATATTGTTTTTCTTTCCACACCTATGTAACAAAAATACACAAAGTCTTCAGACCAGGAACCAGAACCCATCACTGCATCCTTGCAACTGGGTACCCCACTCTCATCTCTAGCTGTGCTTTTTGTATCAAAGTGTCCTTAAGTATTAATCTTCAAGTTAAACTTACTATTTGCTAGTCTATATGTGTGTGTGCCCACCTCTGTGCACGCAGGCATCCCTCTGGGAGGTTATAAGGGGTACCTGGAGAGTGTAAGAGGATTGGGCTGCTGCAGAGAGACAGTGAAAAAACAGTTAAGCACCTTTCTATCTTTATTTGGCTTGCTGTAGGCTTTGGGCAAGATGTGGAAGCCCAGGCAAGGTGCTTGTGTGCACAAATACTAACTGTAAGGGGTGATGGTGAGATCCATAAATTGAAGGACTGGAATGCAGGTGCAAACATTGCCTCCCTGGATATTCTTTTGCATGTCACACAGGTTGAAGAGGGTACCCTAGGCAAAGCATGTTAGCAGATCATACTACAGGCTGGATTACAGAGTGCAAATACAGATGCTGAACCTACTCTTTGGACTAGACTTAAAGAACCACCAATGTCTAAAAAAATAAATATAGCACAGTACACCTGAATTAGCCTTAGGCTTAAGCAGCTGTGTGTAACAGCACAGGGGACAAACAGTCATGAAATAATATTTGTAACTTTGTGCTATGGGCAAATTCTACATAAGAATAAATTATTTATTTGAAGCTGGCAGTAAATACCTAATCCAGCAGATCTGGATTGACTTGTGCTCGCAACATGGCTTTACATTTATGTTTCCTAGTGAGAACAATTTATTAGTAATATTTCTTATCGCTGTCATTGCTCATTCTGCAGTTTATCCAATGGCATATCAATTAACCACTAACTTAAGCAAATGCAATTCCAAGCATGAGAATGCTGTTTCTGAATAAAAGAACAGAGCAAGAAGCCATTTTCCTACTAGTACTTTATGAAAATCAGGCATCTCAGATGACCACCTTAAATAAGAGAGGCAGTTTCAGGATGCACAGGATTTCCTTATGACCAGTCAAAGGTAGCAATGGTCCTAAGCAATCAATTTCATTCCTCTATCCTAATTTGCCCTTATACATCATATTCAAGATTTTATCTGGACAGGGGCTGGTTGGCTCAGTGGATAAACCTCTGCCTTTTCACCTCTGGGATCATGGTTCAAGTCAAACCCTGATGAAATGCACTTGATCGTCCTAATCTAGTTCCTAGTGGACAGTATTCCCATTATCTTTAAAAGGGTCAGAGCCAAGGCCATTGGAAAGAGTGCATTGTGCTATATCTTGTCTGTTGATTAATACATTTTCAGTGACGCCAGATCCTTAACCTTCATCAGCACACATATTCCCACAAAAGGCTTAATAGAGGTCCCTCATGGACTAAACCTTTCTGCTCAATTTGCATATCATTTCATGATTTCCTGGGAATACTAAAAAAAACCACAAATAAATTACTTACAATTTAAAAGTATGTTTGCCTCAACTGTTTGCAACAACACCTCTAAGTTAATTAGCATATAACAGATCACTTTAAATCACTACTTCTCAGAGGGAGAACAAGACCTTTATTACTCAATCCGTTTTTACAGCATGTTATAAGTTTCTTCTCATACCATAGCAGCTGAAGCTGAACAGACACACAGAATAAAGGGAATTTATTCTGTGAAGGGAGTTCACTGTTCAAAACTGAGTAAGAACGTACTCTCTGTAGGAGTTCACCGTTTGCTCTCTGCATCAAGAGAACTGCTGGACAATTAAGAGTAAGAAATGGAAGTACTTCAATTCCTTGGAAATCCAGGCTGAAAATCACTGGGCTTTTCAGTGTAACACTCTTGGATCTGGTTTGAGATGAATGCTGGTATGGCACCAGTGCCCTTTGAATCTGGTGATTCTGGAGCTGTGCAGCAGCACCCTTGGGCTAATCCTTGTGCCCCAAGAAGCTGAGCCCAGGCACAGACAAGGGCTGGCAGAGGGCCTGGTGAAGGGCAGGGGCAGCACAGCCCAGGACCACCAGGGACAGCAGGGCCACCAGAGCAAGGACAACTTCACCACTAGTCACCAGCTCCCACAAACATCAATGTGCAAAAGAGATCATGATTTTAGCAGGAGTAACATCAGGTTCCATTCCTAAGACAATTAATTCACTGATTACTTTCATTACACAGTTGTGGTCCAAATCTTAAGGACACTGCATTAGCTTCTACCTGGATTGATTCTTTAACATGGATCACACGAAAGACAGGAATGTCGGCACCATTCCTCATTTCTGATTGCGGTTAAAGATTATAAAATGATTCCTAATGATTAAATCATTCCTCTGTAGTCATTACAGGTTTTTACATTCTTAATATATATTTATTTAATTGACTACTGAAGAAATACAATTTAGCTTGTGGTTCTTTGGTACAAATCAATAACATGATTATATTTTTTTCATTAAATAATTACTCCTCGTTTGCTTTTCTTTTGATTGTTTTGAAATTAACAGGGAACTCCTTTTGAAAAAAAATCTAACACTTATAGCTTGATCTATCATAAACAATTAAGGAATTTGAAAATACCTGGTAGAAGTGTAGGTTTATTCAAAAACCCCCTTCACACTGCTCCTCTCTGAAAGCGCTGGCATGCTGATTTTTATCACTGAAAGGCTGGCAAATCCAAAGCTACAGCCAAGTTTTGTGTGAGTGATGTACCAGTGAGCCACGGAGCTCAGAAGTGTGGACAGCACCACAGACCTGCTGGGGAAGTCCATGGGAGGGGTCAGGGTGCTCTGAGCCCCCTGCAGGGACCCCTTGGGTGCTTTGGTCACAGAGGGGCAGTGGGGGCACAGTGGTGGCTCCCAGCTGGGGGCTGCTGCCTCTGGGAAAGTGTGAGCAGATGAGAGAAGCCTCATTTGTGCTTTGCCATGCTCCCATGGCCAAGCCCCCAAAGCAGGAGGACACCATGGAGCTGATCAGCACAGCCTGGCTGTGTCCCACCATCCAGGTCAGAGGTGCCAAGCTTTTGCTACTTAGAAAGCAACAGGGATCTGCCTGACACTAAAGTGGAGCTCTACACACTGTCCCTCCTCCTGTCCCACCTGTCCCGGTGCCCTGTAACGCCCTCCCCACACACCCACACCTGACAGCTCAGTGTGGTTATGGTCACACCCTGGTCCATCTGAGGGAGCACAAGTCTGACATACAATTCAGAACACAGGAATTCAATATTAAGACAGCTTTGCGTTATTGCTACAGCTGTTTTCAAACAGGCTTTCTCTTTTTCCTATCACCACAGAGCTGGATAAATCTGGGTGTTCCTTTCTGAAACACAATGATACAGAACGGTCATTGCACTCGGAGATAATCAATATAGGTAATTGCTAAGCTAACTTTGGAATAAGGTACAGATAAGTCGGGTAAGATACAGATTAGTTTGGAAAAATTAGACCTGACGTATTACTGTATGCATTTCAAACTGAATTTCTGTTAAACAGCTAATTTGTACCTATATCAGATTTTTCATAAAAAAATAATCATTTTTATAAATATATCTTAAGATCCTTTTTGTTGATTACAATGTAAAAAGGAAGGAATAACTGTGTATGGACAATGATAAAGTAGCCTGTTGATAATAAATATTTGTCAGGTCTTGCCACATCCATACACATTCCAATGTTACTGAAGAGACACTGCACTGATAAAAAAAATACCCTCAGAAAAATCAATGGATTTTGAGCTAAAGCAGTTGCTAAACACACAGAAAACATCTTTATCCAACAGCCACAGTGCTGTGAAAATTCCCAAGCCTTGCATTGGTACAGCTAAGGAAAATTTAATCTTCCCAAATACTCATCAGGGCACTCCATCCTGCAGACCTGACAGCCCCACTTATAATTAATTATACAATTTCGATGGGAATATCGACTAAACAAAGCTATAAATCATAGAAAAAGTCAATAGGCATGGACACATTCAATCATGTCCCGACCAATGATTACTACTCTTAAAATACAATAATTATTTTCAGGAGCCAGCTTGAATTAAATTTCTGTCAGGCTGGTACAAGACCGGCGGTTGATGAAGGATGCGATGGATTTTTTGGGTTGAATTCGGCACAGAGACATTTATCCTTTTAGAGAGGTAGTTTGTTTTTAGTGATCATGGTGCTGCGTGTTTAACTAGACCATGAAGATTAGATTATCTCCAATGGCTCATTATATCATTTATCTTTTTCTTCCATGTTTGATCTGGAAGATTTCCCACTTCTTGATGCATGAAAGAAATGACTACTGATTTTGAAATGGAATGTGTTTAAGTGGGATTCTGCCTGTGCCTTCACACCCCATGGCCCTGTATGCAAATCAACCAGCAGCCATCCAAAATACCACTGGGACATGGCAAAGGCACCACCAGGAACAGCTCTGCTCAGCTTCAGGAATATACTGGGGGAAAATACAGATGACAGACACTTGAGTTCTTCTTAAACAAAAAGCTATAAAAGTTATTACAATAATACACACAGAGGAAAAGCTGGGACAGGAATGGCATTAGTATGGAATTGGGAGGAGAGTTATTGCTTTGAATTAAATGTCCCCAAAACTGCAAAACATCAGTGAAAGAAACATTACGTATTTCCCCAGGATGCACCTTGTGAATTTAAAACCAACAACCCCCAAAGTGATCTCACAGTGTGTTGAAGGCACGTTGCCCACACAGGCGAGCACACAGGACACACCAGTCACACTGGGATGGGATGGCAGCAGGTGCTGAAAGGGGAACCCGACCTTCACTTCCCTCGTGGGTCTCACTCCTCAAATTCTTCTGGCCTCAACAAATGAGTGAGATCTCAGATTCTCACACGGAATTAATCTCCTAGGTGAAGTCCACTTAAAAACCAGAGAGGGTACCAGGGCTTCAGCTGCCCTCCATGCCCTAGAGCCTCACAGAGAGCCCTCCAATAGCCCAGCTCTCTGTGCACAGTGGCAGAATGAGCTGTAGGCAGGAGGGGAGAAGAGAGGAGAGGAGAGAGAGGGACAGTCATGGATCCTGTGTGCATCCTACCCCTGGCACAAAGCAGCCACATGCTGTGTGAGCAGGCAGAGAACGTATTCCTTTAGATACATAACTCCTAGGAACCTTAGATGAAACAGAGAAAGCTGCGAGCAGTGATATACAGATTTTCCAAAATGAAATAAAATCACCTTAAAGAAAATATAATGCCACTTTTCACAGAAAAATCACAGTCCTTATTACAAATCAGAGCATTAGTGTTCCCTGTCTGCTGCAGGGTTTGAGATTTCTACTCTACTTATTCTTGTGTTTCTAGTATATTTTGTACACTCAGAAGACCCTAGTATTTTCAGAACAGCTTTGCATGAAGGGCTTTTCCTAAGTTACTGTGGTGCACTATGAAGAGCTAGTAATGAAACAGGATGCTTGAACAAATGCAGACCAGAGGACAGAGAAGAAAAGTGAATTGTCATATACATTTAATTTACAATTTTTTTCTATGAAAAAGAAGGTAAACACACCAAAGTTAAGAACCTGTACACAAAATAACTGGCTAAGTGATGAGGAAATCTGGAGCAGTTACTGTGTTGGTGCTTCTCATTCTGCAGACAGGAGGGCTGATAAGGATAAAGGGCTAGTTACAGAAATGCAATTTGTATGTGATTTGCAAAGTTATTCCTTCAAAAGTGTTTAGCAATGAACTTACCGCAGTGCCATTGTTATCTCTAAATACGTCTTGATTAAAATAGTCAAAGAGCTTCTTTTCTAATTGCAGCATAACCTAAAAAAAAAAAAATAGAGGAGAAAGGTCAGCAAAGCTCTCGGACTTGGCTGCCCAAAACCCAGCTGCTGGCAGTGACCCTTCCAGAGACATGCAGCCCTTTAAAACCACACAACATTTGCACATGTCCAAAGCCCCTTGTCAGCTGGCCCATTTGCTTGGCTGGCGATCACTTAAACAGATCCAATTAACTGAGCATTAGGTGTGACAATCTATATCCCTCCCCTCCCTCTACATTATCAGTTTGGAACAACTATATTCATGCTTTGTAGAAAAGAAAGTGAACATTCAACACCGTTTCTATTTACACAGGGGTGCTGAGGGCATTAAGTTGTTTACCTTTCGGTCATTATCAGATTCACGAAATATTAGCTTGACTACTTCATTTGTGTCAGCTGCCCGGATGGTCTGCATGGTGGCCTTTGCACATAGTGTCTAAGAAAAACACAAAGGGAGAAAGGGAAACAAGTTTATACACAACAGAAGGCCAGATTTAATTGAACATTATCAATTTGATGTATCTTCAATGCCCACCTGGAAATATGATTTGCTGTAGGTCAAAATACAAAGCATTGCTAATTTAAGTCACTTCCACTCATGATGGACTTGAAACAACAACTTGAATTACCATTTGGAGAGAAACAGGCAATATTAAGAAAGTATCAATCAGATAAGGCAAATAGTCTTTCAGCTTGCTACCATGCAGACACGTCCTTTCACAGATATCACACATTACTTGTAAACATCCTCCAAACCACTTCTTACAGCTCATGACTCCACACCCTGCTGGGTTCTGTGCCAGTTCCTAAGAGCTGGTAACTACATTGGCACTGCAGTTCTGTGGGTTAACTCTTGTTTGCAAAAACGTCTGCCTGTAAATTCATTTTCCAAGTACACTTTGGAAGCCTGAGCAATCTGACAGCAACTTTCACAGTTTACTTTGGATAGTAAATTCCCTGTGCAGCATTCTTTAAATTAGAGACAACATCACATCTCTAGATATTCTGAGGACTGGGTGCCTAAACACATTAGAAATCAACACTTTATCAGGAACAGAGGTATGAATTTCCACAGAAGCGTCGGCCCTCGGTCCACTGGCCACTCTCCTGGCTGAGGCCCAGCTTCCCTGGCAATGGGGAGTAACAGGGAATGGACGGTTCAAAGGGCTGGTTCCACTGCATGGCAACAGGTGAAATCTGGAGCTTTTAGAAAAGCACTTGGGCATAAATTTTACTTAAAAACATACTTTAGATTCGCTGAATCTATACTTTCAGTGAAACTTTAACTATGTTAAGAGCTTTGAAATGCAGGGATAGACTATATCTTAACTGAAGGGAGGGGTGGGCAGGTTCACCTTGAGCTCTGCAGTCCCCCCGTCTGGGCAAGGCTATGAGGGTTGTGCACAGGTAGCCCTGCCCCTCTGCCTGACTGCTGGCAACCACGAGGCAGCAGGTAGAAAGGGGAACTGAGGAAACTTCAGCAATTTTCAAAGGCAGAGACGTGCCCCCACATGTGGGAGACAGCTCAGCATCCTCAGCTGCAGCCAAGGCACAATCTGCTGACAGGATCTGTGCACAGCCCTGGATATGGATACTGGCAAAGCCCATCCTGAATAAAACCTTATTTTGCTAGAGGTATTTAACAAAAGCATGCTAAAGAAAATAACTCAGTCAAGGAAAGGCAAAGAGGAGACTGTTCTGCCTGCTCCATTCCTTTTCATAAGGGCCAGATAACAGATTTTCATTTTGCATAATATTCACTTGTAAAATGTTCTGTGGTAACAGGATAATAGAATTTCACATCCTACAACATGCTTCTTCCTCTCACAAATAGAAATACTCATATTTGGATTCATTATCAGAATTGCATTATCTATCAGACACAAGGCCATGAACTACAGCTCACTTCTCCCTTCCCCGTTCCCACTTTCTCCTGAAGGCAGAAACACATGCCAAACATGTATTTAAACAAAAATCCATCTGCTTCCAAATACTTTGGATCTCAGCTGAGGTTACTGGTGCCAGAATGGGAACAATCTGTCAATGGACATTCTGCTCCCACTTGATAAAAGATGTGATCCTTGATAAAGGCCCCTGCCTATTGCCACAGTACAAACTGTGCAAAGTTTGTAAAAAAGCAGCGAGCTGAGCGACTTCATCTTTAACGGGTAACTTGAGTGTGATTTGGTAAAAAACCCCCAAATCTGATATTTTTCTTCAAGTCTGTGAATGGAACAGGTGCTGATTCCCCATCTCACTGACTGAATGATGTCCATTCCTGACAAACTTTTCCTGATTGTTTCCTCCCTCCCCAAAAGCAGTGCCATGTCCATGGATTACACCCATCTCACTCCAGGTTTACCCTAAAATACTCGGCACACGCCAAAGCACTTGTAGGTGTCTGCACAATCAGAGGTTCCACTGGCGCACCGGGCACTAGCCCCACGGGCACAACCACAGGCTGCCCTGGGAGAACTTCATCCGCTCTGCAGGATTTTAAGGTGTTTTTTTGGATGGCTTAGAAGAAGAGCGGGAAGATGCTGGTGGTGGCTGGTTAAACCTCACTCTGTCAGGGAAGAGAAGGAACAGCACTGGGATCGTCGTGGGGGCTCCACTTCTGGGACCACTTACTTTAGGCACAGACCTCCTACCTGTTCCCTCGCACCCACCACGTCCTGTCGGATGATCCTTTTGTCCCTCAGACATGCACTGACTGCTTGGCCATCTGTGTCCGCACGGAGCCAGTGAGGTAATCCAGCAGTGAGCCATTCCCAACCGCGCTCCCTCCGACCCACTGATTGAAATTCAGAGCACAGACACATAATCGGGTCAAGCCCAAAAAAAGAGCGCTTTGGGCTCATGTGTCACAAATCAGTCTGGTCCCTTCAAACAGCACACCAGATTAGAACAAGCACCCGAACAAACCAGAGCGGAAAACCCGCCGCTCTCTAAAGCTGGTTTCTAAAGCCCTAACAAATCGCTCCATCTTTCACTCATTTAAACTTTCCAAATGAGGGTCAATACGGTCCCCGAGCATCCAAATGCTAATGCGCTTAAGTGCGCTTAAGCAGCTTTCCAGAGTGAATGGGCCAAAGAAGGGCTCGAAAAGACACGGCAGAGTTACTGTCACTGTCAAAAAGTCATTGTAGCCACCCCCAGAGTGGTTGCAATTCAACAAATTCATGATTTCTGTCTCTTAAAGGCATCTGCTTGAGAACATTTTTTTCCCTGAGCTGCTTTATCTCCCAACTTCAGTCCGTCTCCAAAAGAAAAACCCCTCGATCGACTCTTGAGAACCAATACAGAGAAAGGACCCACATACCTTATTGCTTTCAAATTTCACATGCACAAAAAGTTACCTTATTCACAGACAAAAGTGATTGGGCAAAGGTTCATTTCTTATACAAGCTGGAGCACTCCTTTTTTCCTCCTCCTTTCAATTTCTACACAGTCGTAGTCACCCAAGCAGAAAACTTTCGGGACCATGTGCCTTTTTAGGCAAGTCTGCTTATGAAGGGGTTTTTTGTTGCTAGTAAAGAAAATCAAAATGCTATGAAAACCCACTGTTCCTTGCTGAGTATTCCCTCAGAGGTACTCTTTTACAAGAGCAGAAGAGGGAAAAGCAGATATCAAAACTCAACATAACTGATTTTTGGTTTTTTTAATATTTTTTCTTTGGAAATAAGATTTGGTTAAAAAGCTTGCAGGAGAGCTGCATTCAGAGGTGAGAGACAGCTAAGTATCCAGCCTTTCCCTAGCAAACACAGCTGTGTCTCATTCCTATTTTCCCATACTCCACACAGGTAGATGCTTTGTAGTACTTCTGAAATAATCTTTTGTGATAATTTATTTGTATTGAATTGTAAAACATAACAACAACTTTCCTGACAATGGCCTTGGGATGCAGAAACAACGTCCTATTAGGCAAAGCTAGGAGGGAACGTTTTTTTATACTGGCAAGAGACAAATCTGTAATTTCTCCTAAACTTGGCAATCCTCAGAAATGGAAAGCTTGTTGATTTACCGCATAATACACCTTCAAAATGCACCTGCTCCCCCATACACACCACACAGCCAAGTGTTTCAGACTGTATTTCTGCACACCTACAGTAAAAAGGAATATAGACATTAAAACAATTGTGTTATATATATAAAGCATACAACAGTCTATAATATATTTTACACTGTGTTTGTATGGAAGCACCGTGAGCAGCTGTGGACTGCTCTGCTGCTTCCTGCTCAGCTGAAAACTGCAGCTGATTTTTCATTGATTTCACACTCCTGCTTTCTGAACAGTCTTGAGACTGAGTCCACCTCTTAATGTGTGAGATATTACATGCTTGTAAGTACTTCAAATAAAAGTTTTTTGGGGAAAAAAAAACCAAAAACATGGTATCCAAGCACTCATCCTGTGCTATTTCACCTGTCTACTGATGCTAAAGATGTGTATTATTTTTCCCAATTATTTGAATACTTTTCTTAGGACTTACTACTACTTTGAATTCTTCTAAAAAAAAAAAGAAAAGAAAGTAGAAAATATACATTGTTCTTTTATAATTAAGAAAGTTCAGCAGTAGTTGCCATTGCAATTTGCAGTGAGCTGCACGGATTGACACAGACGTGTTTGTGGCTGTGAGTGCCAGGAGAGAAGTGCAGTCTGAAGACTGATAACAGGAGCCAGGTGAAATAAGGTCTTGAGCACATGAGCAACCAAATCAATTAAATTTAAGATATTTCATTTTATTCCGGTTACATACTCTGTGGGTTCTGGCAGGACAGAAAAGACAGATGTACATGCATCATCTAATTATGACAGTGAAATACTTCTTCTGAAATGCTGCTCAAGACTCAAAATCAATCTGAGACGTATTAAATTAGGATAATCAAATGCTTTTTTATTATTATCTGGATGCAAATTGTATTTGAAATAATCAGCAAGGTAAAAGATTTGCTACTTTGAGAATAACAGGAATGTGACTTGTTTGGGCTCCTCCTTTCCTGCGAGGGGCTGATACAATTTCCTGGATATTGGGAATACACCATCAGCAAATTCACCAAATCACATGATTTAAGAGAAATAAAATTTGCAAGTGAGAAAAAACAAAGTTAAATGTAACTTTCTGAGTCAATAGGAGGTGAGCATTTAGCTATAGGACAGGTAACACTCTGGTTTTCAAAGTCTACCTGCCCCTGAAATGGAGGCTCATTTTAGCTGATTTTTCAGAGCCACACGGAGGTTTTTGGCCTCACAGATGCTGCAAACGTCAGAGGCATCACAGGGCTCAGTCCCCCAGGGTGCAGCAATCAAACCCTATCTGAGAGGACAGACACTTCTATAGCAAAAATATTCTTTAGACTATATATTAACTTGTGTTAACTCTAACTGTGTGCAAATAGCAATAATGTCCCAGAGCAGTTACTCCACTTGTAATACTAATAAGCTCTGAGGAGCAGGAATTGAACTCAGCGGTGACATAAATGTTACTTCAATAAAGAACAAATACAAACAAGTATTAATGAAAAGCCACTTAAAGTATCTCTATGGAAAATGACTTTCTCTTAGAATGTTTCCAGAGGAGTCAGCTCATGTCCAGGAGCGCAGAGGTGGCAGAGGAGCCAGGTGGAAGGAGAGTGGGAGCCCCCACAGGTCATGTGCCCTGTGCGTGGCCCTCCTTCTGAGGGCACATCACTGCTCATGACACGACTCTGCTGTGCCTGTACCATGTCAGGATTGAACCTCACAGGCAGACTGCAGCAGCACCAGTGAGAGCCTGGCCCAGGAGACCCTCAGGACCTACAGCATCACTCTAGCTCCCTCCATACAGATCCCTCCCACTGATCTGTGGCACAGGGATATCCTGGGATTTTAAAATGCCTCTTTGGGTGGTGTTTGTGACCAAAAAAGCTCAGCACCAAAACACTATCCTCATGTCCCAGTTGTCCCAAAGATCTCCTGCCTCCCTATAATAAATGATCCCCTGGAAACAGTTTGCCTTTGGTCTCAAGCACAGCACATCGCTGTAGACCCAGCCTGGGCAGGGAAGGGCATCAGAGCAGCCAGCCCAGGGCTGGAAGGGCTGGCTCGGTGCTGGAATGGTTAGCTCAGGGCTGGAATGACCAGCTCAGGGCTGGAATGGCCGGCTCACAGCTGGAATGGCCAGCACAGTGCTGGAATGGTCAGCTCAGGGCTGGAACGACCAGCTCACAGCTGGAATGACCAGCTCAGGGCTGGAATGGTCAGCACAGTGCTGGAATCGTCAGCTCAGGGCTGGAATGGCTGGCTTGGTCCTGGAACGGCTGGCCTGGTGCTGGAATGGCTTGCTCAGTGCTGGAATGGCCAGCCCAGTGCCATGTGTTGGTGGCACAGCCTGTCCTTCCCTAGGTCTGGAGGGAGCCCCGAGGTCCTGCACCATGTCCCCTGGCCTCAGCAGCTTTGCTGTGCCAACAGCTGGTGGCAATGACAACTCTCTTTTTAATTACCTTCTTCAGAAAATAATCTGAATTAAATCCAAAAGGCCTCTGCCTCTGACTCCCCAAGATTACAGATCAAGCTAGAACTCCTTTTCCATCAGACATATTCACCTGCATGCTGACTACCTTCTCATTTTCTCTCTCTCGCTCTCTGGTCAGGTTCCACATCTTTTTTCATTCCCTCATTTTGTTTTCCTGACTATGTTCTCAAGCCTGGGTGCAGTGAAGCATCTAAACACTGATTCACAAACAATTCACCAGGAGCTGTCTGGCACCTGTGTGAATCAGGACATGGAACTGTGTGGGGCCTCTGTGGACAAAGGTAAAGGCGCTCCCCCTGCCCCCTTTTTAAGGTCTCAGTTTAAATTCACTTGCTGACATTGATAATACGCATTCAGGACTTCGATCAGATCCAGATAAACCCACAGCCCTACAAGAGCTGGAACTCGGAAGCAGTGTGCTAGAAAAATCCCTTCCCTCCTCCTGTCCATCCCTCTAATAATTTTGCTTCACTACTTGATGTCAAGTAGTCCTGGGGATATTTTCATAGACAATTATTTGCTTTTTCATATTACAGAAACTGGAACAGTCCAAGTGTTCCTAGGGAAATTCTCTGCATATATGCAATATATGCTGTCTTGTCCCATAAAGTGTGAACCTCTTCAGATTTACTCAAGACATTCTATTATTTCTCTTCCATTATTTTTTCTGCTTTGGCCAAGCAGCAGTACCAGCTTGAAAAATTTCTTGTTGGAAACCTTCAGAGCACTCACACTTTTTCACTCCAGCTGACCAAGCAGAGGACTGGGTGTATTGTTTCTATTCAGCAAAGACTTTGATGAAGCACACAGAATCTGTGATGAAAGTCTATTTCTGTAGAAAAATGTAAAATCCTCTGTTCTCTTGAATTCAGGAAAAATGAAATGAGAGGCAGCTTCTCTCCTTGTAGCTAAGCTTGCTTTTATCTATCTTGCAGACTAAGAACCTCTACTTCTTCTACTTCTTTTCATTTTAAAAGCAAAACAGTTTGTGAACCCCATCTGCTCCCATGTGCCTTGCAATTGCCTTTGTTTTGAGCGGTAACATTTGCCTGTGTTTGTGCTGACGGTGTTTGTGTTTCTGCTGCCTCCAAATGCCGTGGTTTCTTACAGCCATAAGAAATTAAACAGGGGAGCAGTAACACTGAGGAGCAAAAATTTAAGCCAACATTTAAGAAATTTCTTTGGTGCTTCTTGACTCCCTTCCAGAACTGGACACCACAGGTTTCCAGGTAACTGGAGTCTGTCAGCCTCATCCTCCTTAACCCTCGCAGGGAGTCCTGACCCAGCGCACCGAGACTGCAGGCACAGCCAGCCCCTTGCCTCCATCTGACTTCAGCACAGGCTCAGAAACACTCCCAACCAGCACTGCCAAAATTCAGGAGTTTGTCCTTTAAATTAATGGAGAGTTTTGTACAAGATCAATGGTGTGACACAGCTTAAGATCAAGGCTTTATCTCTGGAGAGTGTGAGTCTTCGGCTCCCACAAAGTAGACTCCCAGCAGTAGCTACCATCAGGAGCTGACTTTTATAACATGAAATGTTGGGCAATTCTGAAATCAAACCATGTATGTACTTAAAATCTAGATGGCTTTATGCAGCTACTGAATACTTTTAATGACAAAATTAGAAATATAAAGAAGTAAAAAACTTGTTTCTTCTTCGTATTATGCAAAACAGAAAAAAAAAAAAATTAGTCCCTTAAACAAAGACAGAATTGAGACGCAGAATAGGAAAGTGACTTGCATGAGGCATGAGTGCATTGTGGGCTGCCAGCAGCTGAGGCCTGGGCTCTTGCTAAGCCTGAGCACAACTGTGGGATGGACAGGTGCCCTCCAGGATGGACGTGTGCCATTCAGGTAATCAGCTCATCACAACCATGAACAGCAAAGTGGGAGAGATGCCCATGTTTCTTCTACTGTTTCCTGTCTATGGGAAAAAACCACCCTTCCTCCAAGTTAACTTTACTTTTTAAGGAAACAAACATGACAGGAAAATGTCACTGTATCTGTTTTCTGGACCTGAACAAGCTGGGAATGCAAAATTCACTGTGTTGGTAACTGAAACATGCTGTATGGTGTTATGGTGAGACTAAAACCTGGCTGACCAGGTGATGCCCTGCTGATGCAGCATGTGGACCATTTCCTTACTGTATTTTTCCCCTTTTTTTCCCGTTTGTCCAGCCTCTCTGACTCAACTACTTTTCATCCTGCCATATCTCATTCATTTCTCATCGATGTACTCCCTGTCTCGTTCCACATCATTTGCTCCTTTATTCACGTTTGAAATGGAATATGAGTCCAGCAGCCTGTAAGTTCAAATAATCCTTTTCAGCTAGTTATGTTCAAATAGCTCGGAGAGCCATGAGGTGGGACTGCTGAATTGTGCCTCTCCCATCACTGTGGTCATGCAGGTGCCAAGTACCTGCCTGTGGCAGCACCCTGACCCCTCTGAACAGCAGGGCTGTCCCCAGGCACGTTGCCCACCAGTTTTTCTTCAAAAAGACCCAAATCATCATGGAGTACTCCCATTTCCAGGAGCCCTTATTCACATATTGAAGTAAATGTTTTTGGATAAAATGATTAAAGGATATCTTTGTAAAATACTGTGCTGGGTGTGGACCCAAGGTTTCCTATATCCTCCCTGATGAAACATCTGTGGGGTAAAACAGTTGGTGTGGAGACAGGAAACAAGGTGGTATATTCTATGTACCACCTCTCTTCATGATCCTGGTAAGGCAGCTCCGCATCCCCTCTGGTGTGGTTTGGGATGGTGAGAGAAGGACGGGTTGTGCAGCACTGCAGTGTTCAAGACTCCCTAGGGCACGGCCTCCACTGAGAGGTCCAAAGCTCAGCTGCCGACCAACAACAGCCCTCAGCCAGCTATTGAGACACAGTTGATCAGAGAAAGACTTGGAGGACCAGCAACTTCACAGCACCGGCTGGGGATCCGGAGGGATTTAACCCTGCAATGAATGCTGATCCCTGGCTCACTGGACCCTGGTAGGTGTCACAGAGCACCCCTGAGTGAGGACAGAAAGCTGTGCCAGAAGCACGACTACCAGGGCCGTCCTGCTTGTAAGGACCAGTGACTCTCTGGAGGGGATGGGACCCAACTGGTCCAACAATCAGAAAGCCCATTCTAAAGAGTTTCTGAAACACAGATGACATTTTTTTCCTTAAAGTAAATCAGGATTCAAACATGTTGAGAAACACAGAAGAAATAGAGAGCTCCCAAGTATGCTAAGAGAGGAAAAAATGCGAGTTCAGAAGTGTTAATGCAGCATCACTTAGAACTCACAGCTGGGGCTGGCTGCTGAAGTGCTATTCTTTCTGCTGTATCTTTAAGTGCTGTTAAATTCATTTGTCACTTGATCGAAAGCCAACAGGCTACAAATCTCCCAAGCCCCTCTCGCGCTGAATAGTGACAGGAGGATTCTGTTCGGCCGTCAGGAAACATTTGTGCGCGGCTCTGTCCGCAGTCGTACACGCCACTTTAACTCATCTGCCTCCCCATTCTCCACAGCCCGGGAGGACAAATTGCTCACTGTGGCTCCCTTTCAGAGGCAGCACAGCGCGCAAAGAATCATGACTGAGCAGAAACACAAGGAACAGGCACATAAAAATTCATCACTTTGGCCTCCTGACCTCTTGCCACTGGATTTGGCAAACCCCGTCTCAAAAAGTAGCACCGAGGGAGAGCTAAGCAGAGCGGCTGAGTGAAATTACTGACAAAAAATATCTTGGACACAGGAAAACCCCACCAGATGCTTCATTGTCTTTGCAGAGAAGTGGTGCTGAAAAAGGGGGTGATCTACCACATGGCATATTGGGTGGAATAAGTAGTGCCATTGTTTCAGGGCAGCTCTGTCACTTTACTGACCGCAATACAAAGAGGTGTAAAGCAAGATTTAATCCTGACTTTTTAGTCAGCAGATTAAAACCAATCATGCCAGATGTCCACAAGACTGTTTAACATACAGAAAGCTTTTTCATACTCTACAAAAAAGTGAAAGCTGTAATAACTTCTTCTTTATTTCCTCTAGAGAGGCCTTTTTCACTCACTTTTAGTCAGAAGAAAGGGAGATGTTGTAATGGATTTTAAGATGTGCTATTAATTTTTACTCTAGGCTTTGCGCTCTTTTCCCTTTTGAGACAAATAAAGTAGATGCTTTTACCCATCCAAAATCAGACAGGTTATGCCAAAGAAAACTGCTGGTATAAAAAAGCTGTGATTTCAAAAAGAATTTACACCCATTAAGACCAGAAATGGGCGTTATCAGCAGTGTTAAAGTTCCTCTCCATAATAATCGAAACAGTGCAAGACATGAAGATGTGGTGGTCATGCTGAGAAAGACAGAGATCATCCCTTTGCCCCCCAAACTGGAACTGTGCTGGTGTGACTTTGTGCCCCGGTGTCTCCTCATGCCTGGTCTGAGATGTGCTCTGCTGCCTGCCTGGAGCAGGAGCACAGGGACACATGGCAGCCTTGGGGCTGGCAGGACCCCCAGGGAACCCTGGGTGTAAGAACCCTCTCAGGGCCAGCACTCTGGGGGCAGGTCCCCTCTGTGCCCCCGGACATGGGCTGGCAGGGAATGCCACCTCCACAGTCACTCCTGCAGTGGGACCCAGAACCCTGACCAAGGTCACTGCAAGTTAAACTTGAGTGCTCCTAAGTGATATTCCTCTTTAAAAGTACTCACAGAGTGCTCTTCTTTAAACTCACCTACAAAACTGCTACACAATTTGCAATGTTGCTGCTTTCTCCTTTTTCTATTTATAAACAAATTAATACCCAGAGGTATTACCATACAACATATAAATTCAATACTTACTGTACTTCTAAAACATGTTTAGCAATTTTTCCCGCTATATTACCAAAGTGGAAAAAAGTCTGCATATAAGTGCCCCGACCTGAATTTCCACAGCCAAAAATGCTGATAAATTCAACAAAACTCAGAATGTACACTTGATTTCTCATATTAAATTGCAAATAACGTATGCATGTAAGAAAAATAATTGAGTTCTTTTTGGAAAAAAGCTATAGAAAAAATATATGTCCTTAAAATTCCAGTATTAGGCTGATTTGTATCACATATATCATTTAGTAATTTGGCAGCAAGAGAATGCCTTGCTTGGCATCCCTTATCTATCAGCTGCCTTGGAAAAAGTACAACTTACATATTTCATTTGTTTGCTTGTCTTGTGCTTTAACAAAATCCTCATTACAAGCTTCTAAAATAAAAGCAACCATCTTAGTGCATCCCTGATCTACACCAGCACTGTTAAACTTCATTTCATACCTTGTAGAGACCTAAGTGAAAAGTTAAGATAAACCAGACAGACTAGCAAGGCACTGCCTTAGGTCTGCTGACACTAAGTTAAGGACAGGCACAGCTTTTTCCTGGCTGCTTAGTCCTTTCAGAGAACACCTGTCAGACACCTGTAGCTCTTCCTGCTGCATCACTGCAGGAGGGGAGGACAGTGCTGAGCTGCCCAGACAGCTGTGTGCGAGCACAGCTCTTCCCTCCTGCTGCACCTGAACTGCTCTGTGTCCTTCCAAACCAGGGGGCCACTTCTGGAACTCATGTCAGACAAAAGGATAAGTGTGTTTGGGCTGACCATGGTCTGTAGCACCATAAACCACAGCCACAGTTACAAGGACAGTACTGTGCTTCCTTCCTGGAAAATGTGTTTCATTAGGTTAAATAAGCTGCACTATTTGTCTTTTTCATCATCATCCTTACCGTATTCCTTGCAGGTCTCGTGTCATACAAACTAATGATTCTGTGATTCTATATTGACCATTTTGGCCAGGCAGATACCTCCAGTACTGCTCCTCTTTTCCCCAGTGCATTATGGTGGCTGAAAGGTGTAAAACAAGCCTTAAAGCTTCTGGCCCCTCTCTCTTGTACCAAGGGGACGCAGGCAGGCATCACAGTGAAGATGATGGTATTTTCTGTGTTACAAAGCTCTCAAGCTACCTAACAGGAATAAGTCAACTAAGTGTAAATCTGACTAAGGGATTTCTGCCATTTAAACACTTATTTCACCACTACTTATTCCAGCCTGGAATCTGTACAATTTTAAAATGACAATTCTACTCCCTACTTCTGAATTTCTTCAATCAAGTCTTGTGGGTGGCCCTCAAGATACATTTTACCAATTTTTCATGCCCATCCCTCGAAATGTGACCCTGCTCCTGTGCTTTTATCTCTCTGACAACTTCACACAGGAAAACATGCAGCCCCTCTGATAGCATGAAATCGGAAACAATAGCCTCTGGAAACAAAGGGGAGGAGGGAGGCAGGATACAGTCCAGGTCCTCACTGATTTTAGGCACAAACAGATGTTCATAGGACCCGATACCCTGAGCAAGCTGAAAGGAAAAGCTTGTAAAAGAAATGGACCTTAAAAACAATGTATTGAAGAGCTTTAAATAAAGGCAAAGGGAAAGCAATATGGCTTTCACTGATAAATCTCAGCAAAGAAAACCAAAGTGGCACCATGAATTTCAATGATGCATTTTTCTTTCTCAATGAACTCTACAGCTCATTTTGAAATCTCCAAATTGCTCAAATCTCAACTTAGTTTACAAGTCTCCCATAGCCATTAAAAGATTACAATACAGGCATTTCTATTTCTCGTAACTAATCACCAGAGCTGGGAACACCCAGCGAAGCCCTGAAATATAGGCTAATGCCATTATTTTAAAAGCTGCTTATAGCTCAACAAAGAGGAATATGCTGAAAGAATCTTGATTGGAAAAAATCTTAGACTAGCTGTTGGAACAAATTATGTTCAATCTCCTGCTCTTTTCATGTGCACTATTTCAGACTCAAAAGCCCCATGGAAAGAATCCCTGAAGCGCTGTCCTGAATTGGACCCGGGTTCTGTTTCACAAAAGCCAAAACACACCATTTACAAACGAAACAAAGTGTGGAATCACTTCTCCGACTGAAGTTTCTGCTTTTGTGATTAAAACTTTCTTCCTCTCTCTTGAAGAGCCTGCCATCCAAAAGGCCCCATGCCATGCTCCAATGCACAAAATACATGGATTCATTACAGGAGAAAAAAAAACCCTGAAAAATTTGGCACAAAGGCGGGTGCATAGCTTAAGTCCTGTTTAGGGTAGCCCTCACTTGAACTCCGCTCATTTGCACAGATTTTACCTATTGATTGTCTCTATCAGGGATACAGTGGATGGCTAAAAGGAATGTTCCATCAGCTGCTTGTGGTCAGGTGCAGATTTAACTTGGTGATTAGCATCAGTGAAATGCACATAGTAAAGAAATAAAGAAGTGGTATCTTCCTTCACCAGCATCAAACTCAGTATTTTAATGACAAGCAAAGCTGAGACCAAAGTTATCTAAGTCAGGAAGCTTTAAGAAATCACGAGTCAAAGCTACAGCCAGAAGTGACCGTGCATTTGTCTTGTCTAATCATATACACCAGATCCTACATCGCGCCAATTTCCTCTTGAACTGAAGCAAATGGCACCTCTTTGACTAAAACATACTTTCAGAAAGGCTTAACCTCTTGGAAAGCCATGGGACACTCACCAATTCCTCTGGCAGCTGCTCCAGAAACAGAAGCTCTTATTAATCACTCCCGTGGCTAATTTCCCATGTATGATTTTTCATTTTAAATTGTCCATTAGCAGCTTCTAAATGTCACTTAGACATAGAAGGAAGGGGGACGCTGCTGTGAACACATCAGAGTGTGAGACCGCAGCCTTCTGACTGCACATTCCTGGGAAACCCTGTGCCCAACAGCCAGGGTTAACCTGAGTCCAGGTCTAAGGAAGCCTGGCTCAGCACACCTGGCCCTATGAGCTCTGAAAGAAGACTCCTCCTTGGCACCCAGACCCGGCCTAGGGTCTGGGTAAGAGGACACAGGGCCTTGCTCTCTCTCCTGTCACACCAAATGATGTCTTTGCAATACATGCGGTGGAGGTACGAGATGAATTTCAATACACCAGCTCAGCAGTCACATGCAAAACCAAATTCCCAATTAAAAAAACATACCTAAAGATGCTGGACTGATTATGCCATGGCATTGCCATGGGAGCTGAGCTCGAGCTGCTGTTTGCCCTGCCTCCTACTGCTCTGCCAGTGACCCCTTGGTGCTTCTGCCTGTGCAACACAGCCCAGCACAAACTTAAACAGAACTCGTCTTGCCATAGCATCATTTGATTTCACTTCACAATTTTCATCCAAGCTGTTAATCTCACAAGAAACTGTCTTATTCAAGCAAGTTTTGTGGTTGCATTTTATCCTTCAATTTTTTTTCTCACTACCAACTCTTCCACCATTAGTTTCCCTGAAATGAATGTCTAAGCTAACGAGTCTTCAGCTAATGAGAATCTTGCTCAGTGCTTTCCTCCTTTCTTTCCTCTTAACTACAGGAAGAAATCTATCACTCTTCTAGCATTCTGCAATGTCCCAGGTACTCCAGTTTGTTCTAAACTAACTTTAAAGTCTGTTGGCTACAGATGAGCAATTATAGTTGGCCAGTCTTACTGCTTAAACTCCTTCTGACTATGACTGATCTAACGGTCAGGAAACATCACCCAGGCATTGGTGGCTCAAAGCTTTCCTTCTTTTTAAAATTATACACAAATATGTCAAGGTAAAGAGATTTCCAGTACATTCCCAGAAAACATTAATGATTTTTCTACTACCAGATGTGAGCAGAGCTCTTGAACATTTCACTCAGGTACAATACTGACACCTTGTCAATTCAGCACTTGTTAAAACTGCAAAAATAAAGGACAGAAATTAAAAATAAATCTTGCTGGCTCATCAATGACATTTACAAGTGGGCTAATACTGGAAAGAGTTACCCTTGATAAGCCTTCCACACCTACTGAAAAGAGGTTCTCATATTTATGTAGTGGATACTCACTACTCATTATCTTGACTTTTGGATTGTCATCAGGTATTTCAGAGTGAGAAAACCAAGACAGACTAGGCTTTTGAATGGCACTGAAAGAATGCTTTTTCTGCATGACTGCTAATACTGTAGTATTATTTGTAATTGCAGTACTGAACTATCCATAACAACGTGATTTCAGAACTGTATGAACTAAACAACAAATGTGGTTTGCACTAACTGTGACATGTTTACTCCATAAGGGACATCCTTTAACTTCTCAGAAGTATACTCACAAGAAATTCATCTGCCCGTATTAAAGGATTTTAAAATTACCATTATAAAACCACAATAAATTAGTACACAGAGCTGCTCAGTTAAAAACCTGTAATTCACAGGCTTTGATGCAAGTTCCATTTAGTTCTAGAGAAATTATCAAAGGTGAGAACAATGTTAATGGTAACAGCCTACATATATCCATCTGTACTTCTCAGTGCACATTCATGGCTGAAAAAAAATCTGTGCAAGTTACTGGCAAAAAATCAACTGAAACAGTCAACTCTGTAGAAATCACTGGCAGAAATTGCCTTTCATTTCAATGGTCTCAGGTTTTAACAGAAATTCTGACAGCAAGGGGCCAACGCTGGCTGTTTGCTGGAGCACACACAATATGCAGCATCAGGCAGAGGTTTGAGGCTTCTGCAGAGTC
The DNA here is from genome assembly GCF_003984885.1 of Neopelma chrysocephalum. NCBI lineage: Eukaryota > Metazoa > Chordata > Aves > Passeriformes > Pipridae > Neopelma > Neopelma chrysocephalum. Next base: position 1,968,787 of record NW_020897747.1, on the reverse strand, counting down.
TGACTACAATAGAATTACAGCCTTAATTTTGTCTACCCCTGCTTTTATTGTTTGTCATTGTTTCTTAGAGTTATTCTGCTGTCAATATTTGAAGAACAGAATCCTGTCTGGATATTGATTTCCTAAAGACTTTGAATCACTGCCTTCATAATGCATATATTTTAAGGCAAGTGCATGCAAAAGGTGGAGGTGAAGCTGCTTATTGAATTAAATCAATACAAGACACCATATTGGCAATTATCATCTAGTATTCATTTTATATAATGTAAAATACCTGGCAGACAGAAGAAAAACAAATTTCCATCCCACTTTGGCAATCTTTAATTTAAATCTCTTGTATACTCTGGACCTTTGGCTTGCTGAAGTTCAGCTGTTGTCACTCAAGCATTTAGCACACACTGCACTCTGCTCCAAAGATGGGATTCCACATCCTGTGGTTCCCACGGAAGGGAAGGCACAGAGAGCAGTGCAGCTGCACTCTGGAGATGCTTCTCCAAGGGCAGCTAAGGGGCTGTGCTGAGGGGACTTCATGACTAAAAAAACCCCAAATGACAGTGAGGGAGAAATACGGGATCCACATCAAAGTCCAACTCAATCCAGGTTACGTTTGTGTTCTGCAAGTTTAATGACAATACCACAGTTACACTGCATTCAGCTGAAAACAAAGAATTAAATCTGGTTTAACTTTCAGGGAAGTATTAGGGCTATATGAATAAAAGTAATCTAGAAATAGCATTATAGAAACATGTGATTTCCATAAACAATTCACTCAGTGTATGCATTTCTTTGCTGTCCCTAAGGGAGCAGGAGGATCCAAGTGCCAGAACACGGTGAGGATTGGAGCTGGTTGGATGGAACCAGCAGCAACGTTCCGTAGTCCCTTCTTGAGGCTGGAGAGCAAACTAACAGCCTCTGCCCATCTGAGAGCTATTTGCTGTGCTCCAGAGCACACAGGCTGTGTGAAGGCTGGACAGGAGATGATGGGAATTGTCCCAGAGCCCCTGAGCAGCCCCCCTGCACTGAACCACGTGGGCAGGCTGAGTGCCGAGGCCTCGGCCTCTGTTCCTGACAGCTCTGCCTGGCAGGGGCCAAGAAAGCTCAGGGAGATGTCTTCCCTCCAGGAGGCTGATTTCCACCCTTTCCTGGCAGGAAAGCAACAGAGGCTGAGCACATCCTTCTGCGACACTGAGGTGTGTCAGCGTGCTGCCTCTTCCCGCTGCCTCTGTGTGGGATGGGGAGCACTGGGATTGGGAGTGTTGGGATGGGGAACATCACCTGCAGCAGTGTGTGCCAGGAAGGGGGACCCTCACCTGAGGCATTCTGTGTGCCCCAAAAGAACCATGGCCCACTCCATAGTCTTTTCTCCCACCCTGAAGGAACAGTTTCCAACGAGTACAAGGGAGCTGACCCCTCAAACAGTTTTTATGTGGGCTCCAAGACCGCCATCACGGAGGCTGAAGTCAGAATCTACTCCTACCAGGGGGCTGTCTCATGTATACTGTGGATTTCTCAACCTCTACCAGAAAGTGCTATTTAACTGTTAGTGTTTATTTGTCCCACTGAAAGGTCAAGTTACACAAGAGTGTGGAAAGTCATCCACAAAGGAAACAACAAAAGCCAGCAGAAGCCAGATGAAACATGACTTTGCAGAAAGGTCCACATGGGTAATATACCTTGTTCTTCCAGAGGAAGACACCATGAAGGAAAACGGTAGTTTTCAAGGATTTTATTGGCATACTCTTAACCAATTAAAGAAAAAAAAAATCTATTCCATGATTGTTGAGAATAACATCAGACTGTATAGGTCAAAAATTGACTGACATCACTCTGGACAGGCACTATTGAGACACACAAAGAAGCTGTTGTGCCTTTAAGCTTATGGTACATTGCAACACAGTAAATGAAAAGCCACTATTATGAGGGGATGTTTATGTCAGTATCTAAAACAAACCTTCTTTTTACTAGGATAATACTGTCTTAAATTGTTAACTGTTGATCAGATAAACAACATGTGATAAAGATCCTATAATCTCTTTTCATACAATTGGTTTTAACCCCTTAACGGCTTTGCATATTTAAATATTCCACATTAATGAGCCTTGTGAAAGCTCATAAGAGCTGTAAATGACATCCTAACAGAGTTCTTGTGTAAGTAGTAATGCAAGAACTGAGGATTGCATTTTAAATAATGTGGAGATTAGAGGCTAAAATTTTCTCAAGAGATAAGGTCTCAGTCACTACCAGAACTTGAATCCCACCCCCTTCCCATTCTTTTGGCCTCTGTGTGAGAAGGAACAAATTTGACCTCCCTGGCCAGGCTGCAGATTTAAGAAATGTTTCACACAGTGAAGGACACAGGGAACCTCTCTGGCCATACGGTACCAAAGGTTCCCCATTTCAGAGGTGACACTTGCAAGGTGTTCTCCCAGTGGCCCTTCAGCAGGAGAACGGTCCCACCATCACCTCATTCCCTGTTCATTTGAACTCCTACAGCCTACCCTCCAGCTAAGAAAAGCCCCAATTACTAAATGTCTACATTAGGGTAAAACAGTGCATACAGTTCACAGTGAGGGTAACCGAGGGGCCTGGAGGGGGGGTACGACTGCTCCTGAGCTCCCCTGCTCTCTGCCAGTGGCTGGAGCCCTTTTACCTGACCTTGGAACACCTGAGGGAGAAAGACTGGAATTCAACATGTTAGCTCCTCCTTCCAGCTGCTGCTTCACTCACAGGAGGAAGAGAAAATCTTTAAAGGTCTCCACTGAACAGATGCTGCGTGACTGCACAAAGGGCCAGGAAGCTTTTCAGAATTTTTAAAAAACAATCCTTCTTTCCTTGGAGAAGGAGTAACCTAAATGTTATGGCAACTATTACAGTTGATTTCAGATTCCTGGGCTGGCTACCATTTTGCATATTTTGCTTTGAAGTGTCAAATTCTCATCTCAAATTGGGACTGGGAAAAATGATACATTATGGGAAATTGTATTCTGAGAAAGGTAAAATTGCTGTCTGTATTACCAATACTAATAAAGATAGATTTGTGTATACAGCATGTGGATTGAAAAATCAGCATTTCCTTTAATAACACACAATTATAAAATGCAATGAAGACCTGCATCGAACACAAATTTTTTAGAAATTACCACTGTGTGAGTCCTCCTCAGAGGGGCCAGGGAACAGAATCTGCTGGCCTGTTTCTTACCTCTTTGCTACAGAAATAACAAAGGAAGAACCATGAAGGAGATAAAAGTAACGAGCAGCACATGCTTATTCCATGGTGCTGAGCAGTTCAGGGTGCGTTTTCTGAACCTTCTTAAAATGAATACTGATACCTATGCTAATTTGCAGGGAAATATGGACTTTCAGACCAGATCCTGTGAGGCAATGTTAGTGCTGAGAGGGCTGAAGAAGCCAGAAGAAAGAGAAACAAATCTGTCTGCTGAGGAGCTGTGCAGAGCTGTACCTGCACTGTGAGGTACAATCCAACAACGTTCTGGACACCATACATTTTTATGTATGTTTGAGTGGGATGGAATCAAGCAGAAATAATATAAAAGTGGATTTATTGAGTGATAATTACATACTGAGGAATGTGTTAAAGAAAAGGAAAGAAATGGGACAGGCAGGGACCTGAGAGCTACAAAGTACACTGAAGTTAGCAGGAGGTTGCAATGTTAGAAGAATTTCATTCAACTACTAAATAGAGTTGAAAAATTCAGTCTGGCAAGAGAATTTGTTCTGGTATGTGCTTTCTTTAAAAAACCTGAATTGGAGGATTTCTTTGACTGAAGACTGCACATTTTATTTACTCTTTGTCAAGCCACCAGGTTTATTTCCCTTAAACTTTACTAATATCTTATTTTACTTAGAACGCCTTGAAAAGCAAGAATGAATAAAGTTTGTAACGGGTCAAAAAGCTACTCTATCCCTGATAACAGTATGTCTTTCTGTCCTACACTGCACCATCGAGGTATAATGTCCCACTACAAATGAGTTTTACACACTTTAGGCATCTCAGCTTGTCCATTCACCCTGAGGCTGTCCCGTTTACCACTGGTCAGTGCTCAGAAGGTGCCACTGCAAACTTCACAGTAATGACAGAGCTTTTCTCCCAGCAACACTAAATGTGCATCCAAATCTAAATAAAAATAAGGTTGCTCTTTTTTAATAAAATATTGATCTTGGTTCCTTAGTGCACTTTTCTATGACTTTTGAGAATAAATACTTTCAGGTAATAATCTGTTAGAGGAATTTTTAAAATGTTTTAACATTTAAAAAACATCCAGGGATTTTGTGCATTCAGTTCATCAACTCTCACTGTATTTCTTACTGTAACTCAAGAATAAAACTCGCCATTGCAACGAGAGTCACTGACAGAGGCACATATGATCCCATTCCTTGCTTTCACATAGATACCAAATTCTTTCTTCCCAATTTTGTTTTTGACAAGCAAGCAAAATATCATTCTTCAATACATGCTGGGTTTCGGTTTTTTTAAATCCCTTCTAGACGTCCATTTATGATAATGAAAATAGAGGTATACACATGATATTGATATACTGCACATATGCAGAGTGTAAGCCTTTCCTTCCCCCACTCTCCTTTTCTTTTATACCATCAGTGGGTGCCTTTCAAATACTAGTGCATAATTCATCCATAGATGTTAAAACTTTCTATCACAGTAACACCCAGGAATAAACTGAAATGTAAAAAGAATGCCTTTTTTGCAGTTCTTCTAAAATGACATAATTCTAAAAAAAGGTATTTTACAGCATCTACCCAGGTGATATTTTGCCTCTGTTGAGCTGCTGAGTTTCTATGCTAGATATAAGCAAAAACCCAATCAATAGGTGGCTTTACTTAAGTACTCATTACAGACTTACACTAAGCATTACAATACTCCATTAAATTATTAAAATTACACCTGCTTTGATAACTTTGAAGTCCAGATGTTATTACTGGTTGGTTACATGTGTGTTTTTCTAGCCCCAGTCCCTGCTGTACCACAAGCATCCTCGCCCTGACTGAGAACAGTTGCTTGCCAATGCTTAAAGGTGGAGTGTCGAATGAAGTGCCTCCCGTATTCCAACTCCAACAACTCCCCATGTTACAGGTGCAAAACCCTGGCCATGTAAAAAGTTTGGCAAACACAGCTTGGTCTGTTTGTTAATGAGCACATCATCCAGCAGAGATGAACCTGCCTCCCTCAGACAGATGAGCACTGTTACACTCAGGCAGGCTGCAGCAGATACCTAGATCTGGCATCAGCATCTTATCAACTGGGAGCCGTTGTCCAGGCCATTTTTCCATGTGCCCAAAGTCTCAGTCTCTGGACCTGCCAACCTGGGGGAAGCTGCCAGGTCCCTGCAGATAAGTCTGGTTGCTTTGTCGGGAGCTCACAGGTACCCACACACCCCTGATGAAAGACGCTCGTGCTCCAGGAGCTTTCTTTGCTCATTCAGAGTCTGAGGATGGTGTCTGAACCACACACTCGGAGCTGCCGTGTGCTCTCAGAATCCCCTGCCCTCGGCGCTGGCCCACGGGCACATCCCTGGCAGTCGGAAGCGCTGGGATGTTCCCATGCCAGCAGGTGATGGATAGATGGATGGATGGATGGATGGATGGATGGCAGGTGTGGGTGGTGGGGACGGGCGCTGCTGGTACCGCTGTCACCCGCCGTCACTGCAGCTGAGGACACAGCTGCCGCCCACAGCCACAGCGACAGCCACGGCCGTGGGCCCAGCTTACAGACCGCAGCATTAATTAGCTTAATGATGCCCTGCCCTACTAGAAAGCGCGAGATAATTGTATTTAATTTGTGTACGTTTTAATTACGGCCCGGCAGTGCCAAGTTTGACGAACGCATCGTCTTTTCCGTTCTGCTCTGTCACCGTGTTCGTATTAATTTGCATCTGGAGCAGGAGGGGCTGCTCAGCCCTGCTCAAAGAGACCCTGCTAGTTTTTACAGTGTCATCCTTCACACGGTGACGCTGGGTGGGATCTCTGCCTGCTGATAGCAGTGTCATCCCTTCCTGTGGCCACAAATTAAAAGCAGGTTGACCACATGCTCCAAGACCCTCCGGGGCCCCAAAGGAGGTAGCCAGAGAACAATCCATTCACTCATCTCTCCCCTTATCTGTGATGGAAGTAGAAACAATTGCATCATTTAATTTACTACTGCAATGAGGATATGGCTCATTGGCCCCTCGTTGTTTTGAAGATAGATTTAATTAACCTCCTATGAATCTTGCCAATAACTGTGGCAGCATCAGGATGGAACGGAAGATGTCAAAAAATCAGCTGCAGGGCTGGGTAATGAGCATTTCTCCAGCTTGCTCCGCTGAGAGGACTCATGGCTACAGAGCTTGGTCCCAGCAGAAAGCTGAGGAGCAGATTGAGTTAATACGCTACTGACTGACCTCTGGGAATCCACGCTCAGGTTTGCTTTAGACTACTGAGAAAAAGAGAGGTAATTGAATAATTCCTAATAGCCACATATATCTTTAATGCAGAAGCCATTTGCAATCACTGGAAAATAAATAATTGCAATTAACTACACTGTTAAGTAAATATACAGTCCCTTGGGGAAGCAATCTGCATGCTTTTATAAGTCTGGCTACAATATGAAACTCATCACAATGTCTATGAGAGTAATTTATAATGAACATTTAGCGGGTGCCTCAGATGTGTTGTTGCCATTTACATTCATTAATAAAACTCTCCTTACTAGACCTGAAATTGTATGCATTTTAATTTAACAAATCTTTATTACACTTTCATTTTACACAGGATTTTTTTCCCAGCATTTCTTTGAGCTTGTAAAGAACATTAAAATGTCTATGAGATGAAGGTATTTACAATGAACTGTCTGAGAAGATAAAACCAATCCAGGATCTTCTGTGCTTTTCTAACTGGAATGAAAATATGATCTGAAGCTTGTAAGTTTTATTTATTTATTTCATGATGTGCAGGTTTATCTCAGAAATAAAGCACTGTGGTTTTTCTTTTACAATGATGGATTAGTATCACTTTACTGCAGGAAGAAGGGAACCGTATTACAGTTTTAAACTACCAGCCACTGTGGAGCAGGACCTACAGGAGCTTTTACCACTTGGCCATGAATTAAATGGATGTACTTGAGATCCTAAATGGACATGTGTAGACACCTGCACATCATCACTGCCCAGAAAAAATAACAGTGTCTGGTGTGGTTTGGGACAGAGAAGCACAGTTGCATATGTTGCATACGTGTACTCTTCATGCTATGTTAGTACTTTTAATGCAATCACACTTTACTGGTTTCTCCTGACTACTCACTTGTCAAAGGAGAAAAAGTCAGAATTTTAAAAAAAGAAATTACTTCTGTGGTTGTAACAATAAGAACATGCAATTCTAACATGCCCTTTTCCTGATGTATTCAAAGCATCTTACTGCAAATACCACTTAGATAAAAACACACACACACACACACACACACAAATATATGCATCTGACAAGACAGCCAGGTGGTTGGTGATGGCTCTGGTACTGCAAGAGTCTCTCCTGCCAGGTGACCTGTTTTGTCCAGGGAAGCCCACCTGTAACAATGAGGAGATAATCAAGTATCCACATCCACTTGACCACCTCACTGGGAATCAGCCTTCCAGATCAGTGCTAATTCCCTAATTAACTATTAATCTTTTTAATGACAATTACTAACGGGTCAGTTCTTGGCTGGAGGTCCTCGTTAGCATCCAAAGCATGGGATGAAACAAGTTCAACTTAAAATATTTCTTCAGATTTGAGTAAGATCTAAATCAATTAATCAGACATGAAAAGCTGTTCATCAGCTTTTACTTCGAACAAGAGATGTTTGTTCAAAACAGAGCGAAAGGTGTCTCACAGGAGGAGGTTTTGCAGACACACATCGTGGCAGTGACAGGATTGCTCCTCCAAATTCTGCTAGCACAAGTTCGCTGAGTAAAGGGATACAATACCACCACTGGCTTTTTCAGAACGAAAGACCATGTTGTGCCAAGACTGTGTGATCAAATGGAAATTATGTGATTCACTGTAGCCATCAGCAATACAGTGGGAGCTAAAAAGTCATGCCAGAATGAAGTTGTTCCTATTTTACTGGATAATATAAAATCACATGGTCAGAGGTGGCAGAGAGGCACAGTGCAAGTGAATGATGGAGCCAGATATGCAACTTCTTATGAGCAGTTATTACCTTTCAAAAAACGTTTAATCAGCAATTCCAGCCATGGCTTACCAAAGGGCTGCTTGGCAGAAATCTAGAAAGGAAATATCCTGGTTGAGTGTAACACACGGAGCAGACAGGGTGGGTGGACAAGGTGAATTCTGAGTTTTAAGAGGAGAACTTTGCTTTTTGTTCTGCAGGTAGACCTTGAAAGATTTCTGAAGGCCAAAACGACTGGAATCCTGACACACCACTTCTGTTGGTACCTTTACAAATGTTCATATACGATACACTTAATCCCTCTCCAGCTCAGCTACCACCAACCCTAACAAAATGTCCTTTAGTGAGGGAAAAATGAAAACTGTTTTTTCATGGATACGAGGCAAGGATATGGTTTACCCAGAGCAAATGGATTTTGCAATTAATGTGGCTTTCCCCTAAAGCCTGACGGTTTGCAAACTGAGCTTTGTGTTACTGAGCTGCAGTTCTTGGGACTGAGGAGGACACAATTACATTTCTTTTTTCCCTGGGAGTATAAGGAACTTTAACAGATTTTTGAATCAGCATTCTCAGACAGAAACAGGGGTTCATTCCCAAACAGTCAAAATAAGCCTGGTTTCTTAAGCCTGTACTTTCCTAAAATGGACATATTAGATTAGGAAGACTTATAGGTAAGACTTTTAGTGTGGATTTTTTTAAATATGAAAATACGATAATTCTCAAAGATTATTACAGACTGTTACCATGGCCAGCTGACCAAAAAAATACTCTTCCTTTTTCTAGACCCACCTAAAACACTTGAATGGTGACTTAAATAGAGCAGGACTGGTAAACTGGCTCACTGAGACAGAAGGAGAAATGCTTCTCTCGATGAGCACAGCTGAGGCTGCGATGGGATGCTCCGGGCTGGGCAGGGAACAGGAGAGGAGGCAGCTCTGGACAGACAAGCTGCAGGTACCGCCAGGCTCCAGCACAGGAGCTCCTGGACCAGTAGGAAGGGGAAATCTCTTTTTTAAAACTTCTCTAACAAAGAAGGGGAAAGACCAGCTCTTCACGTGACAGACCCAAAGTGCCAGCCCACATGGACACGGTGCATGGGCAGCCCCACATGTACTGACGGGGATCACAACTCTCTCACTGGCACTTCCACAGATCCACGTGAATGAGGAGTCAAGGAGAGATTTATGGGACCAATTCTGCTTCCACACTTACACCACCAAGTGTTTGTGGAGTTTACAGAAAATATTAGATGCTAATAAGTTAAAAAATAGAGAGGTAAAACTAGAGATCAGAATGGCCTTGGACCCGGTCACAGCATGAAACCCCGTGAGCTCTGCAGCAGCCACCACAGGGGAGAGCAGCCTGCTCCCCAGGACTGACAGCAGAGAATTAACTTATTTCCTCCACGTGGTCTCTCACAGTCACTTCGTTTCTCTAATTTCTCACCAAAACCAAAAGGAACCAGTTCTTAGTAATAAACCTCTTCAGTCATTCCTCCACAACCTCCCGTTCCCTTCTTACCCTTAATGTGTTCAGGGATTTTATTATCCTGGTTTTATTCAGGTGACAGCCAAGTAGTAGAAGTAATTTAATTTCAGAACTTACAAGCCTGTACCCTATTACTTTTTAAGAACCAAAGCACTAACTCATAATAATTTTTAAATTTCTGGAATATTCTTCAACCTCAGCCTACAGTATGTCTCACTGCTGCTGCAAATTTCTTTAAAGTCACCTCATCAAATCTCCTTTTAACTCAACTTTATAAGACAATTTTCCTGAAGTAGAAAAGGTACCTTTGTCATGCACGCTACTATAAATTTGCAATGTACCTCTGAAAAGTGCAAAGATTACACTGACCTGTCTGTGTCAGCTTTAAAACAGACGAGAACAGAACTTCTGGAAAAGTTAAGAGAACCATCTTCTATATAAAGAAACATCAATTCATGTTTCTGTGAAATGCTGTGACAGTACTCGTACTAGAGACAGTGTAGAGAAGCTGATATAGACTAGAATTCATAGGCAAACTAATATAAAAGTCCATATAATTTTTTATGTTGTAAACACTTCCATATATGCTGGGAATAGAGGTGCTGGAAGATACCTTGAAGCAGTGGGCAAATAATCAGAATGCTGCACCACCCAAAAAGTCTAGCATTTAAAAAAAATTCAGTAGGCAAAGCAAAATCCTTGGCCACCTTTGCCTATGCAAGATTAATTGAAGTTATCTGGCCATCAGACAGAACAGCCAGGTCTTGGAGATCAAAACCCAGGGAAATGTAGATCTTTCTTCTGCAGTTACTGCCTTACTAAATACACTTCCTACCTCCAAGGGTTACTTTTGAAAACCCTCATGGCATGAAAGGTGAGGAGCAGAGGATGCCCTCAGGCACTCCCTGAAGGCATGGCTGGCTGGCAGCAGCACCAGGTGCCTGTGCTTTGCAGGCCGGAACAGGGAGGTTCCTTCTAGGAGGCTGGACTCTAATGGAAGGCAAAGCACTGGTGTTCCACTCCTTTACGGAGAGGGATCAGCCCCCAGCTTGGCTGCACAACCTGATCAGGATGTCCAGGATCTGGCCCTGACAGTGCTGCCGGAGCGGGTCAGGAACTGACACAGCAAACGCACTTGAAGAGTCACCGGAGCCACTTCAGCAACAGCTCCTGGCATTGCCCATGTGCCGGTAACAACCCCCCCCATTACTCCAGCAACAGGAAACCAGATTTTCCTAGCAAGGAAATCAATGTGACTTAAGATTAAGGTTCCCATAAATGTTCAATAAATTATATATTAACGATTTATTGCCTATTAATTATTAATTAATAAGCGTGACATTTTTGGCATGTGATTTAGGACACTGCACTTCAGGGTCTGGACTCCACATTTTGAACAGCTCTCAGATTCTGCCTTTATATGGCATAACTTGGAAATCCTTTAGAAATACACTTTATTCTTAGTGTTTGCTCTAAGCACAGTCTGCATTTCCACAATGTATTTCCACACGTATTGCTCGTAGTATCTTAGTGTCCAAGTGTTCAGCACACTGTGGTCTCAAGAGGGAATTCAAAAGGTCAGCAAGGAAACCAGAGATAAATTTAGTAATATACACAAAGATGACAGGTCAATGGATTAACCCTTAAGACCCCCAGTATTAACTACACTGCTGAATAGTCCAGAGAGTGGTTAATATTCATTTGCACAGGCACATGTTCAAATGCCAGAAGGGACTGGGATGTCCTTTGGAGCAGGAGGTTCCCAGCTGAGCATAGGCTCACACTTGGGCTGGCACGGCGTGCTGGGGACAGGAGCACCTCTGGCCATTCTTGTTCCTGCTCTGCCACTGCAGCTGTGCCAGGCCCTGGCTGGATCTGGGGAAATGGCACAGCCAAGTCACACCATCTACAAACCACGTTGGGAAGGGATTTGGGACTGGATCGTACATACCTTACACACAGCTAGACCATCAGGTCCCATCTAGTACAGTTCCGACTAGAGATGGCCTGTAGCCCTGCCCTTCCAAGCTATACTTTAGGAAGTGATCTGTCTCCCAGGAGCTGAACAGCGCTGTGCAGTGACTGCTGACTCCCTCAGGACTGTCCCAGTGCCCGGAGCTGCCCAAGGCACGGTGCTGCACAGTCACTTTTGTGGAGCAAACTGCATGAGACAAGCACTTCTTGAAGCTTTTGGATCTGTGACATACGAATTTATAAACTGTACCAAGTGCAGAACACTACAAAACAAACTTAATGTGACTTTACCTGTGCATGTGTAAATTATACATGGAAGTTTCTAGATCACCTTTAATTATGCTTAAATAATGTTGCAGAGTAGCTGTGTGAAGTTCTGCTTAATGGAGTATGCTGCTTCTCCAGAAGAGCAAAAGAAAATCTGTATTACTCTACTGCTTTGTGCACTCACCCAGGCACACACTTTAGCTAGGAAGAATATGGAAATTAATTTAATTCATCTCCCAATTACACCTTGTGTACTCAAATGCAGCAACATTACCCAGCAGGGATAAAACATTCCCAAGATGCAGAGTTCTGTGTCAGGCTAAGAACCCCCTGTGCTCAGCTGTGCAGCTTGCTCAGTTTGCATCCTCTGGGGTCAGTGACAGTATTTTGTTTGACGTGGTTCATTTTGAAACATATAAATGTAGAAATCTTAATCTATTGGTACCAAAGCAAACACCCTCTGCAGTTTCAGTCCTGCAGACTGCTGGCAGTGAATGAGTCAGGAAAAACTTGAAGCACCCTTCATCAGTACTGGGTGCAGGAGATAACTCTGCTGCAGTGACTGACAGGTGTTCTCAGACAGGAACATCCTTAGGAATACCATCACACCACTACTGAGGAAAAAACAGGTGTAATAGTTCAAAACCAAGTGATCTCTGAACATGAATGATAACCATGGCAGCTGCAGCATAGCAGAGAAGGATTTAGCCCTTAACATATGCAGTATGAAGCTGTATATTCTGAATTAGTGACTTGACTTTTGCTTCAATTATGCTTTAAGCTTGTTGGTTAAATGACTGCACTGTCTCAAGGAGTCCAAGAAGGAATTTATTAGTTCCATATGCAGTGCTGTAAAGTCAAACTTCTGTTTTTCAACAGATGAAGGACTAATCACCATGTAAGGAAGGAGAAAAGTACCACCCCTGGATGGGGGGAGCCAGTCTTTGACACACAGGACACTTATTTCCCACTGTTTGATTTACAAAATTACAACTTTTGGCTTAAAAGATACAGTCCTGCCTGCAAGGACACCAAAAAGACACCTCAGTACCTGTGAGAATTAAAGTGTGAAAACCAGGAGATTAAACTGGTTTTCAAGCTGAGTATTATTTCTGACCCCATGTTACCCGGAGCTGAGCTTCAGCAGTCAAGTCAAGGTGATCTCAACTCATAATGAAAAAGGTTTAGTACATTCTCTTTTAATACAAATGTCCCAGTCACCTTCCACACTGAGATGCTACTAGCACTGATGGCTGCCTGTACTTTGAAGTGTGAAGTTCTACCATGGACATTTAGGAAATGCCTCTCATTTTTTCCCCAGAGTAGAAATGTAACCCAGCGCTTCTTCTGCTTGCAGGAACTGCACTGTGAGCTCTAAGGAGATGGCAAAAGTCACAGTTAGTTACTTGTCAGATGTTCCTGTTAAAAGTAGTCTCGACAAAGTCTGATGCCAATATTACCATTAATTTGTTAAGTCACGTTTAGCTTTCCACAGGAAAAAATATTTGAGAAATCAAACCTGGTAGTGTGTACAACAGAAGAAAAAGAGAAGTCCTACCTCAACTACTGCTTTGGCATCCAGTCTAAAGTTGAAATCTCCAAAGACAAAATACGAAACTTTCTCAAACCGCTGATCTATAATTCTGGAAAAAAAATGAAAACAGAACAAACCTGTCATTCTTTACATACACGTGAGGATGCACAAAAACACATATGTTGTCTTTAAGCACAGTCTCAGAAATAATTATTGGTACCATCAAAACTACCAGTTTATACTGGACCAATACATTAAGCCTATTTTTCAGTTGATTTGCTTTGCTTAGGCAATTCTATCACCAGTCCCTGCACAACAGTGCATTTGGTTTCCCCTTCCTGGCTGACAGAGCAGACTGGGGGAAAGCACGTTTGCAGCAGTTTGTACAAATCACACAGAAGCAGCATTTGGATGTCATGGAAATCCTCAGAGCATCATGGAAGTCCTCCACACCTTGGAAAGCTTAAGGATACAGTTTTGGGCTGGGCATCTAAGAACCAGGAGCCCCGAATTAGCGGTGGGTTCAGAGTATGTTTGAGTTTACTGATGTCTAAGTAACGTTTACCAGAGTCTGTGAGTACTCTAAGAGCCACATGAGGAGTGATGTGGTAGGGCTAAACATCCATCATCCCATAGAGCATCCCTGGTTCCCAGTTCAGCTACAGTTCCCTGAAGACAGCTCTCAGTGCTGTGCATAGCAGACTACTGAGGCTGCAGCTAACACCTAACAGGTGATCACTCCAGCTGTGCAGTGAAGATTAACTTTTTCCTCAAGCCTTTGCTCAGTCCTGCCCAGAGAGTCACGGCATTACTGTCCGTCTTTCAAATCTTGTGTTATTAAAAACTGTCATTATATTATTAGCTGTTCTATTGTTAACAACACTTGTCTGGCAGTCCCAACAATTGCAATTTTACAGCTTCTGGAGATCTTGGCACTTGGAATCCACTGAGTCACTCTTATTTTCAAAACAGAAATCAATACAATTCATCTCCTATCAGTGGCTGAGAAAGATACGAAACACCCAAAATTCAACTGCCACAGCCACAAAGAATTTACACAGACAAAATGTACAAAACCCCACCCTGGTACCCTGGGTGTGCAAGGTGTGAGAACTAAGGAACAAACGCAGGCAATAAGCTGTGAACATTCTGGGATACAAGAACATGTAAGTGTTACAGTGCCAGAAAGCCCAGGTGAGCCCGGGGCAGGGCCCCCACGGACAGGTACAGGGTTATCCAGCAGTGCTGGGCAGGAGGCTCCCCAGAACACACTGCCCGGAGAGGAGGCACTTTACAAGTCCCGATACATTACATCCATTTAGACTTCTCAGAGCTTTAAAGATACAGCATTGGATCTGCAGTGAGATATTGCTGCTCTTCTGAAAACATCTCAGCTTTTGTCAACAGTAATCTATTAAGTAAGGAATATTATTCTATGGAAAACATAGTGTGCATTGGGCCTAAGACAGTGATCATTTGAAGAAAATCTTTTGCAAAGACTTTTTCTGATATGAAAATCTCCAGTCCTCCATTCAGCTGACAGATTATTGCAGGCACTGTTAATAAATACTGCCCACTGTCAGCTCCCAGGGAGCTCTGAGACAAACGTGTCACTCCTGACCCGCACAAAACATTAGTTTGATTAGTGCCCTCACGGCACACTGAAGGAAAATAAGAACTTAAAACTTAAACCATTTACAGTGTCACGGTTTGCTAACACTATCACTGCAAAACTGGATCCACACTTAAACATCAGAACAACTGATTTTGCTTTACCAACTGTTCTGATTCATATTTCAGCTTTGACTCTGCTCATTGCCATTTACTGCTGACAGAGGAATGACAGATATTGCAGGAATGACATCAAGGTCCATTGAAGGCCTCTTAAAACAAATTGGGATTATGAGAGCCATGCCTGTGATTGTATTATGCAAAGACATATTTTCCAAATAAACAGACTATTCCAAAAATAGCCCATGAAAATGCCTCCAAACTGATGAACAAACCAGCTGATTAGTCTGCTTCTGACCAATTAATTAAAACTCAGTCATTTCATAGTCCTGCATATTACCTGATTTAAACATGACTTGTGTACAAATCAATGCCAGCTTTACAACTGATAATTTTATCCAGCTTCTCCCCTTGTAGCTTGTCTTGTTGGACATTTTAGAAAGAGTGTCTCATGCCAGACTGAAGTAAGACTCCAAATGTTACTTCTCCACAATAATGCTCCAAGTGGTTTCTGACTCATCTCTTTTTACAGGTGGTGAAATTTAGGTGTACAGGAAAATTCCCAACAGTGACACAGCAAGGGATACACACATTTATGTACTTATTAAGCGATCTGTGGTACCTAACAATGAAATATCCTTTAAATGACTCAACTCAATACAGGTATGTAGCCTACTGTCCTTGTCTTGGAATTTACTATTAGTTCAAGAGTTCCCAAATCTCAGACCTCTTTCTGCAGTTTGGGACTGTGATAGCTCTGTGACACTCCCTGGTGCCTACAGCTGCCCTGAATCAATGGCACAAGAATTTGGATTCTGACTCTCCTAGAGATGGCAATAAGGAAGAGTACAGCAATATCCCAGCACTTAGGGGACTGGCACAGAAACGGGGCCAGTCTGGCCAGGGACACACAGGGCAGGTGTCACGACTGGGGTGAGAACTAAATAAAAGTGCTCTGTTCCTCATGTTTCTGTGTTCTAAGCCACAACATGCACAGTTCAGCACGTGTACAGGCACAGAGAACTCAGAAGACCACATTTTTTCAACAAGAATGAGTGCTTGCAGATGAGCAAGGAAGGCCTCCACATCACTGTTACTCTCCTTTGCTATTTGTTTCTATAAAAATACCCTTCCTTTAACCACAAATCAAATAGTCCTTCAAAAATGTTGCCCTGAATCACTCAATGGAGTGATAAATCTGAATCATATAAAAAGTAAGCAGCCAATCCACGCCACCAGCATAAATCCTATGGTTTCAGTGGGAGGACCCAGTGCCATTTCCTTTAACAACTTTTACCAGAGCATCACAAAGGGATGACTGAAGGCTGTATTCCTGCACAACATTAAATAGCTCATGACACAACAGATGACTCAGTTAAAGATTTCATGACTGTAAGAAGCTACAAATATTTCCCTCCCACAACTCTATGTGCCAGTACACACAACAGATCATTGATGCCTTCGCTGGCTGTGCTGCTTGTTGTGACCTGTGCAGGGCGACCAGGAGGGACAGGCATTCAGGGTGGATCCAGAGCTGAATGCAAATGAAACTGAAAACTTCTCCAACAGATGACAGCCCAGAAAGAGAAGTCTGCATATTGAAAAGGCTGGAAGAACATGTTCACTCTTCTCAATCTTTGTCCTTGTTCAAGAAAGAACTGCTTATGGGAAATGAGTTTGTTTGCACTCAGAACATACCAAAGAAAGATCTTTTACTTCTATGCATTTTGGAAATCAATATAACAAATTCAATCTGGCAAATCAGCAACACCAGAAAGAAAGCATGTTCCTGTCTGGGCTTACTGATGTCTCTGGTAAACTTTAGAGCGTACAACTATGAACACCACAGATGATTTCTCTTCTACCAGTTCCACAAACACAGAACTTGAAATTGCACAAGGAGTTCTCGGTAACTGGTAAGATTCTTCACACCTCTAACACATTATCTTAATTATTTTGCATTTTCAAACCATTTCTACATTTTTAAGTGATAGCTTTATCCTGAACGTCTTCTAGACTAGTTGGGTTTGTCTGTTTCTTTTCACATTTTGTTGTATTTTGAGAAGAGGGAGACGAGTTGAATGGAAGAGCTGAAGAGCTTTTTAGCTATGACAGGGCAGTAAGAGAAGGAAACACTCGAGCAATTGTAACTTCAAGTACAGTTTACAGTCCAAGGTAGTCATACGCTGAAATGTTTTGATAAGTCAAATCCATGGTTCACACTTTTTTTAAGTAAACTCGACTGTCAATTCTAAGAGTGTAAATTAATGTAAATTACTACGGCAATTTCTTTGCTGCAAAATAAAGACATATAATTCTTATTTCGGTCTAACAGCTGCAATTTGGCTCATGCTGGGCATCAGCAAGAGCTTTACAGGCCCAGAAAGAAGCTCCTGTGTCTGCACTAGAGATGTCCTTGCTCTGCTGTGTTGGTCAGGCTTTGAGCAAACCCCCTCCCCTCAGCAGAGCTTTTGGCATGGCACACCCTGACACCCTGTCCTGTGACAAAACCATCTGTTATTCTGGGGGCATCAGGAGAATTACGAGAAACCTTCAATCTCCCTGACCTGTGCCACTCAGCAGCTTCATCCTGGGCTGACCAGCCTGGCTGGGATGGGAGCACAGATGACCGAGGAAGAGGTCACACAAATGCCACGGTGGAAGGACATGCTCAGCATCTGCTCTGGAGCCTGGGTACCCCAAATTACTCTGCTGTAAGGACACACCTCTCAGCCCTGATGGCAGTGTCAGGTATGTGGACTGTGAGGGGAAGTTTTCTCAAAGACACTTAGGAAATGCCACATCCCTACCAAGACTAAGACAAGGAAGAGGCAGAGATCCCTCTTCTCCTCAATACAACTGGGAATCTGAGTCTATTTATTAATTTCAGTTGCTGCAGAGAACAGAAATCAGTGCAATCCTAAAATGAACAATTCTGTGTTACTGGAATCACTGAAATCCTTTTGTAATTTACTTTATTTTGAAGTACTCATTAAAGTAGTTTACAATTAAAGTTACTTGATGAAAGGCACCTCTTCTACAAACGCTGTATCGCGCACTGATATATACACTTCAAAGCACTGAAATTCAGCCAGAAAATAACAGGACAATCAGAAACATGACTGACTTCCCCTTGCTTTCATACTTCTCCCCCTCCCATACTGTGGTAAGAACGGAAAAGACACGGAAGTGGATAAATATCAGCAATTTGGTCATGGAAGAGAGCAGCTGAACATGATTCAGTGTGACAGGAGGCACTGTGATTTGGCTAAACCATTTCTCAGGGCACTTTGTAAGGAGGATCAGCAGCATTATTCTTTTAATAGCCATGTCTAATGCAATAGCCAGCTGGGTTTTGTCTCAGACCAAGGTATCAGCATCAGGTCAGAAGGTAACATTCTGTTTACACGATTATTTCCTAAAGCACTTATCTTCTCCTCGGTGTGAAAGTTGACTTTTCTGTTTGTAAGGAGGCCTAAAGAATTGAGGGAATGGGAAAAATTAGCTACACTGAGCTGGAGCTGAATGGCATTAGGTGGGAGGTCTGAGAAAGGCTGTGGCGGCGCTCAGCAGGACACCTTATTAGCCGCGTCACCGCAGTTCATTCAGGCAAGCCATACCAGTGTCACCAGCATTCCCACACAAAGACAAAGTTCTTCACACAGTCTATAAACATGCCTCCCTGGCCAATTCATCCTAACTTGACACCACTGAAAAGAGGGCCTTGAGGGTTTTGGGTTTTTTAAACACAACAATAACATAACAAAACAAAACAAAAACCGTGCAGCTCTGCCAAGCAGGCTGAATGGGGGAGAAGGAGGGACACTGTCACGTTTCTTGGGAAGGAACAATCCAGGGGTCAAGCCATATTTTATTCAGTGAGCAAATTTTTATAATAACTAAATGTGTTTAAGCTAAATACCAGCTAATATGAGCCCTTACATCTTCCTTGTGCGACTTCTGGGGTAAGATGCCATCTCTCCTCGATCTCTTTTTTCTGCACATTAACCACACATGGGAGTTTCAGGCACAAAAGCTTTTACAAAGGACATAGAATAGAAGCTTTTAGAAAGGTTGGAAGGGACCTTAGCATGTGACTGCCTGTATAAAAATGTCCTCTCCTGAGGAAAGTAATACGAAGATCACAAATAGCACGCAGAGACGAGAGGACAGCTCACTCTGGTTGTGGCCATCATTTCTCTGGTGAACCTGCTCACCTTGTTTATTGCTGAGCTAAGCAGAGCTTGGAACCACAGGTTCTGTGTGGAGCTGAGCCAGCAGAAGCAGCACTGGGCTCCATCCCTGCAGGGACTGCACAAATCCTCTTGCATTGGGTAAAGTGTTCAGGGAACACGTGGGGCCACTCACACCCTCGATGTCAGAGCCTGGGCCCCTGGCCCCATCCATGGCAGGAGTCACAGTGCCAAAGACATGATCAACTCATCTTTCTTGGCTAGTGAGGGTCTTACCCCAACAGGGAATGTTTGGAAAGAGGGAAAAGAAAAAAAAAAGGCAGAAAGTGACTTGGCCCTCCCGTTGGCGGGAGCCAAGAGCTGCTCTGGAGGCGGCAGGTGACCTATGGATAAGAAGGTTGTATACACACCTTCTTTTCCACAGACCTGTAATGCCAAAGGTAGTAACAGCTCCTGCAGTGACTTCTGGTGGAATGTCACGGAATGACAACAATGAAACCTCTCTCCTGCCACAGCCATGTCTAGGAACTGAAGACCAAGAGGACGGAAATACTAGGTTTTGGCTTACACCAACCCAGACACAGGACTACCATGTGGCTGTTCAGATTTCTGCTGTTCCTATCTCCATTGCTTTTTCCTTTCTAAGTTTTACTCGGAGATCAGCTTGCACACCTGCACCTCGAGAGCTGGTCCATGGGGTGTCCACCTCTGGCAGAGGTTTCAGAAACAGCTTTGAAACGGAGCCCCATCCTCTCCTGCATATCACCCCCCTCCTGCAGCCCTGACAGTGCTCAGTGTGCATCCGTTTGCAATTCCAGATACACATTTGGGGACAAATTCCAGAAAAATCCCCATCAATTCTGAGTACAAGTTACCTGGTGACTGACTGTCTAAGTGTGCCTCAAAAGCCTTAATAGAACTGCCTTCATTGGCATGCCCAAGGTGGTGTAGCACTGTCATTAAAAAGATAAAGTTTATAATATTTTTGTGCCTTGTTCTTTCTGATATAATGGCTAAAACCTATTAATAACACCAAAACATCTCAAAAGGTCAAGCACCATACAGCAAGATGAAGGGAATTGTCAAGAAGCTTAGGCAATCATCTTAGCACTCAAGACATTTGCCAGGGCTGTTTAACTAATATGTGATGTTCACTTTTAATTTCAATATAGTGCCATTTGGGCAAAAATGTTGTATTTTTTAATTAATTACAATGTCAGCAGCTATTAAGATTAAAAGAAAGACCACATCAATAATAAATACTTAATCCAAAGAAAGGATTACAAGAAGAGCAATAAAAATCAATTTTTAGAGCTGGAAAATTGTGACTTTTTCCTCACTTGACTGGTATTTTCATTATATTGACAAACCCATGATCTTACCTGACACTGACATTCGCCTAATGAAATAGCAGCCCTGGATAATGATGTAAGGACTTGTCAATTCTGCCACAGGACAACACAGCGCTACAGCACCGGCGTTATCACACAAAGATATTTCGTGCTCTTCAGCTGATGTAAGAAAAACTACAAGAAGAAACCAGGGAAACTGTACAGCTTTTTGAATCTTCCTTTACTTTATCATGGAAGATTAACATCCTTCTGCACAGCTTCTGAGCTCTTCAGTTTTGGTGACACTTGGTGCTCAGCAGGCAGCAGGTAACTGCTGGATCTTCATCTGCATTAAGTCGAGACATTGCAATTCTCACAGGGCTTGGATGTGGAGAGCAAAGCCAAAATCCTGTGCTTAGTGTCAAAAGTGCAATAGTGAGCCAGAAATAACTAGGATATGCAGCAATGGGATATTAATCCATTAACTTCTTAAGGCTGGGAAAAGTATTTTTTGTGACAAATCTAGACCTCAGACCAGAGGCACTGTCTGTCCTGAACCCCTCCTGTATGGGAACGGCAGTGGGATAGTTAAGGAATTTTGTCAGATTTGGGTCTTGCCAGACCTGCAACAAGGATGTTCCCCAGCCCCACCTCCTGTGATGGCTGTGTGGGCAGTGGATGGTGACAACACTGGCCATGTCACCCAAGGAGCACTGCAAGTGACGACCTGCAGGCTCCCAGTGGCCTGGCCTGGGGAACAGCTGGGCTCAGGGGGACTGTGAATTGAAAATAAACCCAACTGCTTCTAGGAAAGGGCAATACAAATGACTCAAACCCAGAGAGACTTCACTTGCAAAGGACTAAACAATGCTCAATGGTGAAAAAAGCTCACGAGCAACCAATTTTACATTATCCCTTTGAAAATCGCACTACAGTGGAGCACTGAGCTAAGAGAGGGAAAAAAACAGGGGTGACGTGACAGAAACATTTGAAGTGCTAAAGAGAAGGGAACAACCCTCTTTCCAAAGAGCACAGTGATCAAAAAAGTTAGAGCTGTCAACACTAGGTTTGAACAAAGAAAATTCTAGTGGATAGAGAAGCAGCAGGACCTGTTTCTTTGCTGAAGTGAGAAACTGAATCACCTTGGCTGCGCCTTAAAACTGGCACCGACGGAATGAAGATAAAGAAGCTCCATAACAGGTGAGGCAGCCACAGCCACTGACCTGTCCAGTCACAAACAACATCTGCCCAGCCAGCTACAACCTCTCCAGCTCTTGTAGAGGCAGACAAGTGGCTGGAAGTTCTGTGCCTCACATCTGGGTACTTCCCTGTTAGGGAGGATCTGAATCTTTCCAGGACATCGAACACAGGATGCAGAGCCCACAGCCTCCTCCCACAGTACTCCAACCTTTCTGTGGCAGTCAAAATGTCCAAGGTGACTACTGGCCTGGTGCCCACAGGCTCCAATGGGAGCAGAATGGGGCTCTTTCAACCATTTCTCCATTTTATAACTATCAGCTCATAGCATCAGCTCACAGTCAGCATTGTAAATAAAATCACAATAGCAATTTATTTTCATTTCTCTGCAAATGAATAAGAATTGGATCAACAGCCCATATAGATTCTTCTTAATTGAATCATAGCTACCCTGGAAGATTATATGGCTATAGGATAGGAGATTTGAAAAGGCACAAACCACAATGGATGCTATGTCAGTGTCACCTTTAGCTGGACACTAATGACTGCTCTTCATCCAGCTCCAGGCTCTCTAAGGAATAAATTACAGTAAAGAGAAAATATAACTCAATGAGAATGTGGCACACTCTGCACATTCTCATATAAAACCATTTTCTGAGCAAAATCAAGCAGGCAACAAGTTATTTGCAGCCATTTCTTTTTTTAAGAGGCATTCTCTTTCCTTCCATGGCGTGTTTAATTGCACTCGTGCTCCTGGGAGTGGGACTGTGTTACAGCACACCCAACCTCCACTAGAAAGACACAGCAGCCAACAGGGCAGCTCCGGGAGATCCTGTTACTGGAAAACAGGCAAAAAGGAGTAGAGCCCTTAGGGAGGATGAGGTGGAGGTTCTGAGTGCTGCAAGATCAGCCCCAGACCAGGCAATCCCTGACTGCCATCACCCACATCGACACTCACACAATCCTGGACTGTCATCACACACACCCACACTGCTGCACAGGGACTGGGTGGGAAAACAACTGTTGGAAACCCCTCCAGGAACCCTCAGAGCTTTACCTGCAGCATTTCTTCCAAAAGAGCCACAATTCTATCCACACTGGGCAGGCAAAGTGAAGACTAGCTTAGTGTATCTACTCTATTTTTTCTTTAAGTGACACCTTTCTGTGCGACACCTGCAAGAGTTCTGGATTTTAGATGACAGATCTTTGCTTCCAAACATACTATTGTTTACACAGATTTACCATGAGAGAAAAAACCAGATCTTTCCCATCTGAATAATGCTGAAAATTTATTAACAAGCTGTTAAGTTATTAATTAATGCCAAAAAGAAAAGAAAAAAATAAGTTACCATTTTCATGGCAACTATTCTTTTTTTCTTTTTCAAATAGTTCTTATATCAGTGTGGTATATACGATTATTGTAAATAAAATACATGCGTGGGCAAGACAAAAGTAACAGAACGTCACAACTTAGCGTTTTCTCTTTCTTAAACTTGCTGAGTTTTAGTGGAAGTGGCTTTTAAAACAGAAAGAATGAAGAAAACTTGATGTTAAGATGAGTACAATTCCCTTTTATTTAGAATACATTGTAGGTACTATTAATTAATGCCAATTAATTGATTAATTAATACCAAAAAGGAAATCTTGAAAATAACATATTAAAGGCAAAAATACTGACTAGGACAACCAGAAACCATCATATCCACTTAATATGGAAGTGTATTTATTGTGTCCTTAAAATTATACTCCTGTATACTTTCCCTTATAATGCATAAAACACAAAATTATTTTCCTGCTAAACATATAATCTAAATAAAATTCACAATATGTCTGTGCAAACAGGAAGGACACATGAGTTCAATTTTTGACAACTGCATCAAAGAAGCAAAAGCTCGAGCCAGCAGAAAAACAAGAAGCAAGGAAAAGTGTCTTTGGCTGTATTTGACAGGCTGAAAGTAACAACACAATTTTGCTGGATTTACTCTTTAAAGAGCATATTATTCAAACACGCTAATTTTGAGAGCACTTAACCTTCTTTTAAGGGGGGGATGACCGAATATTAATGAGCTGAGCCTCGGGTGCTTAATGAAAAGCTGTCGATTTGAATGTGATCCAGGGGTTTAAACCTTTGTTAGAAGACATTTGACTGGAAGGTTTATTTGCCCTGGGAGTGCTTTCTATCCGAATACACAGAAATTTCGCTAAACATCTATAGGCACATGTTAAAATCACTGTTGTAAAAAACAAATAAAGTAAAAAAAAAACCTAAAAATAAAAAAACCCAAAACAAACCAAAACACTGTCCCAAACTCTTGGAAAGCGAGCTGCTCCAAGGATCTTCCCAAATGACCCAGATCTTTAGAGTGAAGTTTTCCTTTGCCTAGAAACTAAGTGGCTTTTCTTTTGCTCATTCAGCTGCTAGTTCTGGGAAAAGCCCAAAGAGAAACATTTAGATTGGATGGGTCTTTGAGAAGAGGTGACAGTTGACTGATGAGCATCCATAAAATGACAAAGAATAGTTGTGTGGAGCCGGTGCATCACATCGCCTCTCCCTGGGAAACTAATTGCTCTGAATTGTTAATAGTAACATTATTTTTCTGGCAATCATTTCTTTTGAATACCCAAAATGAGCATGAAACAGCTCCTTTGACCAGACATAAAAGTTAAATGTCCCAATGTTGATCAAATTAACTTCAGCTATGTGACAATGGACTATATTTGTGAGAAAATAATGAAGGGCACAAAGGGGAGCTTTATGCCAAGATTTCACAGTTGTAATGTAAAAATGTTTCTGTTGAACTAGGCCAGGGAACATTTCAATAGGAAAACAGAAGAGCACTGTCACTTTCTTTAAAAAAAACCACATTCATTTTATGGATCTGAATGCTCGAGATAATTTCAGGAAGTTTAGATGGCTGGCACGCCAAGAGCCTCAGATCAGGCTAACACCTCACGTCCTGCCCTTCCCAAACTCTCCTTCACACTGTTAAAGGGCCCGGGCCTGCAGCTTCTCCTCATTCCCCAGCCCGGCTCTTGCATTCGCACACTTTTCCCCAGCAAGTGGCCACAGGACATGACTAACATGCCGATATGATTAATTAATATAACATATGCACATGCATTAATTACAGCAGATGCATGAAAGACTAAACTAAAATGTAAACTACATTTCCTCTCTTACTCTCACTTATAGCTTACACCCTCTAACTTCAGAAAATACAAAAAAGCAAGTATTATGCAAATAGGGCTAACTGGACATGGGAATTATCCAAAATGGGCCCAGAAGAAAGTTTTTCCCTCACAAGATACAAAGCAGATGTTCTTATTCTCATTTTAAAGCAAATTCAGTTTTTATTGTACCTGTGTCTACCTGGAACAACCAAACTGATTTGTGGGAGCTCAGTTGGGGTTTACATTGGTGCTGACAGACTCATTACACACCTCAATTTTCTACATACACACTGTATTTGTAAAGATACAAGCAAATATTTGCTTAACACCAGTGTGATTCCAACTCTCCTGGTCTTTAAAGCATCCATCTGACACCGTATCTTCTTCTCCCTTGCTAAATGGCAAATATCAAATTCAATCTGGCCCAGCACATACCAGTGCCTTTAACAATGTTCTTGCTATTTAATTCATTTTTTAAGCTATTAAAGCTAAATCACTGCAGATTTAGCTTCAAACTAAAAGAAAAACCTTTCTACTCCCCAAACATGCTATTAGGATTATTAATAGATTCCCTCACGAGAAAAGTTTTAGTGCAACTTTAAATCATTCACTCGACGCTTTTTCCTTTGTTTCCCCCCCAACCCCTCCCCTGCTCAGAAATGCTGGGATGTCATGCAGCTTCGTGCCTATGTGTTAAAACGCTATGTTAAAATAATTTTGAGGAAACCAACTTCCCTGGCAATCTCAACAGTTAAGCTGATTCATTTGAGCTTTATTTGCAAACCCTTTCCTGGTTTGCATCCCAAACTCCTGTGGTAGCTGTTGCCCAGATGAAAGGCTGTACGTAACTCATGTTTATGAAGATGCAATGTGAACACAACTGCGCTTTCACTGACTCTCACAGTGACCTAAATCAACTGTGAGAAGGTGTTTCTGTTTCATTCAGTGAAGGTTTAGCTCATTAAACTGTTTTCCTTCTCAGCATTGTTCACTGGGTTTGAACTGCATCGCTGTTAAATGCTCTTTAGCAGTTTAAAGGCTTTAAAGGAAAAGACTTATCAGTCTCTGTTTTTAACAGCACTAAATCTGCATTATTAGTTCATGCAGATAAGGGGATTTGAAAGCTCAGCTTGAAACCTCTCTCTTCTGTATTTATCTGGCACTGCATAGTTCCAGTAGCTCAGCTGGAAATGTAGATCTATGAAGCTTTAAAGAGAGATTAAAGCCAAGAAAAGAAGTACTTTCCCCCTATAGCTGTTCTCACTTTCCCTTTTCCTGCTGTCTGAGGGAGTGCTGGTGGACAATGGCCAAAGATGGTTCCCAAAGCCCCTGAATGGGGACACTGTTGGTGGCAGCATTCATTCAAAGTGAGCTTCAGTGTATTGTCCTCCCCAATCAGCAGATCAGAATAGAGTGTGCTGGTGGCTGCCAAAAGGTTACCCCTGCCGATGAAAGGGGCTTCCCATTATTCACTGCGCTACAAAACTCCCCCTTTGTGCCCGCCAGCCCATCACTGCTCTGTGGAGGTCCGGATCTGCGGCTGGCTGCTCCCTCAGAATGGACAATTCATCTACAGCGAGCTCACTGTGCCACTGGGCAACCCAAAATCCAAGGGCTCCTTTTCTAAGGACAGGGGAGTCGGGGCAGTTTTTGGCAGTGTCACATTTTAATGATATACCGTCGTGACATCCCTGACCCACAGCTGACACTAATACTACAGTCTATTACCTTACCCTTGCCAGGGCATCGTGGGAGGTCCAAAGCCAAAATTAGCTAATGAAGCACACTGTATGCTGCAAACAAGTGTGCAATAAATAATGCAAAGGGGTTGCACAGGTTTCCCTCATGCAAAGCATAAGACAAGCAGAGGAGACCAATGGATCCAAGGAAAAATGAAACAAAAATAGGCCTTTCCCACACTGCTCTATGTAACAGAACTGAAGAATGTGCATTTCAGACTGCACCGAGAGTAGATCTCGATCTTCCTGTGCCCCTGTCCCCTAGATCAGGGATCTTTTATGTATTTATATTTATATACATGCTATGTATTTGCAAACCTTCCAAGTGCCTCCACTGTTTTCTGATGCTTTGAGCAGTTTGCAAGTGATGCAAGAGAAGACATATTGGCTTTTTCCTGCTCATCCTTGGATCACCCCAAGGGTGCTGGTAAATTCCTGTTTAGAGCAATTCCTGCTCAGCCCCCTGCTGGGGGAAAGGCAGGCTCTGCTATCCCACCTGCTGGCCCCCACAGAAGAGAAAACCACGGAGAAGAAGGAAACTTGGGAGAGAATGTGTTTGGAAAGGCATTTAGACTCCATGTTTCAAAACCTTTTTCAGTGAAAAGCTACACAGGAAAAAATCACGAGATATTTTCCAACACATAACCTGGTATGGCTCAGGAGTGTCTGAAACTTCCAGGCTGGTGCCAGAGAGAGCCAGGAGAGCTGACAGCTGCTTGTGGATGGGGATCCCTCCCGCCTCTGCCATGCGCAGGGTGGCTGTGAGCAGTTGCCAGAAGGCAGCGGCACAGCAGATCGTGTTGGGCACAGCAGATTGTGTTGGGTAGCACTCGCTCACAAGTCCTGGGCATGTGCTCCCTCCCCTCAGCCACCAAGGGACCAGCCCTTGTCACCCATGTGGCCCTGACTGATGGGCTGTGCTGGGCTGTGGACGGGGCTCAGGACCCCCGGCTGGGCTGGGACCCCCCCCCCCAGGGCTCACTCCTGGGAATGGTAGAGGTGACACCAGCCCAGCCCTCTCTCCAGAGAAGGGCACTGGTGGCACCATCTGGGCTTCCCTTGCCCAGCCCTTGCTCCAGGAAAAGGCAGCAGCGGCCTCGCACTCATTGGGGGTCTTGTTTCAGAGTTCTCCAAACCCAGCACCCTACGGCACAATGGACAGCAGGGATTGGGGCAGGAAAATTGCACAGGAAGTGCCCTCATTCTATTCCTTCCAGCCTCAGCAGTTTGTTTTAAGCACCCCATTACACCAGAGATCACAGAGAATGCCACAGTTGCTCTCAAGAGACAAGTTAAAGCTCTACTTCTCAGGCAAACATGAAACCAAGCGACACCTCCTAAGAGAAATACCTGCTTATTCTGCCAACACACCAATGCCCACACAGAAACATTTTTTTTTACTCAAGAAAAAGCTGTATTTTTTCTGACTTTCTAATTAGGGGAGCTATAAGTTGCTGGGTATTTTGGGGATTCTCCTCTATATTGTAGCACTCATCAGATGAACCACTCTGTAATACCATTATAACCGATGTGGTAATTTAATTAATACCAGTGGTGGCTGCACACAAATGTTGTGTGGCTGCTGAGACGAGCTGCCTGCTGCATCCAGCCGGTGTGGAGATTAAAGCACCACCGGCTCCATGTGCAGGGAGCCACGAGGAGAGGCTGAAAGAGCCAGGTTTGTTCAGGTTACAGAAAAGATGTCTGCAGAGGACTCTGTTGCTGGCTTTATCTATTTGGTAGTTACAGAAAAGACAGACCAAGACTTTGTTCAGCAGGGCATGCCAAAAGATGGGGATGATGGACACAAACCGCTTTGAGGAAAACTGTGGCTGGATAATAGGGACAGAAAGTTCCTTGGTGAGGGTAGTCAAACACAGCAATGGATGGCCCAGAGGAGCTACAAACCAAAATGTGTGGAGCTGCTCAAAGCTCAGCTGGACAAGCCTTGAACATCCTGATCTGCTGTTGAAGCCAGCCCTGCTCTGAGAAGGGGGATGAACAAGGGACTCCCAGAGGTACTGTCCAACTGGAATTAGTCTGTTATTCTGTAACTGAAAATGCACTTGAATGGCAGCTTTATTAGATGCTACACAGTTTAAAAAGAAGCTAATCAACTAGCACATTTAAAAAAGAAACCTGCTTTCTACTCTGCAACTTCTGGTGTCTTCAGAGTGGTTCTCCCAAATCAGGAATTTGGCTTTAAAGAACGAGTGTCATAAAGTGATCTCCAATTGGCACTGTCTAGAAAAAACTCTGGCAAGTAGTAACCATTTTTAGGTGACAGAATAAAAACCTCTACATTTCTGAGTGTGCCATTTGAAACATCTTTCATAGCTGCTTACGAACACAGAGATTGAGAGAGGCCAGGAAAGGCTAATACATACCTATCAAGTACATAGCCAAGAGCCTTATGCCGTATTCCTGAGTAAACCGATGGGCTTGTTTCCCAAGCAATTAAATTGGAAGCATCATGGAAAAGATGAATGTTTACCAAGTCAAAGGCACTATGACAAAAAAGGAAAAAAAATAAAATGATTCAGGATAAAAGAAAAAAAACATTTGTTGCATCAGCAAAGCATTCAACATAACAACACTTACTGTATTCGCTCTAATGTTACCTTAATATTTACTCACACAAACTTAGCAGGTTAAGCTATCATCATCAGAAAATTGTCAAGGACTAGCATCAAGCTAATGACAGCTGGGTAAGACTCCATCAGTACAGTATGCACAACATGAAAATGAAAAAAACTACTGACAGGAGAAGGTTAATGATGTTAAAGGCTAAATCATGTCACTGCAACTCCCTATGTGCCCCTGTGTGGAGAATGCCAAGATAACACACCACTTCCAGTCAGGAAGAGGACCCAGGCTGCTTCCCTCGGGCCATGCCTGTGGGACCCAGACTCACAGACTCGTTAGGCCAGACAAGTCCCCTAAGCCCACCTGCAGCCTGGTAGTGAGAACATGGACAGGCTTTGGCCCAGAGAGGCATCAGCGGAATCCCCAAGCTGTGCTCAGGGAGGTTCCCAGACCACGATGGAGTTGGGAATGGATCTGGACACAGCAATGACGGCAGTGAGAACAGCGAGCACAGTCAGACACACAGGTCACCCAGCATGAAGGGCTCTGCCAGAGATCCTGGGGGAGGTATCTGGCTCCAGGGAACAGCACATCCTGCCCACTGAACTCACACTGAAGAGGAAGTAGAACCACTACACTTCTACCAAAATACAGAATTACACAACATGATGGCTTGAGATGTCCAGCCCTGTTGGCTGAAGGATGAACAGGAAGAATCCCTGAAGGACAAGGAAGTTCCCATGTCACCAGTTCGCCTCGTGTGTGAAGGTATCTATAATCCATCTCCTAAATGTGCCTAAAGCTGGCTTGTTCTTAAAACTGATGACAGACCTTCCACCTACAATTTCCCTGTCCTTAAACTTAAACTTTGATCATATTACCTATTTTCCTGCAAATTAAACTGATTTCCACTCCGTCTGCAGAGCTGACAGACAGCACCCAGTCTCCCTGGTGCGTCCAGCCAAGTGTTCTCACTCTCTACTCAAATACTCCCACCATTCCTGACTCTCCTATCCTTTTTCCAAGCACACCTAAAGCACAGCACTCAAAAGCCAGACAGAGCACTCTATCACAGGCCTGGGCAGCACTCAGGTAAATAATTACCACATCTTTCCCCTTTGTGTCCTTCACAGGATCTATCTATTAACACATCTCAGTAAGATAATAATGAGCCATATTAAATTCTTTCGCCCTTGATCCTTTTCTACAGCAGGGGTAATGAGTCAGTTATTCCCCAATGTGTATTGCTGCTTTTGAATTCTCCTCTCAAAGTGCAATGCTTTTGCACTTCCCTGACATTCATCTTCCAATACTACTTCCTCAAAAATATCAAAACAATTGTGGTTGCTGATTCTGACCTCTGATATACTTGCAAACATTCCCAAGGCTGGTGCCCTACCTAAATTTTATAAGTGTATTCTCTACTCCATTCTCTCTACCAAATATGAACTATGTATGCAAACTGCATTTAAGACTGCAATGCATTCAGGGCACTATCTTGCACCTACGAAAACATTGAGAATTACAGGAATAGAAACAAATACCTCCCCTTATAGTCAAGATCGTAAAAAAAAAAAAGGCAAAATGAAAGTGCATATATTTACGTAGTTCCCTTCCATTTTTAATTAATGTGAAAACTTGCCTCAAGATTCTTTAGTTCTTTATCCACACTAAAGATAAGTTAATGAAGAATAATGGAGGTGAAAATCTGGATTCACAGAGAAACTCAACTGGGGCAGCTCACTGAATCACTGAGGAGGAGAAAGGACAGTTCCCTGAAGTCTGTTAAGGTCACTTTTCTGGATCTTTGGGAGCCCAGTGTTTTTGGCATGAGGTACATTCTATAATGACATTTTCCTGGGCAGGGAAAATGAACAGTTCCCCTCAAGGACTTACACAGAAGTACTAACAACAAGTGTTTGGGCTATATTTCTATTGACCTATTAGAATGTAGAAGTGTACTGATCAGAAGTCATGATTATGAAAATGGCCAAAACTTTGTTCATATGCACAGAGACTGGGAGCAAACACTCATCACACCCTGAACAGTCACATTATACACTCAGACCTCATTAGGTGTATTTTCTAACCCCCTGTATTTTCCATAGTATTTGACTTTCATTCTCCAGAAATTGTTCACAATGACTTGCCCCTTCAGCTTCTCATTAGAAACTTCTCATTAGATCCTGTGGATCATAATCACAGATTATAAGATTATTCCAGACACAGAACTACCACCATGGCTCAGCTCATCACATACCAGGAAAACCCTCATTGCCCCACACCCTAGGCAGGCACAAGCACCATGTATGATCTGATTCAAACAGCCCTTACAGACTGCTCCTTCCAAGGACTGCCCTTTTTTAGTATCCCCCACAAGAAAATACTGCCTTTAAATCTGTCTCTGAAGGACATTTTTTTCTTGGAAAGGCCTAAAGATAAATTCACATTATTTTTCAGCAAAGAGGAAATCCCAGAGGACAGGAGAGACAGAACCTGGACAAGTCATCATACAAGAGCAAAGGCAACATTAATGACTGGTGCTAAATACCCACTTCTGCACAACTCTACTGCTGGAATCACATGCCATGCATATGGATCTGAAGAATTAACATGAACCTAGGTTATCACACAGCTGCCTGCCCAATTTCAGGGTCAAAAGTCTATGAAAGGAGAAAACCTGCTGCTTTCTCAGTTTGCACAAACTGCTCAATCTAATAAACATGCTTATGCCAACAAGTAAGAACACTCAAAATTCAGCCTGTGTGAACATTAACACAAACTTACAATTTTAAGACATGAAACAACCACAAGAGTAAGGAAAAGCATTGAAGGTTCACATAAATGTATGTGACTGTAACAACAAATACCTGTGAGTTTACTGAGCTCTCCTTGGTTTAAGGTAAGGAACACTTCAGGTTCCCTCAGGTACAGAAAATCAGCTGCCCCTTCAATATACATTATTACTGTTACTACTCTTACTGGTATTAAAGACAGCAATTTCAAACACAGATGGCAAACAGCCTCTGAGATATACCCCTTGTTAGCACTCGGGAGCACTGCTCCTCCAAAGGCAGCACTCAGCCCCTAACACCACAGTGCTGTTCTGCTTCTGCTGGTTCTTTGCTCCCCTCAGCCCCACCTCTCCGGGATGTTGCCTGATCCCTACAACAAAACGTTTGTTCCTTCTGTAGATTTGCACAGCACATCTGATGAGGAACTTGCTCTGCTCTGATGGCAGCCAGGTGACATCCCACATAACCAAGTCTGGCTCGGTGGGGCGGGTGCTCAGCACCTGAGTGCACAGGTAAGAGGTGCTGTCTGCTCTCCGTGCGCCTCCATCCAGCCCTACCAGAGAGCACTGGGCTTTCAGCTGCTTCACTCCACTCTAGGATTAAAATAAGCAACCTCACACAGAAGAGAGCATACCTTGGGCTTAAAATTGGAATCCTGACCTGAACACAACAAATAAAAAATTCTGCTCCTGTAAAAACAATACAGGAGGAATTGGTTTAAAAAAGCTGCATGCCTTAAGGGTCAGGTCCCTCCGCTGACTTCAGTGGAAACTGGACTTAAAGAGTGCCTAGAGAACAAACTCTTTCCTCAGAGATCCCAGAGGTGAGGGCTGCATGCCCTCTGGCCCAGGTGAGACACTGCCAATCTTGGGCAGCACCAGGTGTGGTGAGAGCACAGGGGGGGACACTGGGGGCCACACTGGGACTGACTCCTGGCTCTGCTCACAGGCACCAGCCTGTCTGACTTCCCCTCATCAAGAGCTTCCTCTGACCCGAGCGGTCCCACCCTAATGCTCTGTGTGAGCAGGGATAGCACATCTGGTTCTGCATCTTCACAACTTACGGAACCACAGAATCTGTGGAGTTGGAAGGAAGAGACCCACAAGGATGGTCAAGTCCAACTCCTGGCCCTGCACAGGACTATCCCCAAGAGTCACACCATGTGCCCCAGAGTATCATCCAAATGCTCCTTGAGCTCTGTCAGGTTTGGTGCCATGTCCACTGCCCTGGGGAGCCTGTTTCAGCATTACTGAACACTGTGTGTTCAACTGATCATAAAGCAACTCTTTGGAACCAACCTGCTCTATGAACAGACCAATCTACACGTGGAAGTACCTCCTTTGAAACAGTTGTTAACAAACCCATGCATAATACACATGTAATCAGAAACAAAGATGCAACTTACCAGTCAGTAATACACCATCTTGTTCGAATGAAACCTTTTCTGGACCACTTGCACTGAAAAATATGCAGAGAAGAGCCAGTCACTTCAGGCAGGGGATTACTGTGAAACGTACTGACACAGAGAACAAAATAAAACAGAGCTCATCCATACACTATAACCAAGAAGCACTGAACACAAACTGAAGTACCTTGAAAACAGATATTGTGTCTTTTATTAATCCTGGAATTATTTATATTTTTGGTTCTGCAGTATTTATAAACTTATGTATAAAATTAATATAAGCCCTGGCACTTGTTTATAGATGAAAGATAACCAAATAGGAAAGCTTTACAACTGTACTTATGCTTAGCCTAAACCAGCAAATTCTTACTGCCTATGCACAAATGTCCTCTTCGCAATTTTACCTGAACTGTAAAATGTCATCAGAGATTTACATCAAATTAAAATGAATGAGATCTGCTAGAAAGCTATTTCTCCTGCTGAGCCAACCCACCCTATATTTCTATAAAAGTTAAGGGGAATTTAAATAATGGTAAAACATTACATCCATCAAATCTGCACTGTCAGTGACAAAGCCACAAATCAGCTCATGCCCACACATGGCACTTATGATACAGCAAAAGGGGTTTTTCAGCACCACTCCTGAGCCACTGCCACAAATTACAGCCTCCCACAAGAAGACATGATTCTGAGTCCTATTTATTCCCTGTAAACAATGCATGTTGGGCTAGGCTAATGTGCTCTGAGAATAAATAGTGCACCACACAGGCCTAAACAACGGTGCCAATGATTTTGTGGCAAATGACTGCGATTCCTTATTGCAAATAAAGTGCCAATCCCAACAGAGCCCACCCTAGCAGAGGTCCCCTCTGCCCATGTTTGCCTGGTATGGGGTTCCCAAACAAGACACTGAAAATGCGATGTGGCCTTGGAGTGCCAAATTGATGGAGGAGTTCCTTCCTGGGACCTAACACACGCTGGAATGCCGGTGGCCTTCTCTTCCATCCAAGCACATCTTCAACTTGTTGTCCAATCAGATCCGTGCCCTTCTCTGTTTCCTGGACAGTCACCTCCAGCCTGCAGCACTTTGTGAGGTCATCCTGCCCCAGGGGCACGGCTTGGCATAAGTCTTTCCTGAACTCCATGAGGTTCCCTTCAGCCTGCTGGAGTCTCTGTCACAGCATCCCTGCCCTCCAGCACACTGACAGCTCCCCAAACTGAGCACAGCCAAGCTGAGTGTGTGCTCCATCCTGCTGTCCAAGCTGGTAACAGAGGAGTTGGATACTATCAATCCCAGCATCGACCCCTAAGGAACACCACTGGCAACAAGCTGCCAGCTGCACTTTGTCACCACCCCATGACCCTGTGGGCTGGCCAACTTTCCCAGAACAGGCATCACCAACTGGGCTTCCAGGACACTGTGACAGACTGCATTTGAAGTCCTTGCTAGAGTCAATGCCTACAATATCCACAGCATGCCCCTTCCCCATGCAACTGGTCATCCAGGAAGATTTGCTCTGTCAGCTTTCCATGCCTGAAGAGATGTCACCTGGGACACTTCCTGAAAATGGATGTGACATGTTTTCCCAGCCCTTCAGGAGGGCAGGGGGAGCCTCACTGACATCAGCCAGATCCCTTCTCCCTTGGATGTGCCCTGCCTGCTGCCACAGGCTCATGCACGTACAACTACTTTATGGTTTTGTGTAACCAAAGTCTCTGGGACTCGGAGTCCTGTTGTCAATCCTAATCCACTTCTCCAGCAGCATCTGGAATCTGATTGGAATGTGAAATCTGATTCCGGGCACCCACAGGACCCCACCCTGGTTCTGTCCCTGACACCTCACCAAGACAAGCAGTACCAGCACACAGTGTGCCCAGCCCTTGGCACTGCTGCCTGGCTGTTTAACACAAGCCTATGCTGACACAAGCCAGTGAAAAGGTATTTGCAATACAATTTGTATTTCATGACATGGTAAAACACAGAATTTCTCACCAGAGCTTGGCGTTTCCTCACACACGCACTGTGAATACGGGTTTAAGGGCAGTAGTACATCTGAGAGGCCAGATATACTTCCCAACAATGTATTATAACCAGCGTAAAGGAGGCTCTGATACCTCACTATCAGAAGTCCGCACCAAAAAAAAATATACTTTTTAAAAATCACCATTTGAAAACTGGTAGTTACATTCTGCCAGCCTTTCCTTTGTGAATAGGGTCTCTGAGGAGATCGTGCTGACCTTTTAAAACCCCCCAGAACCACCACCTACATAAATAACCCTTGCTACATTGGGGGAAAGGACCTCCAGACAGCATTAACATGAAGAGAGAGGTTAGAGAGGGCTAATGTCAAAAAGCACTGTGAGCAATAAGTAATGCACACAAACCATGATTGATAATGACCAGCACAGAGCCTTAATTCATCTTTTCTCCATCATTTTACTGAGAGGGACCATATCAAATTAAATAGTGACCCAGCAAGGGTTTATTCAACCATACAAAGCAGGGCATGAAGGAAAGACATATTAAAGTGGTGATGACTGCGGTGTAATTGCAGCTCCTTAAAGGAACACCACAGCTCCAGGGGAAACCTGGAGCAGGAATTGGCCAAACACTGACAGCACCGAGTGATGCTCAGCACTGACAGGCCTTCATGGCCTCAGTGAGAACTCCTCCTCCTCACAGCCTCATGCAGGACCCGTGTTCCACCTGCTCGCAACACACTCGGTGTTTAACTAGCCAGGAAATGAGCTGTATTATGACTACTTACCATAAAAACAATGCAGAATGTAGTTCCTACCCCAAAATTACTTCCTTTCTTTCCTTAGATCAGTTGCTTTTGTAACTATTGGAAGTCAGTGGTTCCATGTAATGCTCCAGTCCATGTCATTGCCAAAAAGCAACAAGTGGTGGACAGAACCATGAGGGTTTGTGCCTTTTACCTGGCCTGAGGTGAAGAAAGCACGGGAGACCGGAAAGGAGTTGCAGCTCCCACTGAAGAACATCACTTGTGCCTCTGTACCATAAAATGACACTTCTTTTACTGTATAACTGGTATATTCCCCCACTTCAATCTGCAAAATGCCTTTAGATACTCATAAATTGAACACACTTATTTAATTCCTTTAACTTCCATAAATAATTCACTTATTAATGACTTGTCTACTTAACATGAGGAACGCAGAGGTTTGTAGGCTTTGGGCCCAATGCAGCCCAAGAGCTGGAGCACCTTTCAAAATCTCCCATGTAAAAACGTCATCCTCAGCCTCAGCTGAACAACAGGCCTTTCATATTTTTGGATCACTGATGTGCTTTAATATTTCCAAATACAGTATTTGGAAAGAAGAAAGTTTTGAAAACAGAATGTATAGAAGAACTATAGCTTGGGAAGGAGGAAAGAGAAATTTGCTTCTTATTGCAGATTTCAAAGCAACAATCTTTATTTTTACTTTAACAAATAGTCACTACCTGCTCCACTATCTGTAAGCCAGCATAAAACCAGGTGGAAATGACACAGGTCATCTGTATGCTCTCAGAGAGGGATCTACATTTTAAAATAGGAAAAAAATTCCTACTTCATGTCCCAGAAAGGGGATACCACATCTTTCACCTTAGAGTATTAAGTCTCTTCTCAGATCCTCTGTTAATAGGATTCCTTTAGCCAGCAGATGGATTGTGAATACAGGCAGTTTCATCTACTAAAAGACAACATAAATCATCATTGAGAAAGGAGAGACCGCAGTAAGGTTATCACCATACAGCCTCCTCCATGAAAGGTTTGCATTAAAGCATTAGTGAAATTAATTCATCTTTCATAAGAGCTTTGAGCAGTATCTGTGATCTATGATAACAACCAATTTCTCACTACGGGAAAAAAAAATTACTCAGGCCTGATAGACTACACAAATCTGCTTTTTTTAAAATGGCCTAACATTATCTGGAGTGTTGCTCCCAGAGGCATCATTTGAGGCTTACGCCTCGCCAAGAGGACCCATAAATCAAGGCAGAAAGTTTTGTTAGTTTTATATGCAGTGGGCTGTAATTATTTTGAATTGCATTATGCCTCAATCATTGTAATTACTTTTAGATCATCTTTAAGCAGCAGTAATAAAAAGAAAAGAAATCAGTCTTAAACCATTTCTCACACAAAAAATTGCAAATGTGATATGTGAGGTCTGGCTAAAACACACAAGAACATGTCAATATAATGTTCAGGCAGATAAGCTGCTCATGCCTCCTGCTGGGTTAACCTAAATTTCCAAAATACACATTATTTAGTGGCCTTATAATTAGCATTGTTATTATCAACATTTGTCTAGGAAGAAAATGGGTGATAACAAGATTAATTTTAGCTTTAGAAATAGAAATGTGTATGAGAACCAAACTATGTCCCTGTTGGTTTTTGCTGTTGCTGTGTCTGTGTGTTTGAGAGGCTCTTTGGTCTCCAGTCCTGTTCCATTTGTCTGGCTACAACACCATTCCCAGGAATTGTGCTGAGGGCAAGAACAGAACTACACGTTCAAGGTGCTTCAGGGATTTCTTCACGTCTTAATAGTGCATATTGGTGGATTTTCTCTTTCCTGTTTATTCCTCCTCCACGTAAGCAATATCCCTGACAATCAGAACATGGTGCTTTTGCTCAGAACAGTCATTTAAGGCACTGGAACAATGGGACCAGTGTGAAGGTGTCAGAGCCTCCAAAGGGATTTAGCTGCTCATTGGGTTCTGGACCCCACAGGCTTGTCCCAAAAGCAGCACTGGAGGGTGTATCGAATGGAGAAGCTGCTGCTGCTCAGGCAAATATGGGAACACCTGATTCCTGAGCATCCACAAGGAATGAACACAATCTCTGCTCCACAAAAATGTGTGGGAAAACCCTGAGACTCCACTATTGCTCCAAGAGACTGTGAAGAATTGTGGATGTAAAAGGGGTAATAAACGATGCTGAAGAAGTTACAGCTTTGCCAGTCTCAGGATGAAACAAGAGCAGTGAAACAAGGGAGGAAATAACTCTCCCTGGGTATCAATAAGCAATCCATAACTTGTCCTAGTGCTCTGAGGTGGGATGGCAGCACTGACCACACCGTGCAGTGCTCTCACTGCAGTCACGTCACTCTCAGCCCTACTCGTCTCCTGCTCACACTGCCAGTCCCAGACACTGCTACAGCTCCCTCCCGAATGGGGAGGAATGAATATCTGAGGAACCACCTCAGGGGCCCTCAAAATGATGTAACACTCCATTTCAATGAAGTTACATCAAATGATGTAACACTTAACTCCAAAGAAGTATTCAAAATGTTTATTCACAGGAGATAAAAGCTTAGCAAAATTATGTCAAAGGTAGTTTCCCTTCCAGTACAGAGATATAAAGATAAATAATTCAGTATTCAAAGTCAATCTTCACCCCATCAACCTGGTAACTATTTATGCAATGCTCTGCCAAGTCCACAAGCACTGTGTAAATATGTCTAAGTGTGTATATTTACAAATTCTAAATTAATTTAAAAAGCTTATTTAGTCCTTCCTTTTATTAAAGTAATAACATGCCTATTTGATCCACAAATGTAACAGGAATTCAACAAATTTAGTCATTTGGCTTGAGGAAGCATTAACCATTAAATACTCATGTTCTAGATGTTCTTAAGGAGTTTAAAATGAGAAAATTAAAGCAAATGCCAAAGAAAAGAACTACAGGCAAGGTCTGCACTTGCAGGTGCAGTAGAAGAAATCCCTCAGCTCTGCTTGTGTTTCTGGTTTTGATAAGACGTTCAACCTCAAACCTGCAGCACTCCCCAGTTCTTCTGAGAACAAGAGGGAGTCTGAGGGCAGCCTCACAGAACACCATCAGTGTGTGTCCATGTTACACGTACTCTTGCCCACACAGGAGCTCCCTTTTCCCAATCCCAATCCACGTGCATAGAGCCACAGCTGTGGGACACACCCTATCTAGGAGCAGGGTCCCCTGAGATAGCCCTGCCATGGCAACGTGTGCCATCTCTTGGGGTTTAAATGCACAGATGAGTCTTTTCGTCACTGTCTCTGCCCTTCACAAGGACTTCCTACTATACAGAGAGTTCCACTGGAATTTGGAACATCCATGCCATGACTTAAAACATGTATTGCAGGTGTCAAGAAACCGACAGGCAAACAAATAAAATTCCAAGACTCCATTATGTGCTTAATCACGTCACTGAGAGGAGCTGCTCAAGTAATCAAAGCAAATCACAATCAAACCCAGCATTTGGGAATGCTCCACGTACCTCAGGGAAATAATCCTGCGGAAACTTCTCTTTTTCCAGCATGGGCGTGCTTTCTAAAGTGTCAGAGTAGATTTCTTTCCCAGTAACCTTTTTATACTTCTTAGCTAGGAAGAGAGATAAAACAAAATTAACATACATAACCTCAACATTTTGAGCAACTTCCTGCACTCACTGGCAAAGCAGTGACATCTGCAAAACAGCTGGCAAATCAACAGGGCAAATCAAAAGTGTGCAAGCACTGAACTGTTCTGGGGGAAAACCAGACACAAACACACCTGCTTATAACAGACACCTCGAAGCTACACAGTTATGGGTACTGTCATTTCTGCTATCCAGAGCCCTATAAAGTGCTGGAGCTCTAATCATGACCCTGGTCTCTGCACACCCTTGCACTTTAACCCTCCCCAGCTGCTCTGTGACCCTGCAGCCCCCATGTCCTTCAAATCATGCCTTTTGGGCCATCAGCACATGAGGCTGGCGTGGGGATTTACAGCTGGAACGGGTGCTGGCTTTGTACAAGAGATTCAGTGGTGACGCACATCACTCTCCAACGTCTCTAATGAATGGCTTCATCACAGACAAATACAGCACAGATTCCTATAAATCTACCCAGCTCATGAATGAGAGGTTCTGCTTCTTGATCCACTTCATACTTGGTCTCTCTCCTGATCAGGGCAATGTACTGGCATGTCTAAGGTGAAAACCTGACTTAGTTTACAAACTCCTCTGACACAGGAGTCTGGGCAGCTGCTGTACAGCTGCCATTACACTGGACCTACCCAACTGGATTGAGGTTTGACTGGGAATGTACAGGAGAAAAACTCCAAACCAACTATTATCAAGAACCCTCAATTGTCCAGTTCTACTGGATACCTGGTGAAAACACCAAGCCGTACAAAAACCTGTCAGTTAAAGTTGTCTAGATAAAGTATTTTATATAATCTGAGGAAGCATTTACTGTAATGTAGCACTGTGTCTTCAGGGGAAAAAAAAGTATCATTCTTTATGTGCCTATCACTCTGAGGTCTGGCTCCCACAGGAAAACTGAACAAATAACCCGATAAACTGACGAGGCATCATTCTCAGTGGATCATGGACGGATGTGCCTCTTCCAGCAAGTTTAACAGTGTCAGCAGAGATCCTGATGTCATTTGGGATATAGAGAAGACTTGGCAGAATTGTAAGGACTGAAGGCTTCTGCTGGGAGAACCTCAGTAAAAGGCAAAAGAAGCTCTAGGCAAACGGAGGCACTTCCCCATCATCCACATTGGTACCGACACTACGTGTGAGTCAGTGGCTCGTTGACACGACTGCTGAGCAGTGAATGCAGGGGGAACACAGCCAGTCCCCAGCTAAAAACAGCTCTACTCATTTCTGACTTCACACCAGAGAACAAGATCCTTCTTGTAAATCAAAGTGGTCGACTGGAACTGGCTAAAACCCCTCTTTGGAGGATGGCCCCTCAGAACAAAAAGCTTGGCGCTAGTTTAAATTGTAAGCAAACTTTTGAATCTCTGACCAGTGTGAAAACAGTCCAACATCTCTATGCTGTAGCAAATAATACGTGAGGCTGTAGGAGAAAGATGTTCTCATTTTAAAACTCAGATACGTCTTCCTGAGATCTGAAAAACAGAGACAATCTTTTTTTTTCCCAAAGTCTGTATTCAGTCACATCCAACTGTGCAGTGAATTTTGAAAAGCCACGGTGATGTTCTAGGAATACTGAATTGTGTATTAACATCTATTTTTTGCATGCTTTTGAGTAGAACCGGAATTTCATAATGATTTTTGTGCAGAGGATGTTTGGATCCACTCAGATTTTTCTTCTGATTTAAAGGCTTAATACACTGTGAAAACGTCAACAGTCATGACGAGAAGAGGCAAGTTTTACATTTCCCCTGAAAGATGGGAGCCTTCATGGTCATATTTTACAAACCCTACACTGGGAGACGGATTCTGCTCTACGTTATGAGAACAGTGGGTGACTTACAACAGTGATTCACCCATTTTCTCAGATTTTTATTAAGAGTTTTTTCCTTCCAAATGATACCTGGGCCAAAGCCATCTTTATGTGAATGGTTCCCATCCCAGCCAGCTCTGCTAAAGTTTTGCAAAGCAAAACGAAGCACTGACCATTTAAAGCATTTATTTTCTGGAACAAGTATCTGCTTACTGCTTTCCTATTGATTGTTTTCCCCTACATTTTTTCCTTCCGTTTTCTCACTTCCCTTTCTAATTCTTACACTTCCTTTTAAAAGCTGTACAGTAGCGAATATGTTGCCAACCAATGATTAATAAATCCCAAAAGCTCCTCTTTTCCTGAAGCAGCTGCCATTTCCCTGTCAGGTGTGGCTGGAGCAGGACACATCCCGTCTGTGACCAGCAGGAGGAACCTTCAAGTGGAGTTCAGAGTGAAACTGCTGCTCCTCCAGTGCTGGTGGGATGAAGCTGTGGGCTCAGGTGTGCAGACAGTTCACAGATTATTGGCACACAAAGTCATCCACACGGCAGTGGAGAGCAGACTGTTCCACCCAGGGCCTGGGCAACACCTGGGACCCCCAGCATCCCCCAGTGTCCACAGTTCAGTCCCCCGTGTGCACAGTTCGTTACTGAGTGTCTGCAGAACGTCTCTGGTCTGGGAGAAAGCCCAGGTATGGCCTCTTTGGAGTGCCAGCCTCGCTATGGAGTGTTCCCATATGGTTTGCCAGAGATAAAATCACTCTGTCTGTAATGTTATTACGAAAATGTTCCTTCAGCACTGAAACCAGTGGTGACAGGACGACTTACGTTGGCTAAATCTTGAGTAGCTACACATGCAGAACTACCGTTCAAATATTTCAGGGCAGAAAGACCCTGTACCCTCAATTACATGAGCAGAAAGAATCTGTCTCTACTGAGAACAAAAATAATGAATCTATATAATTAAGACAATTAGTTCACTCCATAGTTACCACCATTTCAACAGTGTCTCAAATTAATGGGATGCTAGATGGAGTATTAATGTGGCTCAGCTCAGTGAGCTAAATGAAGCTCAGGAGATTTTTATATTAAATATACACCGGTCTCAACTGAAATAACATAAATTTTACATAATCCTTTCTATAGTCACCTCTGGAAGCATTCAATAATTTTCTATCATATTTTTAATATTTAATGTACATAACCTTGCATTACTTTTAAACTTGTGAGATGTAGCAAGACCTCCAACCTGAAGGATCAATGTGGGTTAAAACAATGCCACCCTCCTACTGACCTGCTCTGCTCCTGAGTAATTTAAGCCATAAATCTACCTCAGCTGCTTTGCAAAATGACCACTGCTGTTGGACAGTTAAGGTCTTGGTCCTGTATCTGATCTACACGGAAGAACCTTGTGGCCATTCAGAGTTCTGAAACCCTCAGGGATCACCATGGACCCAAGGGTCCATGGGAATGATTAATGCTCCAGCTTGCAACCTGTGGCCGGTCCATTGACTTCTCCTAAGAGGTCTATAAAAGGTAAGAAAAGCAATGCCTGTCACCAAGGGACCTGCATACATTATACAGGAGTCTGTGTAACATGGAAAAACTGCCAAGCACCACCATCAGAAAAGAGGATGGAAAAGCTGCCTTGATGTATAAACCAAATTGTCCATTAAAAACATTTAACTCCTTCGCTTACCTTTAAAATCAAACTGGTAGATGTTTTTCAAAGATTCATGAAGAAAGTAAAAACTTCCTAGAGCCTGTAATAAAACAATAATAAAATATGAAATTAAAAAAATATCCACTTTGGCTAACTAAATTCAAAAGAATATCATGGTTTTCAATTAGAAAAAAAAACCACACAGAATAAATTTATTCATGTTTAAATTTTCTAAGATCTATAAAAATATTAATTTCCTTTGTTGCTTCTCTGAAGTTTCATCAACCATTATAAAGAAGATCCTTAACAGCTGACCAACCACGGTAAGGGCACCACAGCCAGTGTACATTTAAACACCAAACGGATGGACACGATGGGTGACACCAACCAGTGCCCTTCTAGGCCCCAAACACACCCCCCCAGGTCTGTTACAAAAACATGACAATATCTCCTTCACTTTCAGAGCAAAACCAAAGCTTTTGGAGCCTGTTGTACAGGAACAAGGGAAAGTTTTCCATTTTCTAACTTGCACCTCAAGCCTCTCCAGAAGGGGTTCCACAATCTCCCAACAGCCTGACATGTTTTTTTCCTACCCTGAGATTGAAAAAGTTCCTCAACAGGGACAACACCCTTTGCCTTCCTTCTCCAGTCTTCTCTCCATATGCCCCTTTTCCCAAGACCCTCCATGGCTGCCAACCCAGGGCTCAGGCCAACAGTCCCTTCCTGGCTCCGTCTGTGCCATGGGAGCTTTGTCATGATGAGACTTACAGGTACAGTGAGCTTGCTGCTTGCTTTGCCTTCTCCTCAGTCATGTCATACACTGATTTCCTCCAGTTAATGAGAGGAAAATGACATGTTAGAAGAGAGCAAATGAAAATCAAGTGAGAAACGAAAAAGCAGTGTAAACAGACTTATAGTGGAATATGAAAAAAATTAGAAATTTTAAATGAGAACTTGATAAGCCTTCAAATACATTTGATGCACTCAACAGAAGCTGAGAAAAAAGCAGCCTGCTACTAGATAAACTCTTACTGAGAAGAATAAAAGAAGCAACGCATTAACCAAAAAGGATGATTTAGTTTCATTCCACTTTGGCTCGGGGACTGCTGCATTATTTATAAGACGCTGCACATCCAGAGATTAAACATTTGCTGATTTGTCAAAAGCACAAACATGAGGTCCTGCCCATCTCCTTGACATATTAGTCCATCCAACAGAAAACACTGTCACATGTTTAATTGATGAGTATACGTCCCTGCGACCCAGGCGGATTCCTTCGGGCCTTTGGGCTTCTTTTTTATAACATGGAGGAGGCGAACAGGGAACTGCAGGAGACACTCCTGTGAAGGACTCAAGGTTAACTGTGCTGCAACAAGGACACACTGCCAGGAAAAAATAAATCCTGGTACAAGATGAAAGCATTGCCACCTGATACTCCCAGTTGGTCCATCTCTTTCTTCAATGCACAGGACAAAATCTGACATATATAAAG
Source organism: Neopelma chrysocephalum (assembly GCF_003984885.1). Lineage (NCBI taxonomy): Eukaryota > Metazoa > Chordata > Aves > Passeriformes > Pipridae > Neopelma > Neopelma chrysocephalum. The sequence continues at coordinate 1,923,825 of NW_020897747.1, read as the reverse complement.
ATAACACTTTGCTATATAATAATACTCTGTAAGAACTCAGTATGAAGATACAGCTTTATTTCACCTTCTAACATGGCCTTCAGAATAAAAAAAAAGGAGCCTCGGCAAGCATCTGGGAAGTATCATCCCAAACGCCTCAAGTCTGAAAAATTTAACAGCAAATGAAAAAAGGGATCCTGGAATGGGAACTCGGGCTATGTCAGTAACGTGTGGCCAAGTCAGCCTACCTGTGACATCTTAGTGCTGTTTTTAAGGGAGCTTTTCTTTTTCCCACGAAGCAGGACAGCAGGATTATGCTGTCAAAGTACCTCCAGTCCATGCCCTGCCCCACGCAGTCTCCTCAGAGAGGAGATTTAGAACTCGCCTGGGCTGGAGCCTCCCTCCCTTCCTGAGCTGCTGTTTCAGTGTCTCACCACCTTCATGGTAAACTTTTCCCTTTTTTTCTCATCAGAATTCCCTATGCCACAGCTGAGACTAAGTAAAAAATACTAATTATTTGGAAATAGTGATCTGTCCAAATCAGGTACAAATCTGGGTGACAGAATTATGAACTCCGAAGCTTCTCATGTGACATATCAACAAGTAAACCACGAAGAATCCAGATGCTCTAACACCTGTTTTATTTTGGTGTCATAATTCTATGAAAAACAGTACTGTCACTCATCCTCAAGCTACAACTTCCTTTCTGAGTGTCAAGATTTGCTCATTGCTAGACTTCTTACAGTTTTAATCTCAATTTTAAAAACTAATTTTGAAGACTTATGCAGCAAAAGTTCTGTTTGATAGTTTGCACTTGTAGCACAGAGTGTCAACTACTCATGCACAATGAATCTGTGACAGTGATGAAGTAACTCCGTCAATTTTCAGGAACTGATACCACTAACATTAAGACAGCCTTGGACTGTGCAATTCCAAACACCCCACTGAAAAGAATCAAAACTATAATGGAATGGAAATTACAGCTATCGCTATCTTCCGCATTGTTATAGACTTAATCAGGTTTAGGTACATAAATGTGAACTTGTAAAAATGATGGAGTGCACTTATAATTCCCTGCCCTAATGCAATGAAATATACATAAAAAACCTTCCAGGGCCTAATGCTTAGGCCCTTTTGTTGAAACAATTATGTTAATTCAATTTATTTCTCATAAAATGCCAGTTTAACAATACAGTTAAATGAGATTAATTTAAAGAACAGAACCTTGCTTTATTTTCTTATTTACAATTTCAATATCCTTTGGAAAAAGCAGCAGTGGCACGTACAGCAGCAGCAGTATGTACAGTATCTAAGTGATACAACACATTACAGGATATTAACAGGAACACATTACAGATTATAAACCACCCAAAGAGCTCAACTTTTAAACATCTCAAATGCAAAGAAAGCAAACTATTATTTGTTCCACTTTAAGGGTTGTTGAAATGGATGACTCCTGCTGTTAGCACAAGTTCTACACGACCTGTAAATAGGTGCTTCTACTCAAATGGAATCTCAGTGGTTGTGCTGTGCACTGTCCCTTCCTTGCTCAGTTACAGAGGCTTCCCCAGCACGAATCAGCCGATCTGGGAATACTGCAGCCCTCTTCATTCCTTCTTCTGGGAATACTGCAGCCCTCTTCACAACAGCCCTTCTAGAGCACAAACCTGGAAAACAGTGTGCACTGAGGGCTGCTGAGGCTGATTTCACCACACATCAGAGATGATGCACGTTCTGCAGCTGTGCCCCTTCAGACAGTGTCATCCCTGAAGGAATCAGTCTGTAGCCTTTCCTCTCCAGCATTCAGAGCACCCGAATTTCTGAGGGCAGGGCTCAGACACGGTGCAGCAGCTCTCATCAGCTGCTCCGATAATGAACAGAGTACTCCTGCCCCAGGGAATGAACAGGGTATGGCACACGTTCTGCCACTTGTGAAGTATCACTAGAGTGAAGTGCAGGGAGCAGCCTCAGGCTTGTCTGCTTGACTTCCCAAGCAGTCTGCATATACAAACTAGTCATGGATTCTGTTTCAGCAGCCTCAAGGCAGAGTGATGAATAGATAGCTCACAGTTCGGCTCAGATCAGAAAGTTCTTGTCAGGTCAACCTGCATGCTCCTGGGCTGGTAACTAAAATCACCATATTCTGGAGTACTAGAAGTTTCTAGAAGCTCAGGGAGACCAGCCCAACCTGTTGGCCTCAGGTGGTCACAAGGACAGCACATGTAATTCCTGGGACTGATCAGGCAGGTGAATTAGGAAGAAATTCTTCCCTGTGAGGGGGGTGAGACCCTGGCACAGGTTGCCCAGAGAAGCTGTGGCTGCCCAATCTCCAGAAGTGTGGCCATTCCATGATTCTGTGATTTCTACCCTACTATTAAAGCCAGGGACTGACAAGATACAAAGGGCTTCATCAGAGCCTGAGGTGCCCAGTTACTCCCAGAAGTACATACACAATTCAGAATAACACCCATGCCCACAGGAAAACACCACACAGTCATTGCCAGTAGCTGTACTGAAATTTATTCATACTTTACTTCCCAGAGGAGTTTAAACATTGTAAATAGACATGAATATATATATATGTATATCTATCTATCTATATCTATCTCTCTGTATATATACACACATATATATACACCCAACTAAACCAGCAGAGAGCATCAAAGCAGAAAGGCAGGTGGCACAGTCATAAGCAATACTCAACTTTAGCTTGGCCAAGTTCCTTAGAAACACACAAGATGGTAAAACTGATTGTTCTGCTGTCTCCCCTGCTCACTGTAACTAAACAGCTTGGATTTAACACCCCTGTAATCAAATAGTCAAACCAGCACACAAAACCCTGCAGGTAGAGCAGGGAAAATTTCTTTTGTAAGCTCCTAGGACCTCTTTCAATATCACAGTCACTAACTGCAGAGTACACAGGCAAACACATCCTGGCTTTTGTAAGAATGGTCCCTCCGGAAATGCTCAGGAGCTCAGGGAGAGGCCAGGCATTATCTCAGGCAATGCTGCTTTTAACAACTGCTTTTTCCGGACTGACAGAAGTACCTGACTGTTCCTACCACGTCTGTGTGTGGGCCTGTATTGCAGCTGTAGACACAGAGCAACATTTACAATACAATGGGCACGTTCATTAAAGGAGCTTTGCATCTCCCCCAAAAATGTATTATGAAGAAAAAACCAGGCATCTTCTCCCTGCTAACAGACTGAAGTTAAATGTCCACTGCGTTTAATTAGCTTCCAGAATGATACTCATTATGGTATTGGACATTTCTTTCATTATTCCATACCAAAAGACTCATCTGGGAAAACTGGTACTGATGGCAAGATAAACAAATTGGTTGTGATGGATTACATATCTGGCATAATTACAAACACTATTCCTTTGATTATACAGAAATTTTGCCACAAAAGTTTGAAGATTTAAACAGCTATAATTTTTTTAACAGCTAATTGGCATAATTTCTTTTTAAAGTAGACCATTTCAGCTGTGGAGATTTAATGCATAAAGGAAATAGCTGAATAAACATTTAATTACTGCACAGAGTAAACATTTACTGCATTACCTCACTAAATGTGATAGTTAATATATAAAGATTGCTTTAAATATATTTAAAATAAATTGCCCATGATGACATAGAAACTGTAATTCATGTAGTCATAAAATCCATAATTAGCTTTAATGAATATTTAAAGTCAAAGTTCAGCCCAACTTTTTCAATGTTTAACCTACTATATCAATATAGTTCAAGGAATTCATTTATCATGGAACATGACAATGTCTGAATATGAATTAGCGCGGGCACTGCTGACAGGAAGCCCTTATCTCCTACCAGCCTTTTTGGCTCTGCTGAATGTCAACAGTGAGTTTGGCAGGCCTGACACTATTGATTGCCCGCCTGCTTTGCTACCAACAATTAAAAAAGTATTTCACATGTTTATAAACCCGAACATCAAGAGCAGGTATTACTTTCCCATTAGCGAGATGGAGTCTGTGAGCGGCCACATCTCACTCAGGGCAAGCACAGCACCGGGAGCTGCAGCGGCCCCAGAAGGGCCGACAGCAATGTCACACAGGAGCTGTTATGGGCATGGCACGGGGACACTGTCTCGACTCTTTTATGTCACAGTGAAGTTTAAGAGACTTCAAAGAGACAAACCTGAGATGCGAAAGGGCAGGGCCTGACCTTCCCTGCATGCCTGGGGGATGCTGAGCGCTGCCAGGGGCTGCGGCCTGGGTCAGCGCGATGGCTGCCATGGCCAGGGGCCACCCGCTGCCACCTCCCAGCCAGGGGCTGCTGGGATCAGAGGCTGTGGGTGCCCAGCTGCCCCCAGGACAGGCCCCAATACCCAGGGACTGTGGGGTACCCTCCTGCTGAGGAAGGGACTGTGGGGTACCCTCCTGCTGAGGGAGTGTGGGGGTACCTGGTGTGAAGGGTGCCCTGCCACAGGGTACAGGAACAGCAAAACAGCTCCAAAATTCTGCTAGGGAACAAGCCACTGGCTACCTTGGATTTCTGTGGCACTTTAGAAACACTTTGTGAAAACACCCACCTTTAGTTTGCCATAAAAAAGTTAGTTTTGATACAGCTGCCACTTTCCCAAAAACAGAGGAAGGGGAGCTGCAGGACAGGCTGGTACCAACACAGCTGAACAGGGACTGATGAAGTACTGACACCACGAGCGACAGTGCAGGGTCTGCCTGCAGCTCTGCCACACTCGATTCACTACAGCCAAATAACACCAACCGCCTATTGCCCACTCAAGGTTAAAAACCAGGCTGGGTACACAGATTAACTCATTATAAAATACTCTGTCGCTTTTTATTTGCAAACAAATTAGGTGTCCAGCAATTTATCATTTCCTGAATTAGACTTATCAGCTAAAGCACATACAATTAAAGTGCCATTGAGCCTGCCCGGACGGCCCTGCTCCACCTGACGTGCAGACGGCCGGAGCCCGATCCAACCATTCCAAACAATTACACGCCACTCCCACAGCTCCATATCGCAAACACAGGTATCAGCTTCAGTTAACAGTATTTGAATAATTACATCTTTAATAAAGTGTCAAAGTGAGTGGGCTCCAAATACTCAGTGACAAATTTCAAAAACTCTCTCGACACACCAGAACTTGTTCTGTATTAAAAACAATAGTTCAGTGACATGTGATATTCCCATTAAAGCAAATGGAATTGTCCACTTGGAAAGAGTAAAACCAGTGGCAGGATTGGCACTGCAGACTCTCTTACTCCATAAACTCCATGTTATGCATCCTAACATAAACATACAATGTTTATACATAAATAAGATATATATTTGTTTATTTATAATACTCATGTTGTAAAGAAGCCACTTGCACTTTTATCTTACCAATGTCTCCAATGCTCATTTCCCAGTTAAGTCAGTGCTGTTGGAGCACTGGAGTCTTCTGGAAGCAGAAGCAGCAGGTGCAGCTGGTAGGGATAAAAAAGTGCCCAGCACTAGGAGTCCCTAACTCCTGGGAATTTCTTGACTATATTGGATCCGTACCTGCGAAGACCCTTCTGCATTTCTACATTAATTTCCACATGCTGGTTTTGACTTCAAAAGTTATTTTGTCTTTAAAAAATCTAATTTGTTTATAATCCATTTATTTCATGGACCTGCCAATTCTTCAGACCAACTCTTCCAGCCATACAGCTGCACCAGGCTGGCAAGTTGACCTCAAGCTGCTCTGTGCTAGGTGAATCACCTCACACTGCCTGTGTTCCCAGCTGTCAGAACACACAGTGTGGTTTCCAGCCATCCTCAACTCACTTCAGTGCCACAATCTTTGCTGTTGAGTCGTAGTTGAGCATCCTCAGACATACTTGTAACATCTACCACTGCTCCCTCACTCTCTTCCTTCTTACTTCTTCACAGCAGCCCTTTCAAAGTGCAGGACCAATAATAATGCAACTATCAAGGGGGATAATCACTATAAATGTATCACTAAAATCCGAATAATTAAAAAATAAATTATGATTTGGTTTTGCTTTTATAATAGTTGAATTAAATGTAATTCAGGAAACAACTGATGCACAGGTGTTCACATATAGTTTTATAGCTTGTAACGTTTATTCCTAGTCTCATTACCAGGATTCAGATATTTTCAAACAGGTTTATCTGTTTAGATTTCTGTAAAGGTTGTGACTTGTCTACCTGACAGACTGGAGTAACTGTTTTAAAAATTCCAAGATATCTAAATCCCAAGTCATTTAAATTCTTAATCAAGAGAGCAACATAAAAAAAGAAACTTGTCTGCCATCCTGGTCATTACAGATACCTCAGGGAGGTCTCTGCTAACAGCAGTCAGCAAGGGTACATTTTCTAGAATAAAAACGAAGTCTTGGGAGCTTTCATTTTCCTGTTTTGAAGACTAACAAAATGAGGGATCTTCAGCTAACACGATCCATCTCTACCACCTTCTCTTTATAATTTTGTCACAACAAACGAAAAATCATATTCAATTTTAAAAGATTATTTGGGACCAGTTAATTTAAGAAGAGAAAAATTAACAAACAAAACCTCTGAGCTATGTATTAACATGTCTGCTGAGTAAATGAATAACCCATATGTAACCTACCACATTGACAAAGAATATTTAATGCCATTTTTGATATTGATGTATTTCACAAAAATACTTAGTATTTTAATTAAAAATAAATTCAATTTAAAAAAAAGTCAGACAGAGGTTCTTTTTCTGAAAACCAAGATTAGTGACAGATCAAGGAGCCAATCTGAGCTAAGGGAAGTGTACGTGTGCTGAGCAGTTACAAAAAAGGCCACTTATCAATATTCCTAAACACAAAGTAGAGCTCTCACAAAGTCATTAATCACGCTGTTATTTAATATTTCTATTACACAAGCACTCTGGAGGCCCCAATCAGGATAAGAGGCACCCAGCCTGGCTCCGCACCAGTGCGGAAAGGAGGCAGTCGGAATACAGGATGCAGAGCTGTAGTTCAGGGCCACACTCTGGATTTGGCCCCAGCAAGTTTTAACAGGCCTGCCAGCAGGGAGTGAGTGTGATCAGAGAGCCAAAACCTCTGCCGAGGACATTCAAAGCCAGAGCAAAGCACCTTGCCCTGCTCAGAATATTCATTGACTCTTCAGGATGGAAAAGGATAGAACGGAAGTATAATTTCCATCAGTAAGCACAGCAGATAGGATAAGCATAAGTGCTTCTCTAAAGATACACAGGTAAATGCTAAATATTTCACAGTTATTTCAGTGTTGAGCCTCATGAAGAGCCTAAAACATTTTCTGGGCAGTTAAAAGTTCCCAACAAACAAGCTCAAAAAATTGTCCAGAGTCAGTTTTATCCCACGGATAGTGGCAACAGTTCTTGAACTTTAAGAAACAGAGCTCGAGTTTCAGGTTGCAGAAGATAATACAGAAGTGCAGAATATTATTTTTCAGCTACATTCTATATTCTATGTCCCCTGGATTTTTGCAGCCGGGCCTGGCCAGAAGAAAGAGCAGCCCAAGGAAAGCCCTTTCCTGCTGGGCACTGGACAGTGGCTGGTCTTGGAACTTGGACCCAACCTGGATGGCTTCTGAGCAGATGAGAGACACTGCTGGATGCTTAACGCTTTACCACAGTTCTCTTCTAGTAAGAAAAAAAGGTGTTTTATTTGGGGGAAAACTGGTAGGCTGGGTGACTCCTACTACATTGACTTGATTCTAAATAATCTTAATTTTAAAAACTTTAAATCAATTCAGTGTTTCATTGATATATTCTTACATAATACACTCAAGATGGCAAATTCAATTTGATGAGGAGGCATTAATGCCCATTTCATTTAGCATTATACAGGTCATCTCCAAATAGGAAAGTACCGTGTGGTAAAAGGTTGTATTTAGCGTGTCACAGTCACTGGTGGTTGTTTTGTATCTCAGAGAACCTCTGTAGCTGCCTCAAAATAAGAGATGATTGATTTACAAAGTACCAAATTTCAAATTTCATATTCTAGGACTAAACATCAAATAATTGGACAAAGCTGTCCCCCTGTCTGACCCATCACAATCAAGCCCCTTTCAAGGTTGACTGCCTGCATAAGAAATATGTGCATAATTTCATTTTGTCTCCTGTCCAACATCCAATGTTAGAAGTTAATTAAATTGCTTGTCCATTGTATTCATCCACTTACAAAGTTAATGATATTCTGTTCCTGAATTAAAGAGAATTTTATAAAGCCTGCACTATGGAACCTGGCATGCTGTACACCGAGGAGCTGAACCCTGTCATGGTTCCTGATTGCAGCTCTCCTAATTAGGAAACAAAATGAATGTTTCTGTGTCTGCCAATGCAGAGGACAAGTCATTCCAACAGCGAGGGTAAATGCTGCGTACAATAGCAACTTAATAATATCTCATGTTTGACTATAATAAATTCTGCAGGATTAATAAACCTGTTAAATTTTTAAATTACCATAACAAAGATGAACTGCAGTGGAACAAGGCAGACTCAAAAGACGGTCACAGACTTGAGGGACAGAACAGCTTCTTGCAAGGGCATCAACCTTGAGGACACTGAAATCACCAGTTTTCGTTCTAGCTTGAGATGAAGAAGGCAAGCACAATGCCATGGCAATCTGCTGGAGAAGCTGGGATTCATAATTTAAACTGTACCACTCTGGTGCTTTTGGCCCAGCTACACCAACCTGGTACCTGTGCAAGACTCCTCCTGAGCAGCCACACAGCCAGAAGTGTAACACAGCTGCAAATCCAGGACTTACAATGGCAGCCCTGCCATCCTGGAACGCTGCTGGGGACAGTGCTGATGCCACCATGAGCCAAAGTCAGAATCCAGCACAAAGCCTACACACTGTGTGACAAAAAATAACCACGAGAGTGAGTAGGACCCCTCAGCACACTGCCCTGCACTAAGTCCCACTTCGGGACACTATTTTCCATATTCAGCACAGAGGTGTCTTCCAAGGCTGATGTCCCAGGAGATGCAGTCTGTCTCACCTCAGTCCTTGCTCTGAGCAACCTGGACTAGTGGAAGCTTTCCTGCCTGTGGCACGAGGTTGAACTGGATGACCTTTAAGGTCCCTTCCAATTAAAACCAGTGTGGTATTCTGTGATTTTACCTGGTGCTGCCCAGATATGGTCATGCTGGAGCTGGGACCTCCTGGCAGCACAGGGCTCGCTCCCAGGGATGAGCCTGAGCCGGGTCCAACCGGGTCCCGTGTGACACACCCACACTATTGTCACTGTGCCACTACCTCAGCCACACCACCATCACCACACTGCTCCATCAACCACACCACCGTCACCGCACTGCTCCATCAACCACGCCACTGTCACCACACTGCTTCCTCAGCCACACCATTGTCACCGCACTGCTCCCTTGGGGCCAGTCCCCAGCCAGGCTGTGGGGACGTGTTGCCTCAGGCATTGCCATCACTGCCAAACCTCCCTGAAGGGGGTTCCAGAAAATGTGTGCAGCACCCACACTGTCCTGCTCTTTGTTCAGTGCACCAAACTGGAAACTCAAACCCGGGGCAGCAACACCAGCTGCCTGATGTGTTCCGGAGAAACCTGGAGCCCCTTAACACAAAGCATGAGGGCAGAGGTACCTGGGCCAAGGGCAATGCGCTTGTAATCCCCTTCTGAACACCCTCCCTACACCTGTGTTCTTAGGCTTCCGTGCAACATGCAGAAAAAGTCTGAAATCTCTGAAAACATCACCAAAAACTAAGGTTTTCAGTGCCTTATTTGTATCACTACCATTATGTACTGAATCACAAGTACAATGAGAATTGCCCATATTTGAAAAGCAAACTCTACTGACTTTTTCCAACTTACTACAAAATATTTTAGAGTAAAAAATAGGAAGTCTCTCTCCCAGCTTTTCTTTGTCTTTTATCTGATGCTGTTGATACAGAGTTGGTGTTAAACACCTGACATGACCCTGAGCAGACAGACCCGACCCAGGACAGTGACTGCACTGCCTTGCTCCGTACGCTGCCACTCCAGTTACAGACAAGATGCAGATTATATGGGGATTTTAATTATTATCACTAACAAGGGGCCAAACCTGGTATTTCCTAACAGGCTTCACTTCACTGAAATGAAGAGCAACACGATTTATGTGATTAGATATTTTAAGTCCTTTTGCACCAGTTGATGCACTGATTCCATAGAGGTACAGTGATATATAATAAAGCAGCAACAATTTAAGTTTACTCTGTCAAAGTTCAGTAAAAATACTGAAAACTAGGTTACGAAGAATACTAAAAAAATTTAAGTGTATTCAAACTAAAAATAAGTGCTCAAATGAAAACATGTGCAGCATACCTGGTTTAGCAAACATAAGAAAACATCAGGATTAATGAAAAGAAACTATTTTTCCTGGAATTATAGACAATAATTATATGCAGAATAACCAAATGCCTGCTGCCACTTTGCATTTCTTCATGTACACTTCAGAGCAATACTTTGACATAATTAACTTTGAACTATGCTCAGCATTTTCTTCAAGTGGTTTTATTTCCAAAGTAAGGCTACATGGACCAATCCCAAAGATGTATTTCAACTAATGTAACTTTTTTCAACTGCAACTCATTAAATGGTATTGGCAAATCAATAAGGACATAAAGATGTAAAGCTTTTCTTTATGAAATAAACCAAATTATACTCTTCTAATCTAAACGCTCAGTCAAGTCAATTGATAATTAAATCACGTGGAAAACCTGCCCTATTATTAAAATCTTTTCAGAATGTCCATGAGAGTTTGAGCATGCACTCATATAATACATAATATTTATACTTCTACCTTTCAGAACTTTTCAATTTCAATTAAAATCCTGTAATTTTTATTGGGAATCACATTACATGCATGATAGAGATAAGTTAATTAAAGGACAATCAGTTCTAAGAGATGGCCAACAATGAACCTAACCAGTTTACAAATTACCTACGGGCCACTCAACCAGAGCATGTGGACAATTACAGAAAAGCTTTAATTGATTTTTAAAATTTCAATAATATGGTACATTTTGTACATTCATAAGTACTCTGTTTGAGCTCTGATTTCTAGCATTAGGGAAAATACAGGTTACAGCGTGGAGCCTGGACTTGAAGCTCAGTGCAATGGTGAGACTCCTTGTGCACCCCAAACCAGCCAGCCCTGCATCTCAACCTAAACAAATACCTGGTTTACATGGTGTCATGTTTTAAGATAATCATATTTTAAAGGAACACATTCCTGACCAACTACAATTAGAAGGTATGTAGCACACTCACTTGAAGTTGGTTACAGACAGGCAGGTTCCACTGCTCTGATGACAGACAAGAACATTGTTCTCTGACAATTCTGGCTACCCAACTGAATTACTCAAGAACAAACTAGAAACTGTCACTCTCTGACTCACTGGTAACACAGCAAACAGAACTCCTTAATGCCCTTTTGTCTCGACATCCTATAAAGCCTGAAACAAAAGCAGGTTTGCTATGGCCTGTTTCTACTGCCTCCTCTTTGTTTCACTGTGGGGAGACTTGACAAGTCCCAGAGCACTGGCTATGAGAAAAGACAAAGCAAAGGTATCTTCTCACTGTGGAAATCCAAGGACATTGCGTCATGCTAGGAAGAGAAACTCCAGCAATGCTGTGGGTGCAGGTATGCGGATGCAGCGAATGCTGCTGTGCAGGGAACTCATTTTGTGAGGCTGCCCCTGTGTGACAGACATCACATAAACAGTGAGCACGAATTTTGGCTCACATCTCCTGACCTGCTTATCCTGGTGAGAGCCTGGAGACGAATGGCACACCAGGACCGAAGGCCCCACGTCTGCCAGCTGCCCGGGCATGCCAGCTTGGATTTATCCTGAAGCAAAAATCCAGCTTTGTGGTAGGGGCAACTCGGAAGGATGCCACCCTCCCTGCTGGAAGAGCTCATTTCACAAAGGAAACACCACAAAGTTTAGGAAGAACCTGTTAGAAATATGTTTGCCATATCTTGCTTGGAACTGCAATTCATCATTCCATTAATGCTTTACCTTTGGAAGTCTCAGACAAAACTTCAGCTGTTGAACTGCCATAAGGCAATTCACAGTGTTGAGCCAGAAACAACAATACAGCTGCAACCAAAGGCTTTACCATCTTCATGGTGGGGGCCTGGCCTACAAGGGCAGCACTTCAATAGCCATCCCTGACTTAAAAAAAAATAAATTAAAAATATAAAACAAAACTAAAGGACTCTATAGAGCATATGAAAAGTGAGTTAAGATTGCTTAATTTACCAGTCTGTCACCACTACCTTGCTCAAACCCCTTGCTACCATCACCATATTACCATTATTTTCTAGCTTTGAGCTAGGAAATGGCAAAGAAAATATATTTAAGCATTTCAAGAACAGCAGAGCATCGTAAGACACTTTGTGAAGCTGATCCATCAATAACAAAAAGTCCACTGTACAAATAAAGCTCATGCTCCTTGATCATATGGAATTTGATAAAAGGAATACGGAAGACGAGGACTAAAAGCCTCTGAACTTGCAAATGAGGCCTGACTTCACTACAATTTCTGATGGAATTAACTGAAGATCTGTTCCTGCTCAGGATGATGTCAATGCTCCTGCATGAACTGGCAGTGACGGTGCTGAGCAGGGCACTGTGGGCTCTGGTTGCTCTCAACAACAACCTAAAAGACAGAATTCCAGCCCGGAATTACACTGGGGCTCAAGAGCCAGGCTGGGCTGCTGCACTACCAGAACTACTGTCCTTTTACATCTCAATTGGAGCACAAACAAAAAGAAAGCATTTTCCATTCCTAATCTGGAAAATGCTTTCTCACAACAACAGATTAATTAAAAGGCCTAAAAAAAAGGCTCTTTCAAAGTGGAAGCTATCAGACAGTAGGGCTGTTATCAGTCAGTTGTGCTGTTAGTTCACCTACAGGAAGAGCTTTTCACCCTACAGGCTCACACCTTGGATTACCAAAAGCCACTATCTGAAAGGAATGTTTCAGTAACAGTGGAAGCGAGAAAGAAAACCTCTATATTGCTAGAAGTAATAACTCGAATTTTATTTTAAAACTGAGAAGACAAAAATAGTCTGTATAAATCAAACAAGTTGTCTCTTCATGTCACTTTTATGATGGACATTAATCTTAGTTTCTAGACAGAACTGCTGTCTGATGTAACCACGCTTATTGACTTAATGGGAAGAAATTTATATTAGTCTAGGAAGCTGTGATGAATGCAGTCTTAAAGTTCAATGACTCAAACACTTAGTAACCTCAAACATTGACCCAGGTAGACAGAAACTTAAATCTTAATCCTGGAGCATAAGTTTGTGCTTCATTCACATTTTGTTGCTAAGACATTTTGAATCTTCATGCATTTTTACATCTCTTACAGCAAATGTGTGTGTACACAGAACCCCCCCCCAATACACGCAGCACACACTTTCCATACAGACAGGGAAGGCTTTGTGCCCCACTGTCCTCTCTGCCCAGCTCAGGAGATGCAGCTTCTCCCAGAACTAGCACCAAGGCACACGTCTTACCCTGGATCTGGCCTTTGCCTTGCAGTGACTGGCCCTATCTTTAACCTAGTTCAGTTCTTCTGGACTTAGGAAAGATCTGATAAACAGACTTCACTCCTAAGTATGTTGAAATACATGTGTTCAATGAATAGAAATGTTCCTTTAGCTGAGATGAGACAATATCAGTGCAGCAAAACCCACTCAGCTGCTGGGATGTCACTGACTTAATGCAGCCAACAACTGATGGACCACAAACAGGAATGTTACACATCATCACACAACTAAAAACCTTTAGTATTGACTCCTGTGAAAAGTGAGGCTCAGGGTTTTGCATAATTTGGTTTGATTTAGAAAATAAGACAAAAATTAAAACAAACCCTTAATGTCTTATGGCTCACACATTCAAAACTGAAGATCCCAGATGTGAAATAATACCTAAAATATCTGAAAGATTTTAAAATATATGGACACCGGTGGTTTGATCTATTGATTTTCACTGTAGTGAAAACACCCCAATTCCACCCCCCACTGTCTAAACTTAGAAGAGAGTAGTTAATTAGCTTATAAAATCCATTTTTATAGCAACACCCATTCCACACCATCAGGAGAGATTCCCAGCTGAATATATGCTGAAACATTGGAGATGAAAAAATGCACCAAAGACAATTTATTTGGGGCCTTCGTGAGAAGTTGGTGCATGGAAATAGGAATGTTCCAAGTCAGAAGGAACAAGGCAACCTAGTTTAATCTGATTATTCTGAGGTTGAGGCAACATATTAATCAAGTGGACAAAACAATTCTATTAATGACATTCAAAAGGTACAGTACGATAATCAATCTTTGACTATATTGCAAATGATAAAACAAGCATCCAGAAGGGTTATGCTAATTACGTGTTTCAAGTCAAATGAACCCATTCCATGCTTTGTCTTGTTTAGACAAATAGAGCATTCCTGTCATTTAATTATATTTCAGATGTCTATACCGGTGTCTGCAGCGATACATTAGCCTACAAAGAACTGGAGATAGACTGTTCCTTCCTGCTCCAGAAGCAGAAACACTGGGGAGCCACCCGGGCTCGGCCGCAGGGACACAGGGACAGATCCTGGGAGGACACGGGAACAGAGCCCAGGAGGTAGTGGGAGCTCTCGGATGGAACGCTCTGCTGGGAGCAGCTGTGTGCCTGCACATCCTCCTCCTCCACCTCAGCCACACGCTGCCCCTCCTTTGCAATTCCCTTTGAGGGGAAGCCATGCTCCACTTTGCCACGCACACCCTTCCTCACCCGCAGTGCAGGTTCCAGCATTTCAGTCTTCACTGATAACAGGAACATTTTTAAGCGAAAGCTACTAGACCTATAACAGCACCCAAACCCACAAGGAACTCGGAGCAAACAAGTATGTTCCTAAGTCTGTAATTATAGAAAACCAAACCCAGAGACCTTCTCCCAAATCCCAGTCAGAACATCCTTTCTGATAAAAAAGGCATACACAAGTTTTCCTTACTTTTCAAAGACAGCTTTTTGAAAAATCCCAAGCCCAAATCATTGCCACGTATTTTGGAATCCTAACCCCATGCCTTTTGGATCTAGCAAGAGATCACATTTTAATTCAATTCTTTTTCCTCCTTTAAGTGAACAAATGTAAGCAATAAAAAAATTCAACTTCCCATGTTGCATCATCTTTCTCACTCTTAAGGATCAGTCCCTTGGTTACATGCAAGAGAAATGACATCCTAAGGAAGCTACTCTAACAAACCCACAGATGATATTAACTTCAATGGACTTCCTCGGGAATTTACAGAGTTACCAACTGAAAAGAATTTAACACTTCAAGTCAAAGGGTGTGATCTGGCCCTATGTTCTCTTAATTGGCAAAATGTCCATTTTCAGAAAGGAGACACTAGATTTTGAATTGCAGCGACTGCAAGTACCCTGATTCACCCACAATACTACACTACTGGTTATGGTTTTGTCTGATAAAACTAAAACATAAAGCATAAGGAAAACTAGCTTACTAGCTCAGGACAGGGGAAAAAAGTAAACTCGCTACTACACAACATCAATCTAGTGCAATTTAGCATCCACATTTAATTTTGAATTTTTACAGTGCAAACTATCAAAATAGCAATACTTGTTTCCCAGCCACATTTCAAACAAATTATTAGACAAATTCAAATCACCAAAATGAAATTTTTGGCCTTAAAGTATTCCATATATACATATCTGCTAGGACTTTTAAAGCATACTCCCTTCCAGGGTGGTGACGTTTTTAGGTTAGAGGCTTTACAAGGATTAGTCGTCATTTTTACTATTACACGCTGTTTAGTCACCCACATAAACTCTTGTCACCTTGGCTTAAATTAACTTTAATTCAGGTTTGCCAAAGAAGAAAATCAGACTGTAACTAAATGAGGTCAAGGACTTTGAGGACCTCATCGAGTCCCACAATACCTGGATCTCTTTATGAAGTCCATCTGCTCATCATGAGTCGCGCAAATGGGTGCAAGTATGGATGGCAGATTAAATAACTCTGTTTAATATTAGTCAAAAATAAGAAACAATAACTAATATTTGTAAAAAGTTACACCTGAAATATTCCACTCCGTCTTATGTTAAATGTACTTAGCAGAAAGGTCAGAGCTCCTGAATTTGCTAGATAAATAAATGTTGGTGAGGTGGATGAATCACTGGAGAATTGGTGCATGGCAGCGAATGAATAACCTGCAAATGCTTCCCAAACCCCATTATTTCCCTTTTTCCAGTAGGCCAAAGATTCATGTCCCTGCATGCCGCCAGTTCATTACAGAGAAATATCATTCCTCTCCTGGCACTCTCTGGGCGGCCTCTCAGCCCCACGAGGACCCTTTAATGTTTAATTCCCCATCATCTGCTCCAGTGAACAGCTTAATCTCTGCTTGTATGATCAATACTATATCAGTGTAAATTAAAATGACAATTTTAAAGTAATTAAGCCTGTTAATGCTCGATTCAAATGTCATTATTTGCACAAGGGATTGAGGAGAAATTACATCGTGTCCAGGGTGACAGGAAAATGTTTGAGCCTTCTCAATCCTGTTGCCGCTGTGCCACTGGAGGCTTTAGCAAAGCAGATTAACTTCTAGCTCCCACTGCCAGGATACCTATCCAATTTCAAAAGAGGATAACACGATTTGATAAATTTAATTCCAGCTACAAACTCAATTATTGTGATAATGGATGAAAACTGGGAGGAGACACTAAACAAGACCCACATAAAAAATACACTTAACTTCAGAATGAGATACAACAGTAATTGTTTTATTTGATTTGCTCTATCCCTTTTGAAAACCCTTTAAATAATTGTGATTGTTAGAAGAATGGCCAGCATTTATTAAATAGCATGAGCTCTGAGATCAAAGTGGCTGCAGTTTAAAGGATTTTGGTCACAATAGAAATGTTTGCTATCCGTCGTTGTACAGCTACATTTATTAGACAAGTAAAATTACATCATTACAGTATTGGATCTCATAAATAGATCTATAAAACTCAACTACGCTCAGATGAAATCTCAGCCCATTCTACGTGCTGGCCTTTCCAGACCCTGCCGTGACAGCCTGTAGTCATTTATTATTTCAAAGCAAGATTTTAATAATAGAAAACCTTAAACTTTATGAGACAGCCATAGGAGTGGGTCTGGATTTCACGTCTGACCAGTTGAAAGTGCAGCTGAGCTATTGTTACTTGAGCTCATCTCTAACTCCAGGATACAGAAATCCACAGCAATTTAGGCAAAACCCTGGACAGAGCCATCAATATTTCATATTTTGAAGCAGATAGCAAAAGTGAAACACTGTATGCCGTGGATTTAACTCAATGATAAGGAACAGTGGAAAACTTCTGCAAAGGAAGTTTCAGCAGTACCAAATTCCTACTGCAAAGGTACCATCAGCCCCCAGAGGTGCCTGAGAGGTCCATCAGCATTCCTGTCACTGGATATTGTTTAATAAATTCAGTTTATCTGACCACTTGCATTTCCTGAAGTTCTCTGAAATAATTATATTGAATTTTTATTAGTGCACATGAAACATTTTTGGCTTGCACTTCTTTGAATAATAAATGGCATATATTAAAGTGCCTTACAGGTCTAATAACTTGCATCAGATCCATGTAGGCCTGTCTTATTAACTTTTAGTTTAAATTACAGCAGAATTCATCAATCAGTGTTTCTAAAAAGCAGACTGCACATTGCCACAGACTCCCAAGAAAAATGGATCTCAGGACAATTAAAACATCTACTGTGTCTCCAGTATTTAATCAGAAAATCTATCAACCCACAGATTTTCTTAGATGAACTGTCTAAAGAAGAAGCCTGAGAGAGTAACCAAAGACTCTGAAAATTATTTGACAATAATGAAGAAAATAAAAAGAAACAATTGACCTTTAAAAACAAGTTTAAGTTTTTAAATTAAACGCATTAACTGTAGCACAAACAGACTTCTGAAATTAAAATTAAGGCAAGCTGAGGGAGTGGCGTGTCGTAGGTTTGGTCACTCCTTGCACACAGAGCTGCTGCTGTGGCAGAGCTCAAACCCAAATCCCCAGTGCCATTTGCTGTAAGGAAAAATAGCTTCCTCCTGCAGGAATAGCTGCAGATTCAAAACTGGGAAGACAACATTCAGAAGTGACAGGCTATAGGAATGCTACTGTGAGTTAATTACATTTTGCTGTGATAATTATGAAAACTTTAAATTATAAAGCTTCTGCACCAAAACAGAATCAAACTGCTATCTCTAAAAATGCCCAGAAAGCACATCAAACCAGTGAAGCCACTGTTGCTCTGGGATTCCCCTGGTCCCTTCAACCACTGCTTTACTCTTCTCGTGTCAGTGACAGGCACAAAGACTTGGCTGCTGCCAGAGCGTACCGAAGCACTTATCTGGTAGGCAGGGGGGTTCTCTTCTCCAAGGAACTTGGAAGAGGAAATTAAACAGATATTTTCTGGTTTGTTTTTTTTTTTTTTAAATCGAATTAGGAAATATGAAGTAACACTTTTCTCACACCACAGCGAAATTATCACCACTGACAATGTTATGTAGTATCTGCACCGACAGCTTCAAATATTTCCCTGTCATGCAGCACCAAAAATGAATCCAGACATTGAGTGCTGACCATGCGATACTACATGCATTCTACATCTAGCTGAATTCACAGACCATATACTAAAGAGGAGTAACATGCTGAGAGAATTGAATGAGACATTTCTCCTCAAGCATCCAGTTGCTCCTGTGAGGTAAAGCAGGGAGCACGGCCTGGCGAGGGTATGGATGGGGACAGCTCCCTCACCCCTCTGGTCAGAGCAGAGCTCGTTGCCCGCTGGTTGGAAGGAAAGAAAGGAAAATACAACTTTCTAATGAATGCCTTAATACATTATTAGAACACTGTCCTTTGTACCTCACCTAAAATCTGTGTACATGCTACTAAAGCTTTTCTGGTTTGCATTACTAGCAGGGTGTGTTAGTGGACATCCCACCATATGGAGCAACACATTAATTGTTTCCCTATGTACAATAATAGCTCCATTTATCATGCACATGTTGACCTGTGTTGGCTTTACAAAGCTTATTAATTACCACTGATCTCAGTGCCTAAGAATGGAGGAAGCATTGGTAAAATTCACCCCAAGTGACAGATTCATTCAGAATTGTTAAACATACCTTTGCTGTTGAAGGTATAAAAAGTGTTCAACCGCACTTTGCTCTTCAAATTGCACCAGCAAGGTTTTAAAGAAATAACATTGGTCAGCAGGAACAAATCCTACATTCCTGGGAGTCCATCGATATTTGTTTATCCTCATATCTGTTCTGTTTCCAAGCACCTTTTCCTTTTAATACTGTGTCTAGTATGAGCTGATTTTTTTCTACTGGGCTTTTACTAACCCGTGAGAAGGCAAGGAAAACCAAGTGCATTAAAAGATTATAAATCTCACCTATCTTCATACCTCCTGTGCACATTTGTTCATTTAGCACCTGAAGTAAGGAGGGGCTTCATCTGGGTGATGGAGGGTCTTTGTCCTAAGCTGGTGGCTCCATGAAAAGCTGTTAACATCAGGTACCAGTCTTGGGCAAAAAAACCCTTTCTGGTGAGGCAGCACATGGCTGTGTTAGACCCAAACACTGTGGCTTCAGTCCCTTCATGAGAACCCATCCAAATTCCCAAAGGACAGTGGTACTTTATAAAAAATTACTGAGACTTTCCTACAATTTAAAAACGGGAATGAGCGTGATGAATTCTCTGAGCACAGGTGACAGTTGTGCAGTTGTAGTGGGCCTCAGACCAGGGAGTGAAGAGGCTCCCAGGCTCCAGGAGACATTGCAGTCCCTGTCTCAGTCCCAGCACGAGGGCCCATATGGAGCAGGATGCTGAACAGAACCACGAATCTGAATTCCCAATCAGCCATTGTGACTCTTCGGCTCTTTCTTTTTCCTGTTCTCTGCTTCAGTGGGTTTCTGTCAGAAAATGCTAACAAGCCTTTAAGCTCTTTAAGAGCTTAACAATTTTTCAGTTTGCTCACCAATAGATTTCGTGCAGAGTATTTGTTTCCCACGCGTGGTGCTATGACACAGCACTCAATCATATTTGTCTTCTCCCCTGATATATGGTCCAACCACAATACACTTGGTCAAACCTTTGCCAGCCTGTCAGTTACATATTTTTCTTACTCTTTAGGAAAGTCTAGTGACAGGTGATTGAATTAAAAGACAATCTGGGCAAAACACTGATCTTAACTTAAACAGACAAATTGAACACAACCAGCAATCCCTAAACAGCTACTGACTTTTTTTTTTTTTTTAATATCAGAACCAGGGGAAGTTTGCTAAGGACAGTGTGAGGTAACCAAGGTACTGCCACAGCATTGCAGCAGCTGTGGATGCTCCTGCCCTGAAATCTCTTAACCCAGGCACTGGTATCATCAGCTGTCAGGAGGATGATGTTCTAAGTTCTCCTTTTTGCAACAAAATAAAAAACCTTTTTTAAAATAGAGAAAAATACCCAAATACTTAGTGAGACTGGACTGTCTTTAGTTTCCGAGATAAAACAGAACCTAATACTGTTTTTCCACTTGGAAATACTCCTGAATAGGAAAGGGGAAAAGTGCTGCTGTGCTAGGCACAGCGTCAAAGATGCCCACAGCACGATGACTGCAAAGCTATGAAGGAGGGAGAGAACATTAAAGACTGTTGGGAATTCTTTCCTGCTTTCCATCTCTATATAGCATGTGAACCTATGGTTTTTGTTTCTTTGGCCTACACTCTTAGAGAATTGCTCCCTTTCCATTTTTTTGATTATTGAACTGGACATTTTATGAACAAACTCTAAGAATATTCATTAACCTGCAGTCAAAAAATGTCCCTGAAAATAAACACAGGATCTTTGTTATTTAGCACACACAAAGAGAAGAATGCCCGGGTTACAAACTGCATTTAAAACACTCACATTAGTAAAAATCTCCTTTTTTTTTTTCCCCCTTTGCTCTCCCCACAAGTGATCTGAAAGTACATGAAACAGCCACACTTTTCCCGGGACATGGCGAACATCCGTGGGCTGGTGATACCTACAGAGTCCTATGTGCAAGCCTTGCAGCCCCAGGAGCACTCTTACATGCCATGGCACAGGAATACCAGACAAACAGACACAGGCTTTAAAAACAAAAATAAAAAAAATAGTATGAACCCCTAGAATTTTAATCAAACTTCAGCATGTGAACAAAGGCCAAACCTGGCTGATGAGATGCAGTTACGGTGGCAAGTGGACAGTGACCAAATTGCCATCAGCTCCATTAAGTAATTTATGGAGCTCCAGTTTTGTTCCTCTTAATTGATCATGTCTCCTTGAATTAAACAGAATAAACACACGAGTTTAACTATATTTGAACTGTCAGGCCCTGGCTAGTAAATACAGGAAAGGAACACAGAATGGGAACTCCCACACAGAGAAATGGGTGAAGGTGTGAGCCCTGGCTCAGGACAGCTGGAGTGCAGCAGGACACACTGAACTGCTTCAGGGGCTTTTTCAACACTGACCAAACTTCCCTCTCTGCCCATGGAAGGAGTTCCTCCTGTGCCCATTGCAGCTTTCCCTTCCTGCCACCTTCCAGCACTGAGCCGGCACCCTGCCATCGCTGGAACAGCCTTCTAAGGCAGGTTCATGAATGCTGCCAGAGAACAGCAACATCGACGGATCTGTTCGGAAGAAGGTTATGACATCTTAAACTCAACTAGCTGCTTTGTAAGAGAAAATGACTTTTTGAAAATGCAGGTGACTGCATTTTACTGTTTCCATTCACCAGAAATACATACATACCTCCACCCCCAGAGTTCACAACGCCACAGCGAGTCCCAGTTAAAGAGCTCATTACACTGCCACGTACCTATTGCTGGTCAGATGTAAAATGAAGTTAAACCAATGAAGCAAAAATAATCCATTTAATGCTTATGCTCTGTGATGCATTTCTATGGGGTTTCTGTTGTTGTTGTTACAGTGCTTCTGTTCATTCTTATGCTTTAGTGGTTCAACTGCAATTTATCAGCCTGGAGTGGAAAATACCTGGCACCTACTTAAAATGCATGGAGCTAGCAATAAAATTAACCTTGTGGCAATTGTTTTCCCACATGTTTGATAGACCAATGTCAGCTCATCTGTTAGAAGGAAATAAAAAAGTCAAGCCTAAATGTACAAAAAATTATGATGGAAGCCTTAAATAAAGCAAGGGTAATGCAAGTTTATTGAGTCAAAAATCAATCAATCAATGAGCGAGTGGATTAGGAGCACCTCATAAGCCCCAAAGAAATAATTTGCCCAAACACTGGGATTTAACAGTAGAGGACCAAATTCCAACACTTTTAGGAAGTAAGTAATGAAAAATCAATTCGAAAGGAAAAACAGATCAAGAACCCTGGATTCTGACATGCCGACACATTTATTGCTGAATACCATTTCTTGGCTGACCCGAAAACTTCGGAAGGTGTTTATTTACTTTCAACACCTTCCAGAGATCAATATTTTTAATTTGGATCCGAGTTATTATTTTTCACATCACAGCATCGGGGAGCGGAGTAAAGTGGCTCATATTTTAGTGCTAAAAAGATCGATATGACAGTTTCACCTTCACTGCAGCCCCCCGCAGCCGCCCGGGTGCACATCATCACATCCCGCAGGGGGGTGCGGTGCCGCGGCACAGGGAGCAGGTCATCACCCAGCCCCAGCGCCAGACAGCCCATGATTTACCTGGTCATGAAGGGCCTGGTGCCCTTAGAAAACCAATCTTGCTTCTCCCACTTTATCAGGCCTGTCTCTTACCCGGTGTACGGGAAGGGGGAGGGGGCAGGAGGAGAGAGAAGGGAAAGAGAGGGAGGGCAGGAGCAGAGCAAAAGACAATCACTTTCACAAAGCGGATTACGTCCCTCATCGTAAATGCATCCATTCGTTTTTACCTTCCTTGAACCAGGGCACATCTGTAATCGATAATTAATTTTCCATAAATTTCAAAATATTGTTCTGGTGGCTGGAAGGAGTCGGGCACGGGGAAAGCAGGAGGGAGGATCCCTGTGGCACGAGGCATCGCTCGGGGGCTCCGGTGGCTCTATCGATCAGCGCTGCGGGGCTGGGGGAGGCACAGACCCTGCAGTGGCCCTGCCTGACAGCTCCTTCCTGCAGCCCTTAAGGATACACTGCTGCTCCAGGAGCCAAAGCAAACGGCACAGGTTGCCCACTGCGCTGCCGCAGCTGACTCTGCTCCAGCCTCAATCTGGCTGCCTCCTTTCCACAGTGATGTACCGGCTTCAAAGGCGCCTTTTGCATATAGTCTTGGGGCTCCAAAACTTCCTTTCTCAGTGGCACCATCCTTCCAGGGTAAGAGCCGAGATATCACACAAACACTAACTGCTTCAGAAAAAGGAAGACTACTTCTAAATTCTGAGAAGAGCATTAAGTCAGGTTTTACTGTACACAGGTCAGAGTCGGGATATGTGTGGCACAGGGACAGGTCTGTGGGACCCATGGCTGGCAGGCCTTGGAAGACTCAAGCTTTCCTGGCCATGCACGTGCTCCACAGGTAACTGCTGCAGGCAGATGATGCTCTACGGACAGACCAAGTATTCTCATGGCCACGGAACCACAACTCAAACCCAAGGACTAACTGCACACCCCTGAGTGATTTCATAACAAAATGGTGATGTCTATCCCCAAGAAGTCATTGGTGATACCATAACATAACTGTTGCCATTTAGTGCAGTAATCAGTTCCTTGGAAGCATAGCTCACTTGAAACCAGGGGGATACCAAAATGGCAAAAGCATGTACCAGTAAGAAGTATTTATGGGGAAATCTCACACTTTCTTCTTAGCATGTCCTAGAAAACAGGCAGCAGAGACAAGGAGGAAATGCGTCTCTGTGAATGGGCTGCTCCAAGGAACACATTCTTTTCTCACCATAATTAATAGCTCATGCTCTTTAAAAAATTGCCTTCATGAAGTCCTATGCTTGGAAGAGTAATAAATGACAGTCATCCTCCTGGGGTGTGCTCCAGAATACTAACTGAAAAGTAAATGCAGGACTATTTCTCCAAATTATGTATCCGAGCTAAAGGTCGTATTAAAGGAGCAGCATTATGTAATGACATTAACTGAAAGCCAAGCAGCTTCTGGCTTACTGTCAGCTGCACTGCAAAGTCAGGGTAAGGAGACTTCCCGGGACTCACCGGGACATGCGCAGCACCCGTGCACACCGTCCCCTCCATACACCTCCTCTGTGCAGAGAGGGACTGACGCCCACTTCTGAAGTCAACTCCTGAAGGATAACAGCAGAGAACTGCAGTGACTGATAAATGATCCAAATATGTGAACCTGTGCTTCTGTGACACTGTTCAGAAGTAACAGAGCTTGGATTTCAATGCAAAGCACCTAATTTTCCAATTAAATCTTGTCAACTCAGTAAACATTTTTGGTTTGTTGATTTCTGTCAATGAGAAACCAAAGGGATTCAGGTCAAAGAATGACATTTTTAACTCTTACATTAGTATCAGGAGATCAGAAAACAAACACTAAAACTTGGCTGAGATTAGCCCAGAGATCCTGGCACTCCTGGGTGCTCTTTGGAGGCCTGGCAGGGAACGAGTTCATGAGCTGGTATCTCTCACCTGGGAGAAAGGTTGAAGACTGAGGACAGGTCCAAGGCCCCTGGGAAACATTCATCACTGGATATGCTTTGAGGGAGACACACACCTTGGATAACACTCCCCAGACTTCTCCACTCCATCATCCGTGCTAAGGAACACATCCTTCCAGCTCAGCCAGTATAGAGACACAGCATTTTACCAGCCTGTAAATACTCACTGCACATCTGAAGATTTACAGACACTCTGCAAGCAGTATTTTGTTGGCTCATGGTTAAAGGCAAAAAAAATGAAGTAGAGTTCTGGTGCACCAGAAATCCTAAGGAATGTCTGCCAAGTGACTGCCTCCAGCTCCACAACCTGGTTGAGGATTGGTTCATTTAAGTTTATTTAAGTTTGAATTTTCCAAGTATTCTAGTTTTTTAGCTCAGATTTTTCTCACTCCTTCAAACCCACCGAGGTTACTTTGTTTTTTGTCCCTCAAAAAATCATTTCCATATATAGAAGAATAACCCTTGTCTACATGGAGGAATTATTACTCAGTATGAATTTACAGCAAAGCAGCTGCTCTGCATTTCCACAGAAAATAGCAGCCTTGAAATTATTTTTTCATCCCTTCCTTCCCCATACAGCTTTGAGGTCCCTGGCACATTGGCAGCGTTCTCCCACCACTGCCCAAAAGCTAAACGAAGGTACCACCAGAAAGGGGTCCTTGCTCCTGCCTAGAGGGGGAGTCCAGGGAAAACACAACCCTCAGGTGAAGGTCCAAAGTGTGAGCAGCAGATCCAGCTCTGATTCAGCCTAAGGGGTCCAGTGCAGAGATTTACACTCTCCGCCCTTGGGGAAGCAAGTGCAGGGTGGTTGGTGAACTGCAAAGTCACTGTCATTGATAAGCTGTGCTAACTCCAGCTTTAAAGCCATTAAAGCTTCAACAATATTTAAGTTCTGGGACAGGCAACTGAAATATGGTAAAGCAACATCTGAAACAGCGGCACATAACTCCCCTCCCCTGCCCCAATCTTGAACTTTAGTTCTATATTGTATTAAGATTCTTCTGCTGGTTTTGGAGGAAATGTTGTTTTTCAATTCCGAAAGTATAATTACAGAATCTGAAATATAATAACACCTTCCCAATGTTACTCATGCTGTGTTCTCTCCAGGCCTTAAACCCACACCTTCCTGCATGTAACAGTCCCTCCCCTAAGGATCTGTTCCCATGTACTGCATCAACCTGGGGATCCGACTGCAGCTTTCCCTGAGCATGTCAAAAGCCAACACTCCTGTAACCTGGGAACAACCTGTGTCCGTGCATGTGTCTCAGAGGAGGATTCAGGTGCCAGCACCAGCACAAACACCAAACCACCAGGCAGGGTGTGTCTGGCAGTGAAAGGTGACAAGGCACTGGGGTGTTTTTCTGCTCATCTGTGTCACACACATCATCCATATCAGGACCCAAAGCTGGTGCAGTCAGTTCCTGCCCTGGAACTGAGGGTTTTTCAAAGTCTTACCTGGTACCTGGGCATCAAGGGGACAGGAAGCTTTACAATGATCTGACCTTACAGAGACTATTGTTTAAAAGACAATTTGCATAAGAAGGACTGTAAATAACAGTAACATTTAAATGTGGGATTTATAACTGCAGCTGCTTTCACTAAGAAATGAGTCAATATAGAAATACTCCATCTTTTTTGAAGACCTTTTCAGGAATGCAAGGCAGCTTAGGCTGCAGCCTTCTGAGCCTGAGCTTAGTAAGCAATTACTGTAATTAGTTGAGAGAGAGATACAAATTATTGCAAAACAAGTTAGGGAGTCTTGGGGGGTTTGTGTTTTTGTTGAGGGCTTGGGTTTTTTTCTGTGTGTGTTGTTGGTTTCATTGGTTTTTTATAATAAAGTTATGATTTACTTCATCCTCTCCCAGAGGACAAAGGGTCGACAGATTTCCTGATCATTAGGACTTTGTTCCAGATATTCCCACATGTTACCCACCCATTCAGACTTCCTTTCCTTACACGATTCCTTCCTCTGTGGTCCAAACCACACAGACTGCCCTAATGCAAGTGGTCAAACCACCAACTATGAACTTTTAATATGAATGTCACCCAAATTCTGGCCCAGTCTCTGGGCAGCCCTATTTCCCATAATTTCCAGGACAGAAAGCCATACCTACAAACACGTGCTGTCCCAGCCTGCTCCAGGGGACATGGACCAGCTCACCACCAGCACACAGAGGACCTTCACTTGTTACAGACACGCTCATGATGAGCCCCAACACTGTACAAGACAGACTTACACCTGCCATGGTATTTATACCATCTGATGTTCCCTCTTGGACAAGCTGATGGCCCTCCCTGTCAGTGACCCAAACAAACCTTTGCTCTTTCACTGCCCTGGTTCTTTGGAATAAACTGAATCTGCTTTTCAGATGCTGATTTCTATTTATAGCACAATTTTCCTATGCTTATTAAAAGCAGATGGAAGAGAGAACCTAGTAGTTTGAAGACAGAGAACATGGATGTCTCAGAACCCTGGTAACAGTAACAAAGAAAAACATGCCTCCTTGCGAGAGATAGGGAGCCTTTTCCAAATGTTAGGATAAATGCTACACAGAATCACAGGATAGGTCAGGTTGGAAAGCACCACAATGAGTCATTTGGTCCAACCTCCCTGCTCAAAGCAGGGTCATCCCAGAGCACATTGCACAGGATTGCATCCAGACACAACCCTTCTCCACAAAACCTGCACAATGAAAGAGGTACAACCTGAACAGTCAGACTGGAAGGTCACCAGTTGCACAAGCTCATCCAAACACCACAGGCAAACCTGCCTCTCCCCAACAGCCAAGGGCACTTTACCCCCACAACACCTCCAGCACGGAGGGATCCTGCACAGGACACAGGTACTGGCCTGGGAAGGGTTTGCAGGTAATCTGGGAGTAATGCCCTGCTCTGCCAAAGTTCAGGGCAATTTTGCTTCATTCAGAAATCAGATTTTACATCTTTCTCTCTGTTTATCTGGAAAAGGTGGAATAGAATGAAACCAACCCAAAACTCTTTTGCACCTAGATACTACACAGCCAAAGGAAGGGAATGGATAACAACCCTTCCTTCCCAACCACAACTGCTACCACAAACCTCTGGAGACCTGGTATTTATCCTGTTTATTCAAAAAATTTACTATGATTAGTAACTTTTGTTTTGCTACACATTTATTTATGTTAATAAATTACTGCAAAATTAGCAACCTGGATGCAGGGTAAAGGCCAGAATTGAGATACAAAGCTATTCCTGTACAGTGAGCCACTCCACAAACAGCAATATTTGGAATTGTTTGGACAGAGGCAGCAGACTCTCAGCCAGACTTCATGAGCAAAAATCACTAAATTTGTCAAAATGACTAAACCCCACATTTCCATCTTTTCCTCTTTTGTTTCATATGCTTTGCATGTCAGACAAATTATCAGGAAAATACTCCTTGTGTGACATTTCATTGCTTAATGCTTTACTGGTGCAGTAAAACAAGACAACTGCTGAAATTATAGGAAAATAAATTTGTAATTTCTTCCTCATTTAGCCATTTTTGAAGCTCGTGTATAGGAAAGTCATTAATGTTATGTCCTCCTATCGATGTTCCAAGCCTTTCAAGGCATAACTAATGTTTTTTCTATACTCTTCCATGTGGCCAGTTAAATTAGACACATTATTTCTGTGCTGTTAGGGAACACTGATCAATAGACACTTGGAAAGCCCTCTAAAACTAAGTGGAAACACTTCCTCAGTGTCAGAGGGCTCTAGTTTGGGTCTGTATGCTGCGAACAGTGCTAAGTGTGACAGAGCAGTGAGTGTGTTTGAGGCATTTCCACGCTCCCATCCAAACCTCCCAATGCTCACGGCTCGCCGGAGGCACCACTCAGTGATCACTGGGCCTCTGTCACTGGCTTCTCTCCCTGGGAATGGCTCCACTGCTGAAATCCATCGGCTCCTGCCAGCACAGCCTGAGGCTTCAGCCCAGCTCCACCTCACTCAGAGCTGTGCAGGTCCTTATTCACCATTTTTCCCTTGGAAACTGGGCTGCTCGCTGCCTTTCACATCAACAGCCATATCCTGAGATATGAGCAGGTGTCATAATGCAATTCCAACTTTTGCTCCTGTTCATTTGTGTTTAATTGTGAAGTAACACATGCATTCCCAGCCTTTCCACAATGTACGGTCGGTAAGCTGCGCAGTGAAACCCAACTGGCACACGATGTTCACAGCCAGGGAATGAGAAGCCTCATGGATTTCTTTCTTTTTGGCTACAAATGCTGCATTATAACATAATTTCAAACACTAATAAACCCATTAGTTTCTATCAATAAACACCATACATTTGATTTTTCTGTAGTCATGCTTCTCTTATTTAAGAATTAATTCAATGCCTCAGACAAACACATTAGCAAGTGCCTTAAGCAGTGTTTCATAATTTCTTAAGCAATTATTTTCACATTTTCCAATCTCACATCTTTTCTTGAAAGCCAGAACTGTTCCAAATCAAACACTTTGTCACACAAACCAAATTCCTCACGCGCATTACTTGAAAAGAGTTGTTAATAACATCATGGCTCTGCTCAAGCAATGTGTAACCGGCCCTGCCCTTCGCCCAACCGTGTACAAACGCAAACAAGATTTCTGACTGCCCCGTACCTTAGCCTTTTTTTTGCTTATTGTAGAAAGACAAAACTTAGCAACTAGGCCCCCATATTTCTAAAAGAGATCCACGTGGGGCTTTGCAAACTTCAAATTAAAGTATTTGCTATATTATTTGTGTCAGACCCTCAATTATTTCAGCAGATAACACCATTTTTCATTACCATTCCTTCTGTTCTATTAAATACTCAACATCCTCCTGAGCACTTAGCAAACCTTTACGCAAAATGCCCTTGAGCCCTTGGGCCCTTGCGAGGAGCACAAGTGCTCCTGGCCTTGCTGGTCAGTGGTCAGCAAGGGGCCGGGCACCTGCCATGGTCACAGTCCCAATGGGTACTGGGGACAACGGGCACGGCTGCTGAGCAGCACCCCACAGCCCAAAGAGAGGGTCAGGAGGACCCCTGTGTCTTAGAAGGGAAGGATTAGGTTCGAGTAAATACACTCCACAGCACTTCAGTGTCCACCAACGTGTCCCCAAGACGTGCAGAACGCAGCAGGTACCGAGGCACTCACAGAGAGCAGGTGCCTGCAGGGCAGTGCTGTGGGAAGTCACGAATCCTTGGCACAGGCCTCTCGCGGATGAACGGCAGATGACAGGCACCAAGCAATCCTCTGCTCTCCTTTCTGCCTTTGGGAAGCCTTCTGGCCCCCACCCCGGCCAGGTTGGGAGGTGCTCACAGTGAACACAGGTGACAATCACAGCACCCGCACGCCCAGTGCCCACTGGGAAGCCGGGGCACTGAGCCCCAGGCGCGCGGTAGTGACAGCCCAGGGCACGGTTCTGCTCTGCTGCACCCGCTTGTCACATGGCACGGGGCCTGGGGACAGTGATGGGAATCCCTGCGCTCAGGGAGGGCCTAGGGACAGTGATGGGAATCCCTGCACTCAGGGAGGGCCTGGGGACAGTGATGGGAATCCCTGCGCTCAGGGAGGGGATGGATGCCACGATCAAAGCTGTGAGACTTGTGCCTGTACCAGGACAGCCTCTCCCACGCAGAGCCTGCTCCCAGCTCCTCTGCTGAGGAGGTTTTCTTCCTTTCACCTCCAGAAGATTTGCTGTGCTTGTAGACTGCAAACAAACTTTACTAAACTCAAAGAACTGAAAACAGGGCTTGAATTCCATTCACAGTATGTGAAAATGTCTATTAACTATGTTTTCCCTCAAAATTGTTTACTGTTTGCATGCAACAGATTTATGTATTAAACTGAACCATATTTATTCTTCAAGAGCGGATTAAGAAGAATAAGTATTATGTACTACAAAAACGGGAAAATAGCTAAATAAAACCTGAGAACCGTCATGCAAAAAGCAGACAACAAGCCCTAAGGTGCCAAGGACTCCAAGTTAAAGCCTTGGAAATATCTGTGCTGGACTGTCAAATGCAGAGATGTCAAACAAATGGCAGATGATTGAGAAGATTTACTGTCTGAGGTATGTGTTGAGCTAACCAATAACAGTTTCATAAATCTTTGGACAAATTACTTTAAAAACATACAATAATTAAATATGCAATAAGGCAGAAGCAAACAAAAATGCCACACACTCCTACACTGAAACAAGAGCAGCTCTGCTCCATCCACGGCCCACGGCAGAGCTGCAGGTCACCTGCTGCCCGCTGGCCCAGCACTGGGAGCTGCCCACGCTCCCAGAGCTCTCCGGGTTCTCCCACACACAACACGGAGCAGGGAAAGGGAAACAAAATCCCAACTGCTGCCACTGTGAAACCTCCCGCAGAGCAAGGGAGGGCACGGGGCCCACGCAGAAAAGTCTGACTGATGCTGTTCAGGCTCCTGCTCGCAACCTGTCAGCTCCCTCCAGCACCCCGGGCAGTGCTGGCCCGGGGCTGGCAGGAGGGCTGGGGACAGGCCCTGGGGCCGAGGCAGTGGGACCACAAACCTGCCCGCCCCCCTCACCGCTGCGGGGTGTCCCTCCTCGGCCGGGCTCTCCCGATGCTCCCACAGAGCCGCCGGGCAGTCGTGTCCCACACCCACCGGGCTGCCCATCGCAGGCACCCACAGCTCCCGGGAAATGCTGAACACAAACATGGGCACCAGGGCCACCCGCGTGCGGGGAGGCACCTCCCAGGACCTGCCAGGACAGCACCCCTGCCTCAAAGGAGAGCTACGTTTTTTGGGTTAACCTCCCTTCTCCAGCAGCATCCAGAAAAACTTTTTTGTAACCTTTAGAAGCTTAGAAATAGTTGATTTCCTCTTGTGTTCAGACACTACGGTCTATAATTTAATTTCAAGTATTTCAGCTGATTTTTAGATGGATGGGTTTCTACAAAACCAGGTTATAATTATTCCTTAAAAACAGTCTCACTTTTTTTCCTAACCATGTAGCCTGTTGCACAACTGCAGGGTGAAATTCTGAATATCAAATCCACAGCCCACAGAAAATGCAATTCCATATAGACTGTAAATCCATAGCTGATACAAACAGAATAACGATTCTGCAGATAAAGAAGCTGCTTTATCGCCAATTTCCTCAGCAATAGCACATTTGTAAACAACAGAGATTGACCCAAGGCTGCATTATTGGGCTACTGATCTGTGAAATCCCTTACTGTTTTGTAATTATTCCTCCTCTTCCAATTATATAGAAGTGTCAGAAAAGGTAGAAGATAAGCCATGAAATTCCTCCCAGCAAGAACTCTGTTGCCGTCTTATAAGATTTGTTTTAAAAATGCATAGAAAAGACAAGTCAAAACCAGAGGAAGGTTCTACTTTGGAAACACCTTTCAGATCCCATTTCCCATCCAGAAGAGATTGGAAGCGATTACCTGACAGACAACTTAGTTCCCTAAGAAATTAAGTG
The DNA here is from genome assembly GCF_003984885.1 of Neopelma chrysocephalum. Lineage (NCBI taxonomy): Eukaryota > Metazoa > Chordata > Aves > Passeriformes > Pipridae > Neopelma > Neopelma chrysocephalum. Next base: position 1,891,681 of record NW_020897747.1, on the reverse strand, counting down.
GGAGATTTCATTTCAGGTGGTTGTAAATACATGTCCATGTCACGGAATGACAATACTTCTACAATCATTTTTCCAGGACTTTGTCAGAAGCTGTAGGATTAACTTCGACATTCACTAGTTCCCTTCATGAACCCGTTTTTTTCAATTAAAAGAGATAAAAGCTAATGAAGAGGTCAAACTTCGTGACGCACATTTCAAAAAGCTCCCAACCGTGTATTTCATCAAAACCCCTCAAAAAGCAGGAGGCTGTAACAGGAAGAGATTCTGGGTTTCAATGAACAAGATGAGGATGAACACGATGAGGCAAGAGCTGCTGGAAGACGTGCAGAAGCATTAAGTCTCCACGGAGTGGTACCAGCCCCGATTCCTGACAGGCACTGCCACCACGAGGCTCTATCCTGCTTTGCATTGCTTGTATTTCCTACAAATGGGCTTTAAACACTCATTTTTCCATTTCCCTTTTGCTAATACATATACCTCACCAGAAGCACTTCTCTGCTTTTGGAATTTTAGGGGCCTTTATGAGGAAGACTAGCATGTTTTTCAAATAGTTTTATTACTTTTATTCTACCTAGGAGTGGAGTTAGCAGAAAGTAAAGATTACACAAATACCCAAGTAGCAAACACCCGAGTGCTCCGCTGCCAGCCCTCGCCCAGGATCACCACACAGCCCTCCACCCAGGAACCCTCTCATTGCCACCAGCCTTACACAGCTCCCACATGCTGGAGTACCAACAAAAAAACTCCCAAAGAACTGGCAGAGTAAGATTTGTTTAAAAATATTTATACTTAATAATTTCTTAGGGAAAAAACCCAAAACAACAGTGAGGCAGAGGGAAGCGCTTGCTCAGGAGTGATGTGGGAGGCTGGTGATGAAAGAACACTTGCAGGTTTCTCACATGTGCCTTAGAAAGGAGTCTGGACTTTTCTCCATCCCAGAAGATCGTTCGTTCCCTGGATCAACTCCACAGGAGTTAATTTGAGAAGAGTCTGAGTGGCACTACTGGCTCCTTCTGTGGCATCACCTTCCCTTGCAGGACAGCCTTGTCCCCATCCCTTCTCTGCTAGGCATTGCTGCTGCCACCCACTCAGACAAATTCCTGCTTCACTGGATTGGCATAATTTTCACAGATATCATTATAAAAACAAACACTGATACAAAATAGAATTCCATGGAAAGGAGAGGAAGGAAAAAGGAGAAGGTGGAAACAGGTTGATGTGAGTAGCAGAGGAAAATTCAGATCAAGACTACAGTAAACAGAGAAGCAAGAAAACACACTCCAAAGCCTCCTGTGCAGCAGCGAGTCACAGTGACAGACAGTGACATATCTGAGACTGTGATCGACATCCCAGTGGCAGCAGAGCCCTTTCCTGGCCTCCTCAGAGCCAGAGTGCTCGTGTCCCAGCCGGGGCTGAGGGGAAGGACACGCTCCATGTGTTTGAGTGTCCACACGTGCCCTGACAGCCCATCAGCAGCAAGTGCCCAAACGTGCCCTCACACTCCAGTGGCACTGTGTGTCCCAGTGTGCCCTCACACTCCGATGGCACCACGTGTCCCAGTGTGCCCTCCCAGCCGCAGCGTGGGGTCCCAGCGAGCTGCCCTGGAGGGTCCAGTGCCCACGAGGCTGCCACGGGCACCCCAGCACTGCAGTCTGGTGCTCCAGCTCCATCTCCTGGGGAAATCCTGCCTTTCTGCAAAGCCTGAACATTCTGTAAAACTGTTAATGAAGAAGCAGGCTGAGAACTCATCAGGCATGTGAATTCCCCCAATATTCAATTTAATTACGTCTCTCTTCCTAAATCATCTTTTTTACTTAACCAAACTCGAAATTGCCAGAGCTAATAAGCTCAGGAGAATCACTGTACACCATCCATTTCTGGGAACAGGCCGATATTTTCTAGGACCCATTAATAACTATGACATGATTTATGTACAAGATAAATTCATTTCAATTTCCTTTTTCAATTAATGGCCAATTATTCGAACTCGGCTCAACCAAAAATATTACTCAAGTATCATTAATCTAACAAAAATTAACTTTACTATTCTCTCAGTAATGTGCAGATATAATTTTAAGGTAAAATAACACACTTGAATAACATGTTGTCCATGTGTATTTTTAGGACCACTGCTCCCCACTAGAGCCCCCCATTATACTGGCTCAGGTTAATGCTATTAAGCATAATGTCTCAAGCAAAGCTCTGTTCTACATGGTGCTGCAGGCCACCAGTGCTTTATCTACCTCAGTGTAAGAGACGTTTTACATTAAAACAAAACTACCGGTACAGAGTGTGTGAAGTCAAAACAATCAGGGAAAAAAAACGAAAAAGCACAACCTTTTCCTACACACTCTGGCAGTGCCCAGACTGTCTTTATGTAAACTGTTCCCACAGGCTGGTGTCTCCTGCCCCCGTCAAGGAGCACCAGGCGCTGCTGGCCCCCATCCTGCCCAGGAACAGCGCCGTGCCAGCTGGAGCAGGGACATGGGCTGGATGGGAGCACCCCAAAGTGCAGCACGGGGCCTGAGGGACATGCAGCTCCCCACATCCCCAAGGATCTGTGATGGCAGGACACCCACACCGACTGACTGGTGCCTCTACCACCTTCAGCACACAAAACGTCTCGGCCTCCGTAACCCCAGCGCAGGTTTGGCAGGGGTGTGGACAGAAATCCTGGCAGAAAAAGGCCTGTTACTGCTGTATTCTCCATTTGTATCCCATCTTTGTCCACCTCCAGGGTGGTTATTGAAGGGAAGTTTCATTTCAATCACTATCTCACCAAACCTGTCCTTTGGAAGCAGGGAGCTGTGTGAGCACAGCAGCCTCTCTCCCTTCAATCTACTGCTACCAGAAGTACAAAATCCAAAAATGTCAGAAATGGTGGTTTCAAAAAATGTCTTTTCCTGGTTTAATTTCAATAAAACTCTGCTATGCAATGAGCTAATTGCAGTGCACTGCACCCTTACTAAGAGGAGGAAGATGGAACTTCAGCATATCACACGTAGAGCCCAATGGCTCTTTGTTCACTGCAAGGTCACCTGTGGGGCTGAGCAGGCAGACAGGCAATGAAGGATTCTGCTTATTTCTTAAAAACAAACCCATATTGGGAAGTAAAGCAAATACCCCACTGGGCTGATGCTTCTACACATCAGCTAAGGGCCGTTCTGATCACACAGGTCCCAACACACTCACAGAACACTCGAGGCAGCAGCTGGTGACCAGCTCATTCTTAGAGGTCTGGTTTGCCAGGACCCTCAGAATTGACTTGATGCACTAAAGATTCTCTCTCAAGCTACAGAAGCCATGTGTTCAATACAGCAAGGAGGTTTAAGCTACACAGGGGTTTCCTCTGCTTTCTCTGAACAATGAAAAAGAAAAAAAGCATTTCCTAAGCAATATAAAACCTTAATTGAGTACTCCAGAAATCAATAAATACAGGGCACGAAGCAACTAGATTTTATCTAGTTGCAATAAAAATGCCACCAATTATACTGATGTGTTTTCATACAGAAATAGTTATAGATTTGATGACAACATCAACATATTTCTGGCTGCTATTCAGCTTCAGTATGAATGTTCTTATTCCAGTATGAAAACACCTTATTTACCATTAACTTGGGCTATTTCAGAAGTATCGAAATGTAAAAGTTCAACAAACCCAACTATTTTTGAGTAACTCTTCACATAGAAGAGTTTGAGTAACTCCTCACATAGAAAAGTGTCAAGATTTATAACTTACCCCTTCCATGAAATATACCAAGTACAATAAAATTAACAGGGAATGTAAACAATGAGATGTTGGGAAAAATCAATACAGTTGCAAAGATCTGCTTTATTAAGAGTGAAGTCCATTGGGTGTAGTCACAAACAAATAAAAGCAATGTACTGAATTTCTCAGCTTCTCAGTCTTATTTCACTTTTCTTGTTTCTGTCTTCTCTCTTCACTAACTGTACATTCTCTGACAAGATCTACCTCCTAAGTAACATTTTATACCACGAAAGTATCATGCTTTCAAATAGGGACTTACAGGAGGCTGCCTTTCACAAAGCCTTGCCAAGCTGTTTGAGTGTCTGAAACCTCTGGCTAGCACGGGAGCCAGTCTGTCCACACTCATTTGCTGTCGGTATTTCCAGTCAGAACTGGGACAGCGGCAGAGCTGCCCGTTTAGTTCATCTGAAATTTCTGGGAAGCCCTCGTTAGGCCTGCAGAGGCTGTCACCCACCAGCCTCATCCATAATTGCTGGGAGCTCTCCAGGACTGCCACCTTCACGGAGCTGACAGGCATCAGCTCTAATGCAGCCACTCTCTGCCAAGAGATTAATCTTCAGGTAATTTTTAAATCTGATAAAGCTGTGTGTCTCCAAAGCGTGACACAAGCTGCTTCATCCCCGTGCTCCCCGTGACACCTCTGCTGCTCCCAAGGCCTGGCCTTAACCAAAGCCTTGGGTCAGGAGTTGCTGTCCAAAGCTGCCTCCTCCCCAGCCCGACCCCCAGAGCCTGCAAGCTGAGCTTATCTCTGGGGCATGGTCTTGCCATCCCAGCACCCTTCCTTGGCCGTGCACTCACTGCTCAGCCTGGAGGTTACTTTGTGCATGAGTTTAGTAAGTTTTCAGTGGAACAAAATCCCACACAGCCTTATCCTACCACTATTCCCAGCAGAACAAACCCAACCCACCAAAGCTCAGTTCTCTCCCTCGTCACGACTCCTCCCCCTCTTCAAACAAATCCAAAACCTAAAACCAGGTCGCTTCTACACCAGATTTAGTGTATGTGACCATAAATGACAAATCCTGATATTAAGCTTTATGTCTGGGATTAAGCCAAATGAACCATTTTGATCCTTAATACACACTGAGTTATCGAAGTTTTTAAAACCAAATCACTCCACTAGAAACATCTCCTTTTCACACCGGGTTGTTATTTCTTGTGTGAAACTCACCCCTTGCTGCCATGAGCCAGAGACAGAGGCTTTGTGCTGAAGGGACAGGCTGCTGACAGTGCTGTCTCAGACCTCCCTGTCAGTCCTATCTCAGGCAAACTGAGTAACTGTGGGCAGCAAAGTCTGGTTTAGCTTTGCAGGATCCAAGCCAAGGAAAGCCTTACAGAGGAAGTGATGCCAAAACTTCTAGAAAAGGGGATGTGAGAGCAGCAGGGCTCAAGGTTAACCAAACTGCAACTTCTTGGGCTTCTCCCTTTCTCAAGAAAATAGCATTATACAACAATATACGTGATAAATGTTTATATTTCAGAGACAGAGAGGTAATAATATAATAACAACAAGGCCACCATCTGCTGCCAAGTTTACGCCTTAGAAGGGATGGAAAAAAGCCCACAGAAGTCACAGAACTTTGCAAACACAGCTAATGAGGAAACAAGTAGATGCATGACATCGTGCAAGCCAAACCACACTGGAGATAAGAGCAAACCTTTACCCTAAATGGACACACCACATGTGAATCCCCCACTCAGACAGTCATCCAGTGTAAGTTACACACACACGCACTGCGCAGAGGAGCTGGAGTACTGCCAGCTCAAAGCATGTGTGTAAAACACCATTTCTATGAATCTTTGATTCCTGACAGCAGTTGCAGGAACTGTGTACAAGGACTGCCAGCATTCAGTGCCAGAGAGCAGACTCCAAGAAGTCAGAATGTTAAGGAGCTCAGTATGAAGGTGCACCCTCTCTCCTTTCTAAGTTTTTGGGCTTTGGTTCCAAGCCACTGCTACTGCAGTCTAGCAGGAAAGATATAACACACTCCCCTAGCACATAAGGGAGTGTTTTATACTCCTCTCAGTGTACTGTCCTCTCAGTGATAGTAACACAAAACATCATTGAATAATCACTCATCTTTTAGGTTTTCTCTTTTCCACACTGAGCTGATCCAGTTCTAAAAGTTTCTTACGGGTTGAAAACAACAGACAGAAAAAACCCAGAAACATCATTCTATGAGACCATCTTTTCACTGTGCTTTTAAAAATTATGATGCAAGACTTAGATTCTAGAACACCTGTACTGCCCAACTGGATCCCAGAATACTTGTGCTGCTTCGCCTTGTCTGCATAGAGACAAAATCACCATGTTTTCTACACTTCTCCACTAGCTCCACTTTCAGGGGTCACATTCCTCCTTGAATGACAGCACTGCACCGGGAGCTTGTTTGAGTCTGTCACCACAACCTGTAAATCCTTTCTAGAGTGCTCCCCCCTGACAGTTCAACAGAGGGCAATTTAAACAAATAACAATAACATGTGTTTGGTTACATTGCTTTCCACAGAAAATAATACTGGTAGGAGCAGCCTTCCCCCCCCCCCTTTATTGAATATATTGACAGAATTTTTCTTCCAGGAAGGTCCAGCTTTAATAAATGAAGAATTAGAAGAAAAAAATATGCAAAGTAGTACTTATGACAGGAAAGGGAGAAATACAAAGGCTGTTGGGGAATACTGCAAGAAAACACAGTGCCTAGAAAATAATGCTGGTATGTGAAACAAGAAGGCATGTTATTTCTTGAACTGGGAACTTTGCAAAATACAGAGTTCTTCACAGAGACACAAAGAGCACATACTGGTATTCCTGTCAGCTTCTGTAACAGCCTTTTTATTCACCAAAGTGGCATCAAAATAAATGTACCTCATGCTAAATAAAACAACTTCAATATTATAAAGTACTGTGATCATCTTTAAAAAAAAGTTATAGATTGCATTAGTCTTCTATGCTGTTTCCCAAATTAAGATCACAGATAATTATCCTTTTGTCCTGTATCACAGAAAAGTCTCAGCTGGAAGGGACTTCTGGACCTCACCTGGCTGAAGGTCAATCAGGTAATGCAGCTCCCCTGCCCACACCAGGAGGCATCTGCTGCAGGACCCTGCATGGTCTCTGCCGGGGCGTGGGTTTATCTGGATGCAGCTCTGACCTGTGAGTGACTCCAAAACATGCAGCTCTGTCCTACTGCCCTTCACCTACCGGCACTTTCTGAAACCTTCAGAGGACAGTTTCCACGTTACTGGCTGAGGCTTGTCCCACTAAGGCTCAATAAAGTTCATAATCTTGTTTTTCTCTTCTTTGATTAGCAAGAGAAAATAACACTGATGCCCCCCCTCCAGTTCCACACTAGCTAGGCTTCTAGCCAGAGTAATTAAAAAAAGGAATAAATAAGAACCTTTCCAGGTTCTTATTCCCCAAACTTATATGCCTCCAAGCTGGGGTTTGTGTGTGTGCCAGGGGATGGTTTCTCCTTGTATGAACTGTCTCAGGCACTGTCTTGGGTCAACTGGGCAGCACCACCTCCGGCGCTGGAGATAGCCCAGAGGCACTGGGGAGCCAGGCTCCTCCGAGGAGCATCCTGGGGAGAAGGAAGTTGCTGTCCCGGGGAGAAGGAAGTTGCTGCCCTGGGGAGAAGGCAGATGTCACTATTCACCTCCAAAAGGCTTTTCTTTCCTGCACAACCCAGCAGTGACCACCCAGCCAAAGAGCAGACGTGTTAGCACAACACACAGCCCTGGCAATGGCCACACGAGCCCTTCTGCTCTGCAGGAAAGGCAGTCCATGTCACACATGGATTTACATGTACCTAAACACCACTTGTGTGCTAGTGCAAACCTGTGCTCTGGCTCTTGACACTGTGCCCCAGGCCAGCGGGGCTGTGAGCCAGCTCAGGACATCCCTGACAGCAGCCCTGACCCCTCACCAGCACCGTCACCAGCTCATCACACTCGGTGCTGGCACCACTTCACACTGCCAGACACTGCCAAGCTCTGGAATGGGAGGTGACTCCCATGGGAGGAGACACCAAGGTTAGTTGTTGGAGGAAAAAAGGCCTTTGACGATCATTTTAAACAAAAGACTGCACATACTGATATTCTACTCATTTTAGACGGATGCACCTCTGTGAGACCAGCACGTACGCGTTCCACGGAGTGAATGCTCTCAGTAAAGATGTAATCATCATCAGGATGGAAACAGCTCATAGCCCCACATGGGTCAAAACCCCCAAATCAAAGAAATTCACCTTTGGTTGAACTGAACTTGTGAAATAAAGAAATTTACCGTGAAATGCTCCTGTGATTTATAGTTCTCATCCAGGTAAACCCGAGCTCTGTTGTAGTCTTTCATTGCATCACTTGATAACAATTCTCTGAAAGAGAAAGAAGAGATTGAACACGTAAAGGGAGGTGCAATGGTCTGCATTGCCTCGGCATTGCTCCGTGCTGTGATGTCCCCGGCATCACTCAAAGGAACCCCTGGGGGGAATTCCATGGGCAGAGGTGTCCTGTGCCACCTGCCCGGACACTCCCAAGCTCCCATCATCAGCGGCACCTCCAACGTAGATCTTGAGTTCCCCAGCGCCGTTTGGACACAGCTGGGAAGGACGCGGGCCACCGATGCTCACAAAACTCCGCGGATTTGGGTAATTTGTGCTGAAGGCCCCGCGGTCTCAGCGTTACCCCATCCCATTCCCGGGCCCGCCGCTGCACCGCCGCCCGCCGCCCGCAGAGGGCGCGCGCGGTCCCGGCTCATCCCCGCACGCCCCCGGCTCGTTCCCATCTCCCGGGGGTTTGGAGGCGATAAATTAAAACATTCCCGGGGGAGCTCCGCGGTTCCGCCGGTGACTGATCACTTCTGCCTTTGTCCCCCGCTCCGGGGGCGCCCGGCCAGGGCCCCCCAACACTTACTTCACGAACTTGTCCACGTGAGACATGGAAGCTTCATAGTTTTTCCCTCCGAATTCTTGACAGTGTAAAGCCATGAAGTGGGGTTTGTGTGCATGGACAACCTGGAACAGAGAGAAAAGCCAGTTTTAACAAAGCTGTGTCCGCAGCTCTGGTCACACAGCATGAAGGACACACAGCCAGCTGTGTCCCCTGGATGGGGAGGGCTGGCAGCTGCTACCTGAGAGGTAACTGGCACAACAGCAATAAGCAGCAAGGGGAGCATCATTTGCTATCCACATAAAAGACTCATAATACACAGTAATTATCTCAAGTGTTCTAAGTTAATATTTTCCTTTTTAAACTATAAATTGGTTCCTAGGGATTTAAAGTACAAATAAACTCTTTCAACTCCCCTCAAAGAGGACCTGATGTTATTAAGATGATCAAAACATCTCCTTGTCTGGGAAGTGGAAGAGTTCAAACACCTCAATTAAATTAAGTGGGTTTCTTTCCATTTTTACAAAATTTCCCAATGCCGATTAGGTGTTGTGTTTGATATTTTTATTTACAGAGTATCTTATTTACAAAAATATTTAAATAACACACACACTATGGTACACACACATATCTAACACACAAGGCACAGAAATCCATCATGCTATTCCAGGTGTTAGTCTTGTACACTGCAAATATCTTAGATACTAAGCAGTCAGCACTAGGATGCAATTACCATACCAAAAACCTAGAATGCTTCTGTCTCTCACCGTGCATCAAATCAAATGTTTATAAATCAAGCGTTTATAAATTTGCTGCTGCTTTGAACACGCATTCCATGTTAATCTGTCCTATGGAATTCTTTCTATGTTGTCTCTATTCAGCACTTTAAACACCACATCCAAAATATTTCTGTGTTGATACTGAGTCTCTACAACTTGTATTCCACGTCTTACTGTGAATTAACAGACACAAGCTGCAGAAATACTTCCATTCTAAAAGGGAACAGTCTGAAACGATAAATGATGCGCCGGTGCAAGCACATAGGGAGAGAACACACTAAAATCCGAAATAGGATTCCCTGATTTCTGAAAGGTGGCCGTGGGCAGCCCCAGCCAGCACAGCCCCACGCTGTCTGTGCAGCCACTGGGAGGAAGAACAGCTGGTTTCCACCAGATGCTCCCAGCAGAATCATAAACCAGCTGCCCTGTGCAGGCCTTGGCTGCAGGCTTGGGTGCTCCACATGTGGGGGGCACAGCACCTCTCCCGCTCGTACTGGGGCAGAGCCGTGTGTGAGATGGGCATGGGGACTGGAGAGCTCTCCCCTCAACACACCCCAGGGAGGGACAGCTGAAAAAACAGGAATTGCTTTCCCTTTGTACCCATTGCCTACCCTACAACTCTGAAAAGGCACAGATGCAGTAAAACACTGCAGTCTTGCTTTTAATTATGGAAATCAAAAGTGATTAATATTACTGTTAAAAGGTCTCTTCTCGTTCCATACCCCTGCCATGGGCAGGGACACCTTCCACTAGACCCGGTTGCTTCAAGCCCCATCCAAACTGGCCTGGAACACTTCCAGGGATGGGACACCCCAACTGGAAGTTGTGGATGTTTCTTTTAAACCACAGTGGAGAGAAACTGCCATTTGATCTGGTGACAGAGTACAAAACCCCTCATTCCCACCTGCACAAATAATCTCATTAGACAATCAAGCTCAAAGACAACGAACTAAAGATCAGCAAAATCCAAACCACAGCAGCTTAGCACTGAGCCAGAAGCAGTCACAGGGCCCTGCTTTGAGCTGGCACTTTCTCATGACAGCAGCACAGCTGCCCCGCTTGGGGACGGGCACCAGCAGGGAGGGCCCTCGGGCACCGACAGGAGACAGCGCCAGTCCCTGCCGGAGCCTCCTCAGAGCACACGCCCATGTACCCATCGGGCACAAGAGGGCAAGGTGACATCAAGGTGTATCACCAGCTGGTGGCACATCCTTCCTCAGGGACATCCCTGGAACACTGCTCTCCATCGCTGCCCAGAGCAGTCCCTGTCAGTGGGAGCAGCCGGGGGTGCCAGGGCCAGCAGCAGAGGGGGCGGTGGGACAGGCAGCCACAGAGTTCAGCGAGGGGAGGCCTGGCAGTGGCTCAAGCACACCAAAGCCAAGGGGAACACGGAGTACCGCTGTGTCCAGGTCCCAGGGAATTACAGCATTGCCAACCTACACTGGGTCAGCTTTGAGGACAGAGGGAATGTCCTGCTGTGGCCCTCCGAGTGACTTCAGACAGTTACTTCCTCCTCTGTACCTCAGCTTCCCCATCATCAAAACACATCTTGGCACTGACCTGCTCACTGAAGCACTCTGAAAGGAGCTGCTGTCAGTGTTACAGGTAAATACTCCCACTCAGGTGTTTGAGGATCTTTGAGCACTTTCATTAGCTCATTAATGCTGGTCTCTGCCAACAGGGATATCAGAAATCTTGCTTTAAAACAGACCATCATTGGTAGGGACTAAGAAGGAGCCAGAGCAGGACCCAAACGAAAGTCCAATTAAAAAAACCAAAACCAGCAAGCGACAGACCAGATGGCTAAAATAATCCCTGAACCACAAGAAATGATACCTCACTGGGACATACTTTTCCTCTGATACATACTTCCCATAACTGTGAAAGCTTACATTAATACTAGTTGATTTTACAGGTTTACAGCTAAGAGAAAGCTGCTGAGAAAGCATCCCTGTACAGATGCTCCCTCCTTTCTTCCCAGGGTGCTGCAGCCTGTCGTCAGAGTGCAGCAGCAGCGAAGGACTATGGAGCATCCTTACTTTACCTGAATGAATGAATGAATGTAGAGAAATACTAACCAAACACAGCCCATGGAGTGGAACTTCAGAACAGAGCTCATCTGTGCTCCCCAACACAATGCCACCCTAATTCTCCATCTGCTTTATTGCTCCAAATCAATTTTGGACTTTACATCCTGATCTCATCTACTTGGACAGCTCTTGAAGTTACTATCATCAGAAAGCAGTTGTAATTATTTAATCTTGTAGACCATCCACTCTCACTGTTCCAGGGCAATGCGCCCAGTAACACTGGCTGTGGGCACAGCAGAACCAGCACCGTATTACTCATTTTAACTATGACAAGTTTGCTTCAGTACGAGCTCTTCTTACACAGCTAATCAAACTAATGAACTGGTAAGACAAAAGTAAAATAAACAATTTCATGCAAGATCTAGGCATAAACTATCTCACACTCATGATCAGTCACAGGGAGCCCTGAATAGTCCTGCCTTGAGAGAACACTGCAGAACAATTCCACTGTCCTGCAGCAGCAAGAAAAAACACTCCCAGGCTCTGAAGTGAGATGCAGAACACAGGTTTTTTGGTTTGCATTTAAATCCTTGAGAACTTGAAATCACAGTTAGTATTAAAAAAACCCCAAGGAAAACAAAAAAAACAAAAAAACTTATATTGATGAGGATATATCCATGGGGAAGCAGCATTGGGTTAGTAGAGGTTGTCATGGCATTCCTCGCAGGTTAAACCACTAAAGCATACCTGAATATTAGTTATGTCTTCTCATGTAATAAAACCCCTCCAACTAAGAGCAAATTGGCTCCACTTCATTACCTTTTACTAGTTTTCTACTCTTATGGAAAAACAAACAGTACATAATAATGAGTAATGAATACTTCAGAGCAGAAAACTCCCAGTTGCCAGAGGTTAAAGATCACACACGAGACCAACATAAACACGTAATTTGCATTCGTGGCAGCACAATGTTTTTACCCAGCTGGGCATTATTTTCAATTTCTGGATACACAAAAATAGCATCAAGGAAGCCATAATCCGGAGTTATTTTGAGGGATGTGGGTAACTGAGCAAGATGCTCCAACATAGCTGAATGAATATAAAACTGGTGAAAAGTACAAATCTGACACCTTCCCACTGCTACAGGTCTTTGCCTGTTTTGGAGAGGGGACAGGGAGGGGACCCTGGCAGTGGGGGTGCCCTGGGCCCAGAGTGCCACAGGCCAGGGAGGGTCAGGGTCTGCTGGAGCTGGGGCAGGAGCTGCCGGCCAGGCCTCCCGGAGAGGGCAGTGCGGGCACCGGAGCGAGGGGACCAGGCTCAGACCCCATTCAAGCAAGGCACAAGAGGAGCCTGAGCCTTCACTGCCCATACACAGGACTGTGTAAAAAAATTAACAAAGTATGAGCTTTAGCTTCCTTGTGACTGTGAAATATGTACAAGTCAATTTATCATGTGTGGTCTCAAAGCACTCCAAGTCTTTTCAATTTCTGTAAGTCTGAAGAAATGAAAAAAGGCACCTCCCAGGGACTGCACACCCAGAGGCCAGTGGTGCTGCTCCAGCAGCTCAGGCCCCCATCCCTACCCCGGACACAGGCCATGGATTTGAACCAACCAGAAAACCCTCAAATGGTCCCACCTGAGGAAAAGCTTCAGGAGAGAAGAAAAAGAAACATCCACAACTCTCAGCCCTCTGAAAAAGGGCCGAGACCTCAGCTCACAAGAGCTGCTGGGGGCTGGCACAGAGCTTTTTGGTTAATCACCTTCTCTAATAAAACAAACAGCATTAAGTCCACTAAAATAATTAAGCAACAACCTTTGAGTGGCTGGGTGGGTTTTTGTTGTATTTTGGGTTTTTTTGTTTGGTTGGTTTGAGGGTTTTTTGTTTGTTTTTTTCTTCCTTCTTCTTTCTTTCCCAAGTAACACATCGAGTTCCCACACAGCAATACCAAGATGACCTTTAGCTTTTAGGTAAACTTTTCACTTCTGTATAACTATAAGTAAACGCTCAAAATACTCTCAAACACATCAGGCAACATGGAAAATTGCACTAGGGGAAAAGAGCCCTCTGCCTCCAGGTTTGCATCTAAAATGACCGTCTGCCACAAACACAACACAAAAGGACTGTTACTAAAATTAGGGAAGGTTTGCAATAGCTCCAGCTCCTGAACTCTTCCTGCCCAATGCAGCTGGAGAAAGGGCAAGGCATGGAGAAGGAGGAGGTGAAAAGGAAAAAAAGCCCTAAGTAAATAAAGAAGTCAATAAAAGTCTTTTCTCTGTTCTCCTACACCCCCCCCCTTGCAAACAGCTTCCTCCATGCTCTTGAAGCTTCTTGTTCCCCTGTACTTTTTCCTGTGCACTGACACAGAGGTTGTGAGCCAGGGCACAGGCACTTTGCATGAGTGGGACAAAATTCTGACGTGCACATTCTGTGAATATTCTCATTTGCACAGCAGCTAGTTCATCAAATCATCCCATTTCTTGATAAGCACCTAACTCTTCCCCATCACACATAAAATGCTCCAAACCACTGTTCTCAGGCATTTTCTACTCTCCCCCAACATCCCTTTCCCTCTTTGTTTCCAAGACAGGTTCTTGAGGTAAGAGAATTTTTACTGGAAAGAGGATTGGTGTCCAAATTAAACTATTTCAGACCCAAGTTTGACACCTCTTGCAGGCCACCAGTCACAGGAGAAAACATCTGAAGCAAGGACACTCTTGGCAGGCAAAGTGCCTTCTCTGCTCACCTCCACCTGATATTTAGGTGATGTTTAGCAAAACAGCTGCTTAGCATTTGTTCTCCTCCTTTAAGCTGCTGCCCTTGAGTGTCTTTCTTTATCTACATGTAATGAGAACACAAAACCTAGGGCTTGTCCCATAAGGAAAAGTGTTACGGAGCCCCAAGGCGAATGCCACGTACTGACTCGGGATCAAATGGAAAAAGCAAAGCAGCAAGGAGGAAAAGCTCCGCTATAAATCCAGCATTGGGAAACGCAAGTCTGAGGTCCAGGCCACCTGTCCTCCTTGGATCCGGTGGTCAGCAGTGCCTCACGGCCACCGGCTACTCCAGCAGTCCCCGACTTGCCTGGGAAAGGCCCCACCAGCATGGGTTGCAGATGGCCCAACCCTGGCAGTGTTCAAGGCCAGGTTGGATAAGGCCTTGAGCAATCTGGTCTAGTGGGAGGTGTCCCTGCCCATGGCAGGGGGAGTTGGGACTAGATAATCCTTAAGGTCCTTTCCAACCCTTAACATTCTATGATTCTATGAAATATCTGGGACTGAGTCCAGCTGAACTCCTGTTTCATTTAGTTTTACTCTTCCTTGGGGGAAAAGCAGCAACTAGTAGTGAACTGGCAGAAAATTACCCCTTAAATCAATTTTAAACTACCCAGTCAGCTGTCACCCAAATGCAAGCTCCACTTCTATAGGACTGCAGATGGATGAATCCAAGGCAATCAGATCAGACAGGACAACACCTCTCAGCTACATCCAACTGTGCTGTCAACAGCAGTGACCAGGCAGCTCGTGGCTCTCTGGGCTGGGAGCTGCTGATAAAACTAGCTCTGAAAGGGTCTTTGAAGTAATTTTTTTTCCTGTTTGTATTTCTTGACAAACTGTTTAATTTAACAGCATGAGATCTTCCATATTTTTCATGTTAATAATGTAGGATATTTGTAGATCAATGGCAGAAGTTTAAAAAATTTAGTATGTGACATTTTAATGTTATTTTAGTCCTCCATATGCTGCCATGTCCTCAGAAATGCATATGGCAAGTAAATCAATGATAATACGGGACTTGCATATACCCATCACAGCAATTAAAATCCCTTATTTTAATTCACTGGAACTTAAAAACAAGCTCCCAAAATGCTCTGTAACTGGTACACTCTGACATCAACTGAAAGACATTACAGGTTTAATTTCTAGAAACATTTTTAACTAAGAGTGGCAATGGTGCTTCCTTTACCGTGGAGAACATTTTGACTACTTACACAAGGACCTCATCCTCTGAAGTTATGCAAACTGCCCTGACACAACTACATATGCAAATTGAATTCCTCAGAAGAATGGAAAAAACTGTGGTCTGCGGTTTATCTGGTTTCAAGTTTACGAAGAAACACGAAGAGTCATTTTCCAGCGATGATGCCGAACCTCAGTTCGCAGGGTTTGTGCACAGCGCGTGTGGAATTAAACACAACAATCCCCCCTGAAGCTGTACATTCACTGGGTCGCTCTGCAGCCAGAGTCAGGATGGTGCTAAGTGACTTTTGGTACAGCCATGTTCATCTCTTCCCTAAGGAGCTTTTCATCAAGTTTTGTTCCACTTCCTACTGTGCTGGAGAGCGCGGTGTGAGCAGCCACCCTGTGCAGGGACCCAGAGGGGAAGTAGGATAAGGCCCACAGGGCACGGCTGGCACTGAGTACGCACAGCACTGCCAGCCTTGTCCTGGCTACTCTTCCTCTCTTTTTAAAGTACAGCTTTCAGACTGCAGGGACAGAGGGCAGAGGCACAGAGAGGGAGAGGGGACGTTGCAGAGCCCCCACAGCTGAGGGACAGGCTCAGATCTGCCTCAGTGACACTTTCCCTCATCCAGACCCTGCCCTCGACTGGCCCCACGGAGAGTTAATGGATCACCTTCTTCCTGTTTGGAATTCTCTACACACAGTATTCATTGGACCAAAGACAGACCACATCCAGTCACATGTCAGTGGTCCCTGCCCTAAGATAGCAGCAGCTCATTCTATTCTCCTCCTCTTCCTGTTTTCCACAAACTACTCAGAAGCATTTCCATAGCACTCATCCTCCTTCAGTAAACAAGTGAACAGGGAAGGATTCTCTTTGATAAAGATATATAAATAAGTCATGTGACACTGAAAAATATGCAGCCATCTGAAAAAATAGAAATTTAAATTAAAAGAGTTCTGTTTATTTGTATTTCTCTTCAGGAAGAGTTTTTCCTGAAGCCGTGGAGGGTTGGAATCAAAGCTGGCTGAGATGCTTGTGCAGTGCAAGCACCATGTACATACAGCAGTAATCAACCAAGATGGAAGAAGAAAAATAAAAAGATGAATCTGAACTTGGCAGATACTGAAGAATGCAGGACTGATTAGTGCACCTTGGATATTTGCAAATCCTATCCATTGGCCAGAAAAAGCAAACTGCAGTATTTTACACAGTGCAATAAAGGTCCCAGGTTGCACCAGTAACCAGAGAGTGTAAAGAAGTACAGGACGTGATCAGTTACTAAAAGCAAAACATAAGATACTACTAACAATCTTTGCTGCGCAGAGTTTCACTTTAAAACTTCAAAACCACAATTTTATTGCTTTAACCATTTTCCTGTAGGAGAAGTAGGACTGAATAAAGAAATCTCATGGCCCTTCAGTACCACATGGTTCCTTTCAGTGGCCAGGTTGGACAGGGCTTGGAGCAACCTGGTCTAGTGGAAGGTGTCCCTGCCCATGGCAGAGGGTGGAACGAGATAAGCTTTAAGGTCCTTTCCAACTCAAACCATTCTGTGAGTCTGTGACTCTCAGTTGTGGCAGCTGTGGCACCAGCTCTTGGAGTGACCCAGCGGTTGTGGTGCTTTTCCCAGGGATGACACCTTTGAGCCCCACCAGTGCTCATTTCCTGTTGCTTATTTCCATTTTTCTGTAGGAAGTCTGCTAGTTAAACAAGTCTCCAATACATCAACACAACGTGTAAGAGGACCTTTTATACTTTTAAAATAAACCTGACACCCAAAGATTACAGAACATTCTATAACATGGTTCAGTGTCACATTGCCCAAACAAGAAAATTTTCAAGAAAGAGCAAACACAGGACTAATCTATTACAAACCAATGCCAGTAATTGTCATATTTCAATATTAAAGTAAACTAGACCTCACAACTTTTTTTTTTTAATTACTCAAATATCTCTTACTCAGGAGACTTGAAAGACCAATGCCAAACTAAAGTGAATTTTATAAAACGTCAAGCCTTTTTTAAAGGCAGAGTATTGTCATTGAGAACAAATAGTGCTTATATGCTGAATTTTTATAATGATTACTTAGAAATCCAGAAAGAGACATTTTTCAGGGCTAGTTTTTACCTTAGTTAGCAATTACACTTCACAAAGCAAAAGATCCTGACATTACAAATTATGCCAATAAGCAAGTGTTCACAAAACTCCATGAAAATAAGCTTTACCTTACCTGATAAAATTCCCGAAGCCAATTCTTCTGTAAATTTTCTGGCTGAAAAATAGAAGACAAAAATTAATTAGGAATAAGAATAATGTATTTTCATAATATCCCAGTACTTATTGCTTCCTTCAGTACATTCAAGTGGGGAGTTTTTTTCACAATTAAAGCAAAAAGTACAAACATGAGGATGCTCCTCCATGATGCCAATGGACAATGCCTTTCGTTTCCAAGTCTCCTCTGATTCTCACCAAGAAGGCGCATTTTGTATATGACTGCACAGCATTTGTACCCACACAGGTTTATCAGGCAATTAAATCAGCAGACTTGATTTGTGTTGAAATATGTCCTGTTACATGGGCACAGTCATCACCTGGGGATCAGAAACTTCACTGACCCGTCCACACCCAGCCAACGTGAGCTTCAAGTGACCCGGATTTACTTCTAACAAATTGGGTCAGAAGGATGACAGTGCTTCTGCAGGATGCTCAAGTCCATTAGAGCTCCTGCCAAGGACAGACTGGAAGAAGCATTTCCAGGTTGCTACAGAAGTTATGAAAACCAAAGCAGCAAAACCACAGTAAGTGCAAAGTTCTGCCTTTTCAGCATTAGAGCCCAGCCTAGACACGATCACAGAGGGAGAGAATTGATTTGTTGAGCTTTATCTTCAACAACAAGACTTCTGGATAATTTTTGCATCCTGGTGGGGAATAAAAACTCACATGAGACTTTCCTGTCACAGCAGTGGCAGGACCATGCAGTATCTGCGGGAGTCAGCAGAACATATCAAACTGAAAGCCAGAGAGATGCCTCAACATCATCCCTTACAAACAGCTCCAACACCACCTGTCCAGAGGCAAACACACAGGCATGAAACCTCTGTTTCGCTCTGTTCTCCCATCAAGTGCGTTATTTTCATGTAGTCGGATACAACTTTGAATTTACTACTTTATTATCCTGACTGCTTGTTGCATGAAGGTTTGCCCACAGGTACTGTAATGATTTGTAAGGCTGAAACATCCTGTGAGCCTCAAGAGTCTGCAAGAGTTTGTGAAAGCTGAGGGGAAAAGGCACCACGTTTGTCCCATGCTACCTGTTACCTCCCTTTTGTTATTCACCCTTTGACAATTCTGGAATTAAGACATTATTGGTTAAGAAGGTGAAATTTCCTCTCCTTAGGAACAATTATTTTTCCCAGTGATGAACATTCTTTATATTCCCTATGGAAGCCCTCACTCTGGGTGCAGAGCTTGAACCTTGGCCCAAGCTCAGGGATAGCTTAAATTAATACAAAGAGAGAACACAACATCCTATTCTCCCCCCTGTGCCCTTCCTCTGGGCCAGCACAGATAAACCCTGTGTCCGCCAGGCAGGCAGTAAAACTGACCTGTGAGAAATGCCCACCAGGAACCACTTGTTTACCAGCTTAACTCTTCTCCCTCTTGTCCTGAACGTAGTGAGACAACCCACTGAGGAACAGTAAGGGCTGTTGCTCTTATAACAGCCAAAGAGAAACCAAGCAAACCAGGAGCTGCAGCAATTTCAAGATGACTTCAGGCTGAAGTTACGAAGGGGGCACAGGACTTAGTGATGGTTGTTTTCTTTTAATCATTCTACAAGACAGATATGACCTGAGAACGCGCTTTGTATATGGTTTGTTTATGATCTAAGCCAAAGGGCCAGATTCACACCATCAAAAAACCAAGACCTTGGGGACTATGATACAGCCCAGCATGGGGCTCTGGCACAGCTCTGACAGCACCGGGCGCTGATGTCCAAGCCAGAGTGGGGCCTCACTCAGCAATGGGCAATTTGATCTTAAGAAACAAACAACCCATGCATTCCTCACTCCCCTTTATTTGTGACAATCACAAGATGTCCTGGGGATCTCCTGAGTTTTAAGAATAACCCAGCATTAACAGTAGTTATTCAGAGAGGAAAACCAAGCACATGTTTGCTTGTTCTGCCTCCGCTGCCCAATCTGAGATAAGATGGGCATCACTATTTACTTGTCATCTGCAGAGAACCTGAGAATCATTTGGGTTTGACGAGACCTCTAAGATCATGGAGTCCAACCACTCCCCCAGCACTGCCAACTCACCACAAATCCACATCCTCAGGTGCCACATCCACACAGCTTTTAAATTACTCCAGGGAAGGGGACTCCACCACTGTGCTGAGCAGCCGTGCCAGGGCCAGACAAGCCTTTTGGTGATGGAAGTTTCCCCAGTATCCAACCTAAACCTCCCCTGGTGCAACTTGAGGCTGTTTCCTCTTGTCCTGTCACTTGTTACTCGGGAGAAGAGCCCAACCTGCACCTGGATCCAACCTTGTTTCAGGAAGTTACAGAGAGCAAGAAGGTCCCCAGAGCACGAGATCCTTGCACAACAGAGACTATAAACAGAGCATCACTGTACCCATCCCCATCTCCCACTGGAGGAAATATAAATTCATATGTAATACTCAGAGCTCCCAAGAAAATTCCAATCTCAAACCTACATGAAACAAACCCACAACACCTACATTTGAAGGCAGATCAGTGAGTTTTCAGTGTGAGCAGGAGTCAGCCACAAGTGATGATTTAAATAAAAGCTGCCAGTGGCACTCCTGCTGCCACATTTCACTGCTACAGTTTCTACCAGCTCCTGGATTTGTGAAAAAGCAGGAGCAGCCTGCAAATAGGTTCCCATGGGAGAACAGTGCTTTGGAGTTTGGGTTTTGTTTGTTTTTTAAAAGTCTTTATTTTCTTCGGATTTTTAACCCCAGGAGTCAGTACCTGGAAGCCCACGGCCAATGTCCCCCATAGAGCTGCTGTGCACTGTCCCCGGATGCATCAAGAACTTCAGCTCTGGAAAAATGGTCACTGTCTCACCAATGGCCTGGAAAACCCACACCTGACTGACTCCTGTGAGACCCATCAAACTAACAACAAAAGCAGAGGCTCAGACGGAATGGATTTATGGAAATGATTGCAGAACCAAGCCAGGTACAATGAGATGAAGCAAGTCACCAAAAGCTGTAGGACATTCTCCTTTTCCTCCTTTTCTCCCCTTTTAAGACGCACAATAAAAATGGCAAAGTGGCACAGTCAGGAGAGCAAACCGGGGTGAGGGATGTTGGGGGGAGGCGGGGGATGTTGGAGAGAGGCATGAGGTCGAGGGCCCTGGGGCAGCTGCAGGGATAGGCCTCATCCCCACCGGGACTGAGGAGCACTGACCGCCCTGTGTCCTGTCCTGCCCTGGAGGCAGCAGCATGGAGACATGGAGCTGAACACGGGCTGCAGCTGCACGCCCAGCTCCAAGGGGCCAGATTTAAACAAGTTAATCCCATGAAGAGTTGTTAACTGTGCCATCCCGGGTGAGAAGTGAGGGGTCGAGTGAACATCACAGCTCAGAACAGAGATTCCTTGACACAGGAACAGCAGGTGGCAAAAGCCCAATGAAATAACATGGAGGTGCTGAACAAGGCTGTCGCATGCAGATTCATTCCTTCTGGGATTCCACAGACACAGGAAGGTTTGAAGAGGTGATGACAGAAATACAAATTGGAGCAGGAGAGAGAAGCATCACTGGAAGGTGCCCATTAAGTCCCTGGGCAGGTAGTTCTAATAGAGCAGGTGCTAATGAGGTGTCCGGGGCTGCCAACACAGACTCCTCTGCCCAGGCTGGGTTTTGGTGAGCCCTGTGGCTGCTGTGATTCTCCCGGCTGCCCACAGCTTGGGCTGTCACCTCAATGCTCCGCGGACCTGCCCAGCTCCCCACTGCTGTGCCCTCCTCCAACAGTCCCTCCTACAGCATGACCACACCCTGTCTTTCCATTTTTACCACTGAGTGGTACAATTCTGTAACCGAGCCCTCTGCCTCAGACTCCTCCCCAGTCACCTCCTATAAATGAAACAATTTGAAGTTTTGAAGGACTGGAGATAACAATCAAGTAGAAAGATAATTTATCATCCTCTTATTTTTCTGTCTAAAAATAGACACATTATATTTCATGTCTTCCACAGACTTTGGCCTTCTTCCCATCCTTTCTCTCCACACTCTGTCCTTCATTAAATTATCTCATTCTTTTTGTAACGTAACGGAAATTAATCTTTTCCCTGTCCTCTTCAATGCTAAATCCTTTCATACCCATTCACCAATGAACCGATATCTCCCCACTCACTAGTCCCAATCCCACCTCATCAGCCTCCTTTCTGGTTTCCCCCACCTTCAGCCCTGTGCCAGCTGGTTGCTCTGGGTCCTTCTCTCGTGTCCACACCACAGCCCCAGCTCATGCCCCCAGAGGATCTGCCAAAGGGCAGCAGCTCGAGCAATGGCAGGAGAGAACAAGAAAGCAAAACCAAGCTATTAACACTTTGTTCGGAATATCATGGAATCACAGAATGGTTTGGGTTGGAACAGACTTTAAACCTCATCTCGTTCCAACCACTCGCTATGGGCAGGGACACCTTCCACTAGCCCAGGTTGCTCCAAGCCTTGTCCAACCTGGCCTTGGACGCTTCCAGGCATGGGGCAGCCACAGCTTCTCTGGGCAACCTGTGCCAGGGCCTCACCACCCTCAGAAGGAACAGTTCCTTCCCCATATCCCATCTAACCCTGCCCTCTGGCAGTGCGAAGCCATTCCCCCTTGTCCTGAACCTCCAGGCCCTTGTCTCAAGTCCCTCTCCAGCTCTCTTGGAGCTCCTTTAGGCAGTGGAAGGGGCTCTAAGGTCTCCCCAGAGCTTCCTCTGCTCCAGGGTGCTCTCTCAAGCACTCAGTGCTCTTCTTTCCCACCACTCTCCCTTGCCCTCACAGCTCAGGCCCTGGGTCACTCTGTGCCCATACCCCTTCCTGGGAACAAGCCTGGTCAGCATGGATTCCTCAGGGTTATTTGCCCACTTTAAGCTCAGGCTGCTCCGCAAACATGCACCAAATTCTGACATTCCCTGGGCTGAGCTCAGCAAACACCCTGAAGCCCAGGGGAGCATGGCTCTGGTTTCATCCCACCCTTGCATCAGGCACACATTTTGACTCCATAGAGCCACAAATAGAAACCCTTCCCAAAAAGAAACCCTCTCCCCGCAAACGAGCACGACTTCCAGACAGCAGCACCACGTGGGATCCATGTTAAAATAACAGGACATGTGTCCTGCATGTGCTGCTCCCTTCAATTAAAAGCAGTTTTGACCTTTTCCTGGAATTCCAAATCCCACTAAGACCATCTCTTTTCATAACAAGTTTCCACTTAAAGTCTATTTATGTCATGCTGGCCACTGTACTGGTCAGGCTTATAAGAAAAACCAGTCAGCCCGTGAACACATGGACACCACATGAGCTGGTAATAGCCCGAAAACAAGCAGCTTTTCAAATCCAACATACAAGTAGTCTCTCTTCTCCTCAGTGTTTCCATTTCCTACAAAATTACACCCAACAGCCAAAAGAAAAGCTTTAAGCCTGTTGCAAAAATATATTCAGATGGGGAAGGAGTCTTTTCAAAAAGAAGGAGAAAGGGAAAATATATTTAGACAGGGTAAGGAGCCTTTCATTCAAAGGAAAAAAGGGGAAAGAACTAAATGAAACGAAATTAACAGCCTGGAAAATTTCTTTTTCGTTTCATTCAGAGGGAAATGGAAGAAAGCCGATGAATTATAGAAAGCAGGTTCTATTTTGTGAAGGTTATTTTTAGCAAAGAATAGGCTCATTTTTTAAACTAAAAGGAAAAAATTCTTGACTCACTTTGTGAAAACTCACTGAGCTCCAAAACGAACCAGAGGAGAACTGGCAAGTTGGACTCTGCACACTGACTGAACACAAGGCACAACCAAACGTCTGAGTGACTTAAACAGCTCCAAGAGCCCCACATGGGGTGAGGGATCCCTGGAACCCTGAGCTCCAAAGGTCTCCTGGCATCCCACAGCACCGTGTTGGCCCTGCTGCAGTTACAGACTCTTAGGGTGCAGTCCCAGGCAGGACCCCAGAGCTTTTTCATCTCTTCCTTCAAGCTACATTCAGACAGAAATATAAAATACAGGTTATTTTCCCCTCCCTTTATTGTACTTGGTTTTCTAGCTATTTAACGAAAAGCAAAACCTTTGATCAAGTTCTGTTTGACCACTAACAGTCTTATTCAAAAACTGTTTTCAGGTCCATCAACGTGACTGACCATCAGGGCTATTTCAACAGAATTATTTATGTTAAGATTTTTTGATCAAGATTTTTGATCTCCTGTATTGTCTTCAAAAACCTAACAAAACCCTCCATCAGCTGGGTACTGTTATTGTGGTGTTCTGTACCAACTTTACACTCGCAGCTGACAAACAACAACAAAAAAGATAACCTGCACATTCTGTTCACAATATTAGTTCACCACATTTCAAAGCCAATATAGACAAACTAATGAGGAAAACTGGAGTTACACGTGATTTTAAGAAAAAACACCTAAGGAAAAGTGCAGATTCTTCAAAATCTGAACTTTTACTTAAATGCGGTGGTTTTATTACTTACATTTGCACAAACAACTTCCAAGTGCAAATTTAGTGCCCCTTAGTTCCAATGGTATGATGTTTAACAAGACTGAGTGCCGGGTCCTGCACTTTGGCCACAACAACCCCCTGCAGCACCACAGGCTGGGGACAGAGTGGCTGGAGAGCAACCAGGTGTAGAGGGACCTGGGGGTTCTAATCAACAGGAAGCTGAACATGAGCCAGCAGTGTGTGCCCAGGTGGCCAAGAAGGCCAATGGCATCCTGGCCTGTATCAGGAACAGTGTGGCCAGCAGGACCAGGGCAGTGATTCTGCCCCTGTACTCGGCACTAGTTAGGCTGCACCTTGAGTATTGTGTCCAGTTCTGGGCCCCTCAGTTTAGGAAGGACCCTGAGATGCTGGAGAGTGTCCAAAGAAGGGCAACAAGGCTGGTGAGGGGACTTGAGCACAAGTCCTATGAGGACCAGCTGATGGAGCTGGGGTTGTTCAGCCTGGAGATAAGGAGGCTCGGGAGAGAACTTCTCACTCTCTACAACTACCTGACAGGAGGTTGGAGGCAGGTAGGGGTCGGTCTCTTCTCCCAGGCAACCAGTAGTAGGACAAGAGGGCACAGTCTTAAGCTGTGCCACGGGAGGTTTAGATTAGACATTAGAAAGAAATTCTAATTCACAGAGACAGTGATCAGACATTGGAATGGGCTGCCCAGAGAGGTGGTGGAGTCATTGTCTCTGGAGGTATTTAAGAAGAGACTGGATGTGGCACTTCGTGCCATGGTCTTGTTGACAGGGTGGTGTTGGGTCATGGGTTGGGCTCGATGATCTCAGAGGTCTTTTCCAACCTGGTTGATCCTGTGATTGTTTCTGAAAGCCCACAGTTTTCCCGAGGAGCAGAAGAAAAAGAAGAGAGTGCCATCCTGCTGCTGTTACACCCCACAGTGACAGGCACCAAGTTCAAGTGCAGGGTAAAAGGGGCACAACACTAATTAATACGGATTGAAAAACAGGGTTGGACACACATGTCTGTCATTGTGGAGTTTAAGACCGTTTTACTCCTGACTGAGCAAAGCAGAGGCTCGTGGGTGCTGAACCAGGAGAAATGGAGGAATAAAGGCAGGGCCAGCGCTGGCGTAAAGTGGCGCCTCAGGGGAGAGGAAGAGGAAGGGCCTGTGCCCACCCTCCCTATGACAGGGGACACCGGCTGCCCACGGGACACAGTGCCACGGGAGACACACACGATGGGGAGAGAGAGCACGAGCAGCAAAGACAGTCTGTGCCTGAAGCACAGGGACTGAGGCACAGGGACCGACCCAAAGCCTCTGCCCCTCTCGGGGAGGGGGGTGACAGCGCTCAGGGACAGGGGATTGTCACCAAGACAGACCCAGGACACGCTGCCCTGAGGGACAGAGCCGTGTCAGCCCCAGGCTGCCTGTGGTGCTGGGTTGGTGTATCAGGACCGGAGTCCCCTGGCTGCCCAAGGGGCTCTGGGAACCACCTCACTGCCCCTGCTCTCCAGCGTGACCTCCACCACTGACAGTCCAGGAGCTACTGAAAACCCTGTAAAGCCTATTTGTTGACCTTCTCAGCTGATCTCCTTTCCTGTGAGTGGCTCTAAATCAAGACACAATACACGGTGGGAATACTAAGAGAAACCAAGGCAGTCCCAGCTTCCTGTGGAATAATGCCGAAAGCAGCTCCGCGGGGAGGAACGCGTGGGCAGGAGCGAGCAGCTCCTCGGAGTGGGGCAGGGACACGGACACAGCCCAGGGCCTGCGCTGGATCCAGCAGGAATGGCAGGAAAACCAGGGCCTGGGCTCCCTGTCAAAATACATCACGAGCTGAAAGAAAGATACTGAGCATCTACTGCCTGCTCTGAAGGCTCTGTGTTTCTAAAACACTGAAGCTGTCTCTGAACTGGTGTCTGTGTGTATGCAGGAGAAACCAGCATCTTTTGAAACAACCACAACCATCTGTATCCAGACTGTAAGAGACACCAAGAGATGGCCCTTCCCGGACAGAGATGTGCATTCCAAACACAGCACCACTCTCTTAAGCACAGGAAATGCAGCCTAAAACAGTAACAGGAAAAGGTGACCTGTTAATTAACTGTTCTGGCCACATCTGAGGGAAACATCAGGAATGATGTAACTGAAGCAAGAGTGATGGAGCAAGTCCCTACCTCTTCAAAGGAGCCAGATATAGACATACACATACACACACACACACACACACACACACATATATAACAGTTCATACCAAGAGCAGAATTAGTCTCACCTCAAACAACACAAGGCAGAGGAGGGGAAAGATCCATCTGCCTTTAACTCTTACAAAGTAACAGAAACACGTGCTGTGAGGACTCCGATCTGGACAAGATGTTCCAAACCCTTGAGGACCTCACTGACTGTGAAATCAACTTAACATATTTTGAGAAGATCCTAAAACAGACAAACAAAGAATCACACAGATACCCTCAAAAGCAAGGCTGGGAGGGGGCACCTTCCAAGCAGCTGAGCCTGTGACAGGCGCTACCTGACAAGCACTGGGATGCTCATTTCTGATCACCGATGGGAGTGTGAGGGAAAATACCCAGCAGATATCCCCATACTGTTCCAGTCCCTTGCTTTTCATGGGTGCTTTAACTGACAGAGACTGGTAATTAAACCAACACAGCCTTAATAATTGATACAACTCTGTTTTTATAAAATACAAGCTGCTTGATAATCTGTAAACCAGCAGCATTCACAGAGGTGGATCCTCTTTCCTCTGCTGTATCATTTATGTCAAATAATGTCTTAAATGGGCAATGGTGATCCCTAAGTCCCTCTTGTCATAGGTTGTAAACAAGGCAAACAAAAAAAAGAAGGAAAGGCAAACATTTCCTCTGTTCTTTCATAATGCCACACTATCCATATGTACAAAAGAATGAAAGCCAAGTAAAGCAGTGGACTTGGGAAAGGTGCATGTGGTTGTACATCAGTGCACACACACACACACACACACACAGGAGAGCTTAGAGCCCTTTCCACTGCCTAAAGAGAGCTGGAGAGGGACTTGGGACAAGGGGGAATGGCTTCCCACTGCCAGAGGGCAGGGTTAGATGGGATATGGGGAAGGAACTGTTCCTTCTGAGGGTGGTGAGGCCCTGGCACAGGTTGCCCAGAGAAGCTGTGGTTGCCCCATCCCTGGAAGTGTCCAAGGCCAGGTTGGACAAGGCTTGGAGCAACCTGGTGTAGTGGAAGGTGTCCCTGCTCATGGCAAGAGGGTAGAATGAGATGAGATTTATGGTCCCTTCTAGCCCAAACCATTCTGTGATTCTATGATATTCCAGTCAAAGTATTAATATATGTCCCAAGCCTATTCTTTCCTCAGCTAATCAAATGTCACAGAACAAAAGAGAAAGACTTCCCTCAGCACTAATGAAGCTCAGCTTTCAATTATAACATTCCCACACTACAATTAATTTAAGATACACATTTTTAGTAGAGTTAGATAACCAGTAATTTTCTTAAGGGTTACATTACATTACACTGAGATGGAGCAACAAGACTTTTACACTTCTAGAATTGTTTGTGTAGAAAATAATACAATAGATCTGATGGCAACATGACCAGGCTTACACAGGTCTAACACAGATCCAGATACACCCTTAAAACATGAAGTTAAACCATTTTTAATCCCCAAGTTTCCTGCAGGTAAGCAGCATACAGACACTGTTTATGGCCTGGCACTTGGGGGGCTCAGCCTGGGCTGTCTCTGGGCACACACCACACCAGGAGTGGGGCCAGAGCATGGTCCCGTTGGGCTGATCCCCCTCCATAGCCCATGCACAAGATACATCCAGCCAGGCACCAGCACAGGATGGTAACTACTGCTGAATAATGATTTACAAGTAACTGCTAAGACTGGAATAAGAGGGGCCCGGAATCTTAACTCTCCTGACCTCAGTGAACTCCCCACGTGCTTCAAATTTAACTTCTATTACCAAGATCTTATTGAAAGCTTAAAGGCTCCTGGATATTTGAATAACCAGCGTGTTAAGAGCATTAACAAGAGTTAATCCAACACCACACAAACTATAATTGTAAGCAAGCAGCAGGGATTAACCACATTAATACACTCAAGTTTTCCATTGCTTTGTGTCCTGATTTTGGAATGGCAAAGGAAAAACTGAAAAAGAGGGTAAATCAAACATATGTACTCTTGCACATAGATAAAATAGAGCTCTGGCAACATTCACACTCACAACCACCACCGTGGTCTGTCCTGTGTATTTGCAGGTTTCTCTCTGGTTTTGTTTGAAATGAAACCTTAAGAACTCCCCCCAGGTTGAACACGAGTATATCTACAACTGTTCTTTTAGTTCTACGTGGTATGGAAACATGCCCAGGGGAGCAGCATTGTCCTGACTCGTGTCTCCCAGGCGGGTGGTGGGCACAGACCATCGAGCCACGAGTGGTGAACAGCTCATCACTCTGTGGATCTGCCCGCTGCAAGTGACCTCTGCCACCCTCTGAGGAGCCCAGCAAGCTGAGGCCTGCCTGGCAGGCAAGAGAAGCAAGACAACTTGCACATGGACTAGCAGAAAGGAAAAGAAAATCCTTGTCCATTGCTGACAAAAGCCTGATTAGTAATTTGTCTCTCTGAGCCAAGTCAAAGTGAGATGATTGAGAGCTGTACACCAGTAAATTCCAGTTATATACCAGTATATTCCAGCTGTACATCCACCCTGTCCCTGTGGCTGCTACATCATTACAATTTTCACATGTCCAAGCTATGACAGGGACAGAGCTAAAAATTCAGGAAACTTTTAGTTGCAGAGCCCCTGTGAGTCAACAGAGACCCAGCAGTGACGGCAGCCACTAAAGCCAATGATCCAAACAGTTCTTCCTGTAGGCTGGGTTTTATGGAGGCTTGAAAATATCCCACATGTTTTATTAATCCTGTGGGCTGTGACAGCTGCAGGCCTTTTCACAGCCATGCTGTGCTGGCGTCGTGAAGCAGAACGTCCCACAGACTCCCAGTGCTTTCTCCACAAGAAATAAACAGACTGGTGGGAGCGTCCCAGGCCAGTCATTCCGTACAGACACACTGCACCTACCCTGATACACCTACAGCTCTGGGACACCTGAGCCCAGCAACTCAGGGAGTAATTGCATAGCAGGAGGCCAGCATAAAACATTGCCTTAAATTAATAAGATATGTGTTCCATGGAAAAATAATAATAATGTAATATTATGTAAGAGCTCACGTTTGCAGACAGTAACGTTTCTGACCTAAAGCTCATGAGCCATATGCATTGCTGTCTAGCAGTGCCTAACAATTCCTCTGAGCAACAAATGCTCTTTCCTTAAGAAGATATATCCATATTTACAAGCCACACACTGTGAGACAGGGCACTGCTCTGCTGGGGATGGAATTCCAAGCCTTTCCCAGAATCGCTGCAGAGTCAGTCCCAGGAGAAACATGCCAGCAGCGTGCGAGCTGTCAGCGAGGCAGCTCCAACGCACCCTGTTCCACTCGAAGAAAGAGCTTTCATACCAAAATACCAAAGTCCCAAGACTGGTTGTGAATTTACCACCAAGCAGACCCTGGGGATGCCAAAATACAGTTTGTCACACTAATAAATACGCAGTGATCTAACATAAGTATTTGATAATAGAGGAGACACTGAGAGTTGTTTACATTCTATTTCAGAAATAAAGTGCTGAGGGAGATATTTAGAAATTAATTTCAATTTGATCTAGAGAGTAGGTTTTCATGATTATTGTTATCTTTTTTCTTCTCCCTGCTGCTGCACAGGTTTCTGTAATAAATGCATCTCTGATCAATGGCCCAAGAGTCCACAAAGTTTATTCCCAGCTTTATTCAGAGTCACCACATGGAAATGCCAGCCTTGTTTTAGCAATGCTGAGGGGGAGCCTGGCAGGGGTGGTTTAGAACTGACTGTTCTTCTGCAGGATAATGCCCTCCACCCACAACACTCCCGCACACACACACGGTGCTCCCACAAAGAACCAAATGTTTGGCTGGGACAAACCATCTCATGCTGGGAAGGAGCTCCAGGATGAGCAACCCGGGATCATCAGGAGTGATCTGAGACAAATGGCACAGGCACAGCCCCCAAACCCACGTGGCACAGGTTGGTGTGCCACACACAGCGCTGGGGTCCAACAGCACCCAGTGCCCAAGGGCTCCATGGCACATAGTTCCCAGCACAGGAGACCCAAGGGAAAGCACCTGGTGACACTGGGGCTCAGGAGGCACCCAAGTCGAGGGCACTAAATGCTGCTTCACAGTGCCCTATTTCTCACAGAGGGAAAATGAGTCTGCCAAATCCTGCCCTGGCAGGAGACTGATGCCAGACAGCCCTGGGTGCCCGAGGGAAGGCGGGACACGTGAGCAATGCATAACCAGGGCAGCAGCTGCAGAGAGCAGCAGGGACCAGAAAAGCCATATGAGCCCATCCATTGCCTAGCTCAGGTGAGAAGGCTCCTAACAGAGTCTTCTCCTAACAGGTGACACTGGAGCAACCTCTTCCACTATTGTGTCATAACCAGGTGTCCTTGAGCAAAAGCAACGTTTGGCATTTACTTTATACAGGAAGGATGGAGGGAAAACACCCAAGCAACAAACCAACCGAACACAGGAAGCATCAGTTGTCCTGTATATATTATTACTGACATCTTGTTTGTTCAGGACCCCAATCCTCTTTCCTCCTGCACCCTCAGGATACCCCAGAAAACAAGGTTTAGGTGCTACAACTGCCCTTAAAACACAGTTGCTCTAAGAGGAAAAATTTACTAAGTCAGTCTCTAGATGATGCTTTATGGTAAAAATTAAGTATACAAGCAGAAATAAATCTTCAAAGCCATGGACAACACAAAAGAAACAATTTAGAGAAACAAAGTCCTAAAAGGAAAATAGTTTTGCTCAATTAATAAAACATTGCTGATACAGTTTTAAGGAAGTCAAAGCAGCAGAACCGATATGTGCAATTGGAAATAAGATCCTCAGTATTCCCTTAAGTTTCCACAAAAGACCATTAGGCGCCTGGCAGAGAGGAAAGCTTAGAAAGATATAAATTGGCAGAGACATATGCATGGCCTTTTACAAAGTGTTTCATCCAGCCAGCTCCAGCAGAGGCAAACTCTCAAATGAAATACATAAATACTTCCCTGCTGCTTTTAAAACAGATGTACATTTAAATCTGGCATTGATATTCATTTGGGAACCTCAATATCAAGCGATATTGAAACAGTGATCTTAGATGCCTAGAATGCTGATTCCTTCAGATCTTTATTTCAGTATATAAATCTTAGGGACTGTGTTTGGGCCCCAATTGCTATACAGATCCATTCACAGTCGTAAGGCCCTTGGGCTTCTACACAAAAAAAAAATGGATGTACAGTCAGTGTGTCTGGTCTCAGTCAGGAGACACCTTCAAATAACACACCAGGGCTCAGTCCTCATGTTACAGTGGAAAAATAAGCAAAGATATTCCAAACACAGTATGGTTTGAAAGTGAATGTTTTCCTGCTCCCCCACCCCTCAAAGAAAAAACCCGCACTTTATGGAATAAAATGGAATTTTAGCAGCTTTCACGAAAGAAGAAAATAAAGAATGAACACATGAGCTAAAAACAAAAATATATTCCAAACTCTGGATTGTGAAATGTTATGTTAATTTATGAGATTACTACAGTGTCAAAAAGGCTGCACTGATGGCAATTCTGGAATTCCAGCAACCCTTCCCTGCGGTGAGCACTGACAGGCAGGACTTCAGTGCTCCCATGGAGGACACTTGTCCAACACTGCACAGGAGCAGGGCAGGCAGCACCCCTGAAAACACACCTCCTACCTGTGCCCAGGTGTAAGGGAGAGGGACAACTACAAAAACCAGTTCTCAATCCCCAAATCCTCTAGTTAAGGAGATATTTGCAGAGAGTTTTCCATACAAACTCTCCTCCTGTTGTGGGAGAGAGGCAGAAGTGAAGCTCGCTGCTGTCACTGCAGCAATCCTTCCCTTCCCACTTCCTTTGCAAATTTCAGCCCCCACAGAAGATAAAGCAGGAGGAAGGTCCCAGCTGTTCACCCACGGGATGTGTGATGCCCAC
Source organism: Neopelma chrysocephalum (assembly GCF_003984885.1). Classification (NCBI taxonomy): domain Eukaryota; kingdom Metazoa; phylum Chordata; class Aves; order Passeriformes; family Pipridae; genus Neopelma; species Neopelma chrysocephalum. Next base: position 1,859,462 of record NW_020897747.1, on the reverse strand, counting down.
CAGCCCCTCTGCCTTCTGGGCAGGCCACTGACCTGCTGTGCCCGATTCATGTCCACTGTGCCCATGCAGGGTCAGCAGCTCCTTGCTGGGATGTGTCCCAGGCCTGCCCTGCTCCCAGGCACCTCCAACCCCTCCACAGCACCAGCCAGCCCTGGATGAGGACCAAGGGCTGCAAACGCAGCAGCCAACAGGTTCATTGTCACCTGCCACAGGTGTAACACATGATCTGAATTGGGGGCTGGGGTAGCAGGAGCTGGGGGGTCTCTGCCTACCCTTCCCCCAGCAGGTCCCCATTGCAGGCACTTGAGGATGTGTCCAGAGCTTGGGAGCATCCCCAAGGATGCAGTCCTGCAGCCCCCATGCTCAGAGCCTCCCAGTGCCCAGGCCTCCTTAACCAGGCACCACGAAGGAGCCCCTGGCTCAAGGAAGGGTTGCTGCCTGAGGGGGATTAGGGCATCCTGACCTTCCTTCAGCAAGGAGAGCTTCCATTTGCTCTGAAGGAGGAAAAGCAAGGACAACCCACACTGCTGTCAGGCAGAGCTATGGAGAAACACATCCTGTGGTCTCCATACAGTGTGAACCTGGGCACCATCAGGAATTCTACCTTCATAAGGACTTTAAGGAGTCCAAAAAAAAATAAAGGGGAGAAACTGATTAAAAAGCTGACTCTCTCATACACAACATCACATCACCTGGTCTCTTTCCTGATTCTCAGCACTTCATGAGGTGCTAAGGAGCAGGACGTGCCCCCCTGGCCTGGCAGATTGCTGCCAGGCACGTGGGGAACGCTGCCTTCTCCAGCACAGGGCCAGTGCTTTTGATGCAGAACACCCAAGGCATTGCCCACAGTGACTGCTCCACAGGCAGGAGCAGTGGAACAAAATCAACACCCTTAACACAACCTGGGAAAGTTTGGGTGATACAGCATGGAACTGTGCTTTTCTCTGGTTTTAAAGACCCCATTGCAGTTTACTGAGACAGGACAAAGTGTTACTCAGGAAAGTTAGAACATTTTGTACAGAAGTACATTATTGGAATATTCCCCTTTTTAACATGCTCCCCACATCAGGCAGTGATGTAAGTGGAGGCGGCTCCATACATCACTGCTGTTGCAACACCACTTCTGACAAGCAGGAGAAGACACAAATCCCCTTGGGGCACGGGGGGAGGAGAGATCTGCCCCTGCAGCACCACTGCCACACATCCCCTGGCCCACACTGGGGATTGCAGTGCTGTGTCCCACCAGGGCTGCCACCACACACACCTGCACATCGCTGTCACCTCACTCCTGCCCTCACGTACTGCTTAACGACTCCTAAATGGAGCACCCACTGCTCTGCTACATACTGAGGAGTTCACATTTGATTTTTTTCTCCAGAGCCTTTAAAAGAGCTGCAGGAGTTCAGAAAACCCCAACTCAGACCAGACATGGCCAGTGGAGCAGCTGCTCCACCATCCTGCCACATGGACTAGAATGACTGTAGGAAACAGTGAGAGGACATTTTTTGAGGAAATCAACAAAAAGAGGTTTTCACTTTACACGTCAGACACGTGATCGCTGCCGTGGAAGGTTCACAGAGCTGTGGGAGGAAGCACGCTGCAGTGTGTGGGAGGGCAGGGACGGCCTGTCTCCCTAGACAACAAACACCCACTGGGGGCTCCAGCCACACACACCCACGCGGGGACACACACAGCTATGGGAGGGGTGAAAACACAAGCAAACCTTCCCGAGCTCCTGCCCTGTAAACAAGTTGCCCACACACCTAAACGGAGCTCCTGTCCCCATGCAGGTACGGCATGTGTTGGGGTGTCACCCCGGGACCCCACAGTGACAGCTGGGGCTCCTCAGGACTTGGCACAGTGCATGGCTCTGGCGCCTGTCCCCTTGTCCACAGAGGGACAGGCTCGGCCCTTCGCGGCTCTGTCCCCACAGTCTATTTATAGAACCCTAACAAGGGAGAGGAAAACAGATCCCGTTCCCCAGGGAACGCATCTGCTGCTGCAGGGCTCATCCCACCGCCACAGCCCTGCTGTGTGGAAAAACCCAATTTTCCCTCCTCAGCAGAGCTGCATGACCTGTGGGTTCTGGACAAGCACTGAAACGTGGCTCTGAAATGGTCCTGTTCCCACCTCCCAAGAGAAGTTCCAACTCATGCCCAGAAGCACAAAGGCAGTGGTTACAGGGCAGAAAAACAATCTTTCCTATGGAATAAACTGTCCAGCCTTTTCATTTTGGCTTTTTCTGCATTAAGTTCAAAGTAAAAGTCAACTCTCCTGTGGGTGCGTTTCCACAGGAAATCCTGCCCCTCGTTCACTCTTATCCCTAAAGAGAACTGCTTCCTTTGGCTTGAAAGGCAACTGCCTCCAGCCCTGTGCCACAGTGAATATTGTTTAACACTAAATATAGATTCTGAAGGAAGGAAACATCAGGCAGACAACAGCAGCAAGGAGCGTCAGCACGCCCAGTGTCGGATGGTGCCTGGCTATGAGAACACACGTTCTGCTAACACAGAACCTGCAGAACAACCAACAGTGAGATCACAGCTTCTCTCAGGTTTAAGAAAAATCAACCACTGCTGAAAATAAATTCAAAAAAACCTCCCAAAGAAACAAAAAGCATGCACAGATCAGAAAGGCACCCTGCTAGAACCCCAGCCTCATGGGATCCTCTGTTCTTCCTCATGTTAGTGGTTATATTCACTTAATGCATTTTATGTTGTTAAGCACACAGACTCTGTCCCACTCTGTACAGCACAGATCTTTACTTTGGGAGGTCCCCCACACTGAAGAGAACCCAGCATGCCAGCACCTGGTGCCCCCTTCTCTGCCAAACCCCCACAGCCCCAGCCCCACAGTTCCTTAGCCCAGGCACTCCCAGCTTTCCCCGGGAAAGTGAAACCTTGTTCATAACAACCACATACAACCTTGGCAGTTCGTGTGTCCAACCCCACGTATCAGCCCTCAACACGAACGGTGATGTCTAATTCCAGTCCTGTCTTCAAACCATCACACTGTCCCACACCACAAGCTTCAGTCAAGGGACCAGCAAGCAGCAGCATAACCCAAACTGGGAGCACTTTGGTTATTCCCCCTCAAACACCTGACTGGGAAAGGAGGATGCCAGAGTTTGCTAGTGCACCAGCCCCTGTGTTGGGGCTTCCCAGCAGGAACCGTGATCCGGGCACTGCTCAAGCTCCCACTGCAGGCACCATCCCCACTGCTGCTCCCAGACCTGAGAGACCTCCCCTCTTGTGCAAACTCCCTTCAGCTTTTCCCTGCAGACACCTCCCAAGCTCCCACATCTCCAGCCGTATGTGCCAAGGTCCCCCAACAAGGAAAACACAGCTAACAGTGCATTTCTTGTGTAAAACAAATGGCAAGTTAAACTCAAACTGAAGATCCAGTCCAAAGTCTTTGCTTTGGCCCAAAGAAGTGCAATAAAGGTTATCCAACTACAACCAGAGGTCAAAAAAGCCAAGCTTAATGTGTTCCCTGGTGCTGCTGTATATGTATAAATGAGCTCCCCCGTACTCAGGAATACAGCACAGGTTGGTGTGTGAGGCAGCACTCCCAGTGCAGCCCCCTCTCTGTTCAGGGCACCTGCTCGCCCCAAACCTGCCGCTCCAGCCCTGTACTCCAAATACCACACTCACCTCTTTCTGTCTTTATAGACAGCTATTTTATTTTTCCTTCTCTTCATGTTAAGTGTTGATACACAGTTGTCTAATTTCCATTTGTCTCCCAATCAAGCTCTTCAAAACCTGTTACACTCGGCAAGACAGAGTATGTTCCATAAGGATCCGTTTTCCCTCAGCATCACTGTGGATACACAGCTCTGAGTGCTGTGAGTATCCCCAGGGGGGAGCACCAACGTGCTCACGGCTCTTGGGGTACACACAGTCTCAGCTCCATCTGAATAAAGGTTTACATGTAATATATTATTAACCAACTTTTCAAAGAAAATTACTAAGCTGACTCTGCATTTGCAGGTGGGGAGAGATTAATCAATGAATTAAGTTATTTTCAAACCACTGTGACCAGTGGTCAGTGGCACATAAGGTATTTAATATCTAAAATCTCCTGGCTGCAATGGGGCTACTAAGAGCTGAAGAGGTGTTTCAAAGAGAAAAGCTGCCACAGCAAACTTTGGAGCTACTGCTCTTCCATCTCTTCCCATCTGCATTTCCAGCACAATTTCCCATGCTTTAGGGGAGAAGGTTTTTATTTGAAACTCACTAAAAACAGGGACAGATATTAACAAACGGTAATAGTGTGTTATTTTTGCAATTTTCAGTGTAACTCTGTAAACCAAAAATGGTCATTGAGCTAAGGCGTCCCACCGCAGAGCTCACGCTCATGTTTGGCAGAATTAGGGCCCAAATTACCTTTCTGGAGATTTTCAGCAAATACCAGGGAAGGATCACATCAGGCAGCAAGCAAACAGTACAGAAATGAGAGCACATTTTCACAATACACCTGCTGAGTGTAACTGAGTGCCTGCAAAGCAGGAGTTCATCCAGGGAATTAAGGTTCCTGCTGTGCAACCCTCCCCAGGGCACTGGCAAACCCCTCACAGACATTTACTGGGTATAGCCTGTGTCCTCAGCTCCTACAGCTGCATCAACTGCCTCAGCACTCAAAGTTTTGCTTTCTGTTTGTGATTTACACTTTTTTAATTATTTAAAAAAAACAAACAAACTCCAAAGACCAGGTGAATACGTCAGCTGTTATTCCTATGAAAAATGTAATTTCTCACTGGTGAGTACAGAAAAACTCGAAAACATGATGCAAGCATTCTCTAATGTGTAACAGTCAGAAAGCAAATCAATAGGCCCCTAAATCTCCTGATTTCAGGTTGCAGCAGTTATAGTATCAGGCTGGAGGTTGGCAGCTCCCCCAGTGCTGCCCCAACGACCCCACGACAAGGACAGAAAATCCTCAAACTCCAGCCCCACACGTGAAAAGAAAACCCTGTTCACAGTGTGAGCGGGGATCTGACAGGCTGCAATGAGCTCCAAGAGGCTCAGGGGCATTACTGCTGCAAAGATATTTTTCAAGGTGTCTTCTTTGTAAAAACACAAACCCAATTTATTTACCACACTTCATAACACATCTTTTGGACATGTGCTTGATATTCAGTAGCACTAATTTCACACAAATGAAATCATAAAGGGTTAAAGCAGGGCACTGAGCTGGATAAGGAATAAATTGCAGAAGTTACATCAATAATGGCAGACGTGAAGCACCACCATAGTTGGGGCAATAAGAGCTTCACTACTCAGGCAGAAGGTGAGCAAGTTTTGCCACCCAACTTACTGCCCTGGGCACCTTTCCTCCAGGGCTCCTGGATCTGCTTCCAATCTGAGCGCACTCCTCCATCCACCTGCAGCGTGACTCAGATTCTCATGTCACATCTCCCAGGTAAAGCTTTGGCAGCTTCGCTCCCCATTTGCATCATCCGTTGGAGGTTTCATCCACTACTTCAGCTCCCTGGTCCCTGTGAAATCCCAAATTACAGCAAGGAGGGTGCCAGCCCCTCACTGGTACCCAGCATGCCAGGCACTGTGCCCAGCACAGGCACTGCAGCCTATGCCCTACGTAATTCATTAACTGTAAACATATGTATGTTTTTTATCTATATGCAAATACATGTTTAATATAATATTAACTCTCAAGAATGTAAGATCACAGGGAGCTCAGCAGGCTAGAAGCCAGCATGGAAGGCTGTTGTTTCAGTATACACACTGTTCAACTCCTTTCAAATTTTTAGTGTCCCCCTGAAATTTCAGTAAATTTTTACAAGGCTCTATCCTGAGAGAGAGCAAAAACATCTGGCAAATCCAGTATGAAAGCAATCAAGAGAGGAAGCTTTGGCCAAAAACAAACAAACAAACCAAGCAACTAGGAGCCAACCTCTCACTATTGACACAAAACATCTTGGGAAGGCTGAGGAAACCAGGGCGGGTTTATGTGAAGTCAGGCAGCTTATCCTCAAAATAGCAGAATGTGAACAGAATGTGGAATAAATGAAGAAGCAAAAGAAGGGGTGAAGTGACCTGTGACAGACTGAAGTGACTTGTGTGAATACAGCCTGGACAGACATGACACAGAAGACGGGCAAAGCCTTTTAGAGTGATCAGGTGCAAACCAACAACCTGAGCAAGTCAGGCAGCAGGACTGACCATGGGCCTGGGCAGAGGATTAGCACGGTCATGACTGAGCCTGAACTCGAGGAGCCAGAAAAACACCATCTGCTCTGGGGTTGGTAGAACTACTCCTGTGGGTCTCCTGAAGAAATTCTCAAGCCCATGTAGAAAGTGCCACTGGCAGAAAGCTTCCCACATACAAAGAGAGGAACAAAAATGACCAGGCTTAGTAACAGACAAACTCACAGGAAAAGGGACAAAAAAAAAAAATACATGCAAAACACTTAGTTTTCCCCTCAACTCATTAAATAGCACTTTGCCCTCTACACTCATCTACAGAATTATTCACCAGACATGGCCAGGAATAGAGACTTCCTATTTAGAAGTTACATCTCTGGAAGGTTCTTCCTTACTGTAGCCATTTCTCACTCAGATAAGAGACAAGACTGCAGCAAGAGAACTGATATTGCATACATTTCCCCAGAATTACTGAACTCTTCCCAACCTACTGTACATACACAGTCTGGCACACTGGACTGGAATAAGCACATGCTTGAAAATTAAAATGCAAGTCAAGTACTGCAAGAACATGTACTCTGGGTCCCACGTATCCATCGTGTTTTGGAGAAAACCACTCCTTTTTGTAACACAACAGTCACCACCCACTGCTGCTGACTCGACAGACTTTGAGGGGAACAGAGGGAAAACATCTTCAGTAGAAAAATTTATTTTCCATCTCCAAAAACCTCCTATATCAGCAGCAAGGGTGCATCCACCTCAGGGATGGACCCCAGGAGGGGAGGTGACTCCATGCCGGTGGGCAGCTCACTCCCCCCAGGGCAGTCTGGAGCTCACACTGCTACTGCTACAGGGTCAGATAACTGTACTCTAAGTACAAGAAAATTAACAAGACCAAGCACAAAAACCAATTTCCACAAGCAATTTGTGGACACCTTTATTCAAGTCGGCTTGACCCAACAGTAAAACCCAAATGTGTGCCATCGCGAGGTACCAACGCAAACCTCCTGCCAGCCAGCCAGCAATAACACTGCTGCAGCCAAAATCCATCCTGTGTCCGTGGCTCCAGAAATTCAAAGCCACCATGGAAAATGTTGTATATTTAAACCTAACTATTCAGAGATATCCTGTTTGCAGTGAGGTAACACCTCTATTTTTCTCTGTCACAAGGAAGTGCACTTCACCTAGTATCAACATTCCTCTCCGCGCTGGAATGGCTCTTTTCCTGTTTAGGAAAATGGGCTTCAGGGCTCCAATTAAGCTCTGACAAAACGTAAGGACAACTTTGACTTTTTCCCCCTGAAATTTTCTTCATATTTTTGAAACATTCCAACTGAGTTATGGTTTACACTGGGAAAAGCCACCTCGAGTCTTCTCTGACCACCTCAGCCAGATGAAACTGCAATGGACTCAGTGGGTACCACGGCATGAGGATGCACTTCAGGACATTGCTGCAGATCTGGGGAAACACGCACAAGGACAACTGTATGTGTTTTTAAATCTTGCTCTTGGAGGGCTCTGGAAACACATATTTATGCTGTAATATATTAATTTTGTAAGAAAAGAAAGAGTAAAACTCCTTAAGTTCAGGATTGAAAATTAAGACTATCAACACAGTTGCCATTCCCTTGGCCTGGAAACTGCCCCACGTCCCTCAAGCTGGAGCTGATGCCTCCTGACATGGAGAGGGCACGCAGAGGGGGAAGAACAGAGGCTGCACCTCAGAAACTTCCACCCTCAAGCAGCCCTTGCAAGGATACGGCCACTGAACAGGACTCTGAGGCCAGGGATGAGATCCTAAATAATCAAGGACAACTCTCTTTTTTTTTTCTAAAGGGAAAATATTCCTGCAAATTAGCATCAACAATTCAAAATCACTGAGCCATCACAGAGAACAGTGGGAAGGCAGATGTGTAAAACAAATACACCACTTCACTACAACATCAGGCGTTTTAAACTTACTCTGCTGAATCTCTCCCAATAGCTGCAGGCTCAAAGGGAGCCTTTACAGCAACCCCAGTGCAACAAAGCAGGTCTGAACTGACTTTATTCACCTATCTCTCTCTCTCTCTCTCATCCCCTCTGATCCCATGGCACAGAATTCAGGAATGAGGCAGACCAGGAATGATACAAATAGTGAGATTCAGGTGCTGGAGAGCACAGACACGAGCCAGTCCACACTGCTAAACTGGGACATCTTGTCTTACTACCAGGCACATGAGGAGACAGGACAGCCATGGGAAACACGCTATTCCTCTGCCTTGCCTCCTCCAGGAGTTTCCATAGAAGTGGGCATGGTGCTGCCCAGCTTGTGGCACAGACACAGCAGAAAAATGTTTGTTTTCAGATTTCCCAAGAGCGCTGCATATGCTGGACTCCCCTCCAAGCTGGCAGCCCCCCCAGAGATCACAAGTATTGTGATAACACAAGATGTTTACCATCTCCTGCAATATCAGATTTCCCTCACCCAGAGAAGTGGCAACATCAGGCTATATGGAGATTTTTCACTGTGCCACACTTTTCTACACTGACAGCCTGTTCTCCACCTCATGGCACCAACACAATCTGTAGTCCATTCCAGAGGAAAAGAGTTATGGAAACTGTCAAATCCTGCAGCAAATAATTCACCATCACATTAATTTAGTTTACACAGCAGCAACTGTTTCTATCCTTGAAACAGATTTCAGTTTTCAGAGTGAGCTCAGCACTAAAAACTTGGTCTCTCACCAATTCCAGCCCTGCTGGAAGCACCCAGCAGCTGACATTTCCCAACACCTCCAGAGCCACCCACCCCGGCAGCCCTGTCCTGGGTCACCGGTGTCCTGTGTGGAGCAAAGCCCGGCCATGCTCAACCTCTTTCCAAAAACCACACAGGCACTGACACACAGAGGGACAAGGAGGAGCTTTAACAGATGACCCGAATGCTGACCCAAACGTCAGATCCTCAGGAGAAATGGAATTTCCTCCCCCAAAAACATAAGACCTGTACTTGACTGCCAGAATATTTTTTTAACCTATAAAGCCAAATACAGGTGAGGGCACTACACTCAGGATTGTAAAAAAACAACTGAACAAGTGAAAATTCTTTTTCCACCCTGTTCTTACAGCCTTCTTATGTGCCCAACTGGCTTTTGTTTCCCTGAAGTTTTCACACAAATATTTTCCATGGTTATACAAAATTTATCCCTAATTGCAGTTATGGGTTAATAAAACTAAGTGTAATTATTTATTAATGTACTTGTAGTTAGTACCTGGTATATCACCTAATTCTATATCTCTACTTGAAACTAAAGTTCTGGTACACTCAGAGTGGCTACATCCATCCTGGTATGTTGTCCAACTTCAGAGGTCAACCACAGTCCCATCAAAGCAGAAGTCTCAAGCTTCCTCCCAAATTCCATAGCAAAATGTAATTTTTTTTTTTTACACTACCTTTTCTGGAGATCAGGAGCTCAATTTTCCACCCAATGTGCCAGCACAGATGTCCTCGTGTGACAAGTACATCACGAAGGTGCTGGCACTGGAGCTCGGTGTCAGCTCACCTGCTTTGCCACTTATTTTGAGAGCAGACAGCTTGAAGTGACAGACTGCAGCTTAATACACCCAAAACAGATCTACTTGTTTTCAACCATAACTGGCATGTCAGAGATCCTTAAAGGCACACCAAATCCATGAACAGGATTAAAACTCCATAATTTCCCCCCCCACTCTCCAATTTCCAGTCTTAGCTAAGGATATGATGATGCTGATCGTTTCACAGTACATATAAAGTGCAAAAGACAGTAAATGATGAAGCTGTGACCACTCCTGAGGGCTCAGAAGGGCTCTGAAAGCTGCAGGACCCCTTGGTTTTGAGTCTCCTCCCTGACTGATGTATGAAGATGCCATGTACTGCTTCAGAGCCAACAGCCACAGCTCCTAACCAGAACTAGGGCACAGGACAAGGAATCCCACCAGGTTCGGGGAAACGAGGGTATCATTATGGAGCAATTAATTTCCCCTCAGAGCAGTAACTCGGTTATTTCCAGCCTCTTCATTAAGCCACCCTGCACCCCAGAGCCTGGCTGGCCCTGGTTTGTTCCCAGAGCTGCAGCACAGCCTGGGATGAGCCATCGGCACATCAGGGCATGGCCAGGCCGTGCTCCAGCCGGACAGGGGGTCTGCAGCCAAGAGGAGCCCTTCATAGGGCCTCACTTTAACCAGGACAGCAGCAGCTCTGATGGGTATCTTTAGACACACCCTTTGTGCAGCTTTACAGTCAGAAAACAATTCAGGATGAAAACAACAGATTCACAGCCAAATCCCAGTCAGGGTTCCCTGACAATCCATCAGACTGGGCTCCTCCTCAGCACATCCCATGCAGACAAGTTATTAATGAGGTGGCCCAGATTACACATCTCAACTTGGTTCTCCGCTTCAGCTATGACTTTTAAGCTGTAATTATATTTACAGCCTGATCACAGGTGTGTGTGTACAGGCAGGTTCTCAAATTCTAGACAGAGCCATAGTACACATAAAATTAACCATGAATACTTAGCTACAGAGTGATAGAAACGGTGCTCAGGGCAGCCACTGGATCAAGCCAAGCTGGATTCCAATTACAGGCTGCAGATTCATTCACCCCCATGGAATGCTATACCTATATGTATGGGGGGTGTACATGCATATATCTCTGGATCTGTCTCCTCTGAGGAATTAAAGTCCTTGAGGTGTGACTCTGGCACTGGCAGAGTTTTGGGTGACACTTCTTGCTGTAACAGCAAAGATGACCCTCAGTGGTGCTGAAGTTAATTACACAGAGGGGAGACACTGAGACCGTACAGTTTACAGGGAATAGCAGTGGAAATAAGTGTGTACTAAAACTAGCACTGCCAACTCTAGGGTGAAGATTTCACTGACCTCTAAAAGACGAGGAAGTGATAGGGTCAAAAGTTAATTAAATCCATTTTACTTCCAATTATCTGTCATTCTAGGTTGGATTTTTATACGGTTAAAGTATGAGCAGGAAGGGTCTAAGAGCCTCATTCCACATTTCCAAAAGGAAATATTTTCATTTTTTTAATTAGAAGAAAAATACTTAATTAGTATTTTTAAAAAGTAGAGTTTCCTAGAAAACTTGCATAAACTACAGATTATGGGGGGTTTTTTAAATGCTTCATTCACAGTTCCAACACAACCAAGGACAAAACCACTTCACTCAGTAGCTTTAAAACCCAAGGTCAAGGTTACTCAGGAAACACCCTCTAATTCCATCAGAGATAATCCTGGAAGCAGCCCTACACTTCCAGAACAGAAGGATATTGTTAAAGGCAAGAGCCTGCTATTCAGAGCTCTTCAGTACTCTGAAGAGTACACCAACTACTATCAGAAAGGAGCAGTGAGGAAGAAAAGCATCATTGTTCCCACACTGACCAAATCTTCAATCTATTGTAAATACGATAGCAAACACTTAACAGCCCAGCGCAGAGGAGGTACAGCCTTTGTGTCTTCTAAAGATATGCAAATGTCTCATTATGGTTTTACTTCCCTTTCAGAAGGCTCTCACATCCAAAAACATTCCTTCCTATCAATTTCTTGTTGACAAAACAGGAATAAAATCCAGACTATTTCCCCTTACAGTTGATAGGAGCAAGCCTGCAGGATCTTCTCTGAAGGAAACCACCAGGCAAGATGCACTCCAGCCTTAAAACAGGTATTTAGCCCACAAGATCAAACTAGAGCTACTCTGAACAATGCATCTTCTAAATCAACTTATTCTTTCCAAAACCACTGCTCCCAAACTATGTTACTGGCTAATACTGTATAACAGTGCAAAGACACAGCATTTTAAACTGAAGACTGTAATATCTTGGAAGTCTGACTTAGTGCATTACATATATACTGCCACCACAGCAAATAAAGCAAATATAGCAATTAAATAATAAAAAGATCAAGGACTTGGACTCCAAGTCCATTTTGGTGCTTTCGAAGCACTTCAACCTGCACTTCACCCTGCATTACCCAATCTACATTATTTTCCACAGAGACACAAAGCACTTAATGCAAATCTTAACAGTGCCCAAGGCAAAGCTGGAACAGGCACTGAACTCACAGGTCAGGCCTTGAACTGTTTTTTGGGCATTTGCCATTCCCAAGCAAACAGCTTGGAGCGCAGTGGCACCAGCAGGAGAGCAGAGCAGGGAATTCCAGCACGCTTCACCCAGGAGGACAGGGAAATGCGAGCCATGAAAGATCTCCAGATCTGGCTTATGTTTTTATTTAAAGAGCATTGATCCCCAAACATTTCCCTCTCTTACTTCAGGTCTCACGAAATACTTCAGTTTTCTACAAGTCCCTAATCCCACTCTCTCAGCTGGCACCAGGCAGCTCATCCTGACCTGCAGCAACTCCTGGCCTGGGCACTGGGCACAACCTGCTCAGCCCTACTGCCTGTCACTGCCCCTTCCCTTGGGTCGGGTGGAATGTGGCACCTCAGTCATTTCTGCCCATTCCCAGCGCCTGCAGTCCTCATTGCGTCCCCCACAGCACTCCAGCTCTGCCTCACTTGCAGGGCTGGCCTAGGCTCACAGGCCACCAAAAGCCACCAACACAGCTTTTTAACTGGGCAGTGGGGAAGAGAGACAGCTTAGGCATCATGAGTTGAGAGCTTGCCCTAACATCCCCCCAGTTTGCCCAGTGTCCTCCTCTAGAGCAAGTCTCATTTCTGTCACAGTACTAGAAACCAAGTCAGAACAAAAGAGATCCTCCACAGTGCATTAATCAACATAGATGTGTATGAAGGAAAACACCTGCCTGGCCTTCCTAACTGTGAAAATGCTCTGAAATTCTGATGTTTTGGACTGGTTTGTCCAGGCACTCCCCACATGACCACCTGCACACTGAGTGGAGCTGCCCAGATCTACCTCAGCGCTGCTGACAGGGATTCCCACACAGACCTGACTCCCTGCACTGGGATGTGTAGCCACCCCAGCCCTGGACACCGTGGGACACAGAGCTGCCCGACAGGCAGAGCAGGCCAACATCCCACACAGATCCCTCCCTGCAGCAGCACGACCTCAGCTGGGCTGCCAAGACCAATGTCCGGGTGCCATTGGATGAGCCCGGGCGCCTCCTGGAGAGGGCCATTCCCTCACACACTGTCCACCGTTCTGTCCCAGCCCTCAGTGCTGGGTGCTGTCATATGCCCTAGTTAGGGATGATTTATTAGCTCCCTGCGATGTGTAGCAGCATCTCCCTCACTCGCCTTTGGTAGAAGAGCAAGACAAACATAACAGTACAGATCTGGGGTTTATTACTACATTAAGAGCCTGAGCTTAAGGTTAAAATGTCTTTTCCTCAGCTGTGTTAACAGCAGAGAACCAGCCCTGCAATGTCAACACCCAGCAGGCAGTTCATGCCCAAACAGTTTCTGATTCTGCTGTACATAAACCTGAGCTCTACCACCGCTAAAGCCAGCACAAAGCCTGACATCCTGCACATGGATGCACTCAAAGAGAATTGCCCAAAGGTGCTCCAGCTGTGCCAGTCCCAACGGACAGTTTCAGTTTCATCATCCTTTGATTTCCTGTCTTCACTTCCCGTGCCAGATTTAAATCACAGAAATGCTCAGGCTGGAAAAGCCTTCTCAGGCCATCAAGTCCAATTGTTTCCCCAGCACTGCCAAGGCCACCACTAACCCTGTGCCAAATCCACATTTCCTAAGTGCCACATCCACACAGCTTTTCAACACTTCCAGGTCTCTTTTGTCCAAATTTGCTGAGTCTGGAACACAATTTATTACAGCAGTATAAAACTAAACCCCAAGAGCATCAGAAGCATCCTTTTTAAACTTACTTGCTAGGACCCAGCTTTAGCTTCTAGGTACTACTGAGGATTAATCCTAAAAGCAGTCCCTTGGATTAGTGAGAACAACCTGTGTTAGAGAGGGCCCTTCACCTTGAAAACATCCCAAAGTGTAGCTTTTTGAGTGTTAATAAGCAATCACAACAGGTACAACTGAGAGGTTACTTCAAACAAGGAGGTACAGCCCATCCTTCATGCACGGCCCGACGCGGGGAAGGCTCCTCTCCAGGACACCCACTGCCAGGGACAGGCACCGTGCTGGGACACACCCAGCCACCATCCATGCAGGGAGCACCAATGACACAGAAGGTCCTGGGCCGCTCTGGGCTGGCGTGGCTGTGTCCCCTGAGCCAAGGCTGTGTGGCAGGGACAGTGCTGAGGCTGGCAGGGACACGAGTGGCCACGGGCACAGCCACCCCAGTGCCACTGGACCCGCTATGCCCAGAGCTTGGGCAGGGAGGGCTCCTACGGGTACACAGGGAGGGATGGAAGGCAGTGGCAGGGCTGGGATCCAGCGTGCTCAAATCATGGGCAGGTCACTCCGGGAAAGATTTTGGTGATGCTGCTTTGGCCCCTCCACCTTCCCAGATGCTGCAACTCAGTTAGGGAAGCTAAAAATACTTTACTTTCCAAAAATCCCTTTTCCATATAAGGCAGAGCTGTGGTTACCACAGAGATGGCACCACACAATCCCCATGGAGAGGGAGTTCGCTCTACGTCACTGTGACTGGGTAACCTGAAATAACCTGTTGATGGAGATGAGCACGGCTGTGGCCAGGATCACCTTCAGTCAACACCGCTGCTGGAGCTGCTCCAAGAGGGATCAGAGACCATCACCCAGGACTATCAGCCCAGCTGCCTGATAGCACCAGGAGAAGGGAACAGACACCCTCTTTCTACAGCAGACACCTGCAGAAACCACTGCTTTATATTTGAAAGTGATCCATAAAGTGTCATTTGAGTGCCAATTCATTCACTCATGATCTTGCTTATAAACGATTAATCCTTGTGGACAGAACAACTATTCAGAATCCATTTCATTTCCTGTCTTACTGTTAAACACCTTCAAAGCAGGTAACACTGCAGGCACACAGCCCTCCTGGCAGTGCCTCCAGGCTCCTAACAAATCCAACAGGTTCTGGTGTTCCTCACAATACAAAGCTGAGCCTTTGAATTCTTCAAAGTCCAACAAGAAAATGTCATTGGTGCATTTCTGAAAGATTCATCCTATTTTAGTACAAGGGATTGAAAATTACAGTCCTATTGCTCTACTGATATGTGAACAGTAGGAAAAACGTTAAGAGAAAGGATGGTACATTGTAAAAATGAGGACATCTACAAAAGAAGATACCTAGAGAAAGGGGAAAAAAGAAGAAAAAATATCCCTGCATAGAAGACTTACCAAAAAATGGTAACAATAATACATTCCCTCCACGGCCTCACAGAAAGTTTGATATTCCAGCCATCAGTAAGAGATATTAAAACACCTGACAACAGGGTGGTTTTAAAATAATAAACCACCAGATTTCCCAAGTACATCCTCAGTATAAACAGCAAATGAATACAAAGTCAAACCCCCTTCCCCAAATTCATGACCCTCAGCAGCTGAGTGCTGGATCTACCAGGTCAGATCCCTCTGCATGTCCTCACACAGCCAGTGACAGAGACACCCTCCATCTGAGCCCTGAATTTTAGGGAAAGAAGAATAATATCTCCATTTACTGGACCTGGTTTTAAAAGATTCGCTGATTTCAAGAGACTTTTAATCTGTCCAATTTTAGGGAGGTAAATCAATAGCAATAGTGGCAATCATTTCAATTATTTCCTCCATCATCATCCTCCTCACTTTTCCTCATTTACTCATCTTTCTCCATCCAGAGGGAAAAGGGGGGGAAAAATATACACACAATCATCTGATGAATTCTTGAGAAGTCTACAGATATGTGACTGGATATTCTATGCACAGGAAAATGAGCACAAGCCTTCCCCTTGCATTTAAAAAGTCAGTGTCAGCAAACATTGGAACAAATCCAGAGGATGCCACTAAGTCGATCACAGGGCTGGAGCCCCTGTGCTCTGGAGACAGGCTGGGATGTTCACCTGGAGAAGAGAAGGCTCTAGGGAGAACTTAGAGCCCTTTCCAGTACCTAAAGGGGCTCCAAGAGAGCTGGAGAGGGACTTGGGACAAGGGCCTGGAGGGACAGGACAAGGGGGAATGGCTTCCCACTGCCAGAGGGCAGGGTTAGATGGGATATGGGAAAGGAACTGTTCCTTCTGAGGGTGGTGAGGCCCTGGCACAGGTTGCCCAGAGAAGCTGTGGCTGCCCCATCCCTGGAAGTGTCCAAGGCCAGGTTGGACGGGGCTTGGAGCAACTTGGGATAGCGGAAGGTGTCCCTGCCCATGGCGGGGGGGGGAACGAGGTGAGCTTTATGGTTCCTTCTAACCTTAACCATTCTGTGATTGTATGAAACACTGAATACAGAGGTGCAAACCAGACTGACAATTCAAAGGGTCACACCTGCCTCCTGAAACCTGCCCACTGTGCACAGGGGAACTGTTAACACACACAGGGAACACTTGTATCATTTCTTTGCTTGGCTTCCCAGTGGTTCCCACACTGCTCACAGCAACAGTGTCACTGGCCCCAAGAGGTAGAGCCAAGGTTGTCTTAAACCCAGCAGCCAGAACCAGTCATTAAATCCATTCTTAAAGGAAATCTTCAAATTAATCTCATATATGATACCAAATAACACAAGCTTTAATATAATGCTGCATGAAGTTTAACAGGCTTCTGGGTTTCTGTAGACTCTACAAATCCAGCAGCTCTGTTTCTGTTAGGTTTTCATCCTTGAATAATTTAAACAGTCAGACTCTGTCTCTCCTTTCTCTTTTATTTTTTAAAGCATTTCTCATTCCTGTCAGTACATACGAAGCTTCCGTGACACCTTTCACAGAGTTCAAAAGGAACTACAAGATCACAGATAGCTATTATAAATTTCACCTGCATTCCCATACATTGGCTGCAGAACTTATAAATTAAATATTTCCATTCTCAGCAGATTAGACTGTTGAGAGAAAACAGATGCCAGGAGAGCTGGAAGCATCATCACTGCCAAGGGTTCCAGCAATGTCTGGGAATTAATTAGGTGAGATAAGAACGAAGATGATGGTATAAAGCAGTCCACAGGTTTTGCTGAGGATGAAGGAGAGAAACACTGAAAACCTTTGCAAAGCCTGTCTGTGGGCATACCTGAAATCGAGCTTAACCTCAAAACACATGAATAAAACATGCTGGCCAGGCATCTGAGAGAAAGGCACATCAGGAGTGCTGGGAATGGCTTGTAGGACAAGTCGAATCCGCTTTTCCCTTCGTAGGCATGGAGGAGGCTCCTCAGCAGGATCTTTTCCGTGGCTATGAGCTTGTAAAGAGCAACACAAGTACCTCTCCAACCCCTTCTTCAGAGCCTTGGGAATGGCACTGGTCCCACCTCCTCCTTTACTGCAGTGGAAATCTGCATCTTAGGATGAAGCTTGGGAAGACCCTGGACATCCCGCTGGACCCATTTTTGTTGTGCCACTTGGACAACATGTAGTGACAAGGGAAAAGGAAAGAATTAACTTGCAAAGCACAGCCCTTATCTGTGTTTGCAAAGCTATTAAGAGCAGGGAAAAGCAGGAGAAAGGTTGGAAGGGAAAAAAGGAGGAATCAGGTTATGTCCCAATCAGCAGAATGAAGACAGCAACTTTGGCTGAATGAGGCTGTTTCCTGCCCAACAAAACTCTATCACACGAGGAGCACCTCAAATATACAGCAGTGTACCCAGCTGCAAAGTATTTCCCTGGATCTTTGCTTTGCAGGATTTCACTGCAGAATTTGTCTGTAAGATGCAGCTGAAACCACTTTCCAAAGAGAAGGATTTTTCAGAATTTCAGCACTTTGGCATAAAAGAACCTTTGCAGAAGATGCAAAAAAACCAAAACAGTAGTTTTTATCCTGCCATTTATCCCCTGCACTGAAAACACTTTAATTACAGTACACAAGTCCAAACAACGTTCCACTGTGCTAGTAAACACTGCAGCCTATCACTCAAAATCCAGCCTCCTGGTTAGTCTTTGCATCTCTTTTACCTAAGAGGCACACGCACATATACACACACACACACACTCCCATACACAACGTGTGAAGTAGTGACTGTTCAAAAGCTGCCTTGCTCCCCTATTTTTATTATTACAACCTTGACCTGAAGACACAGTGCCCTCAATCTATACACACCCATGCACAACACTTGATGAAGGCAAACAAAACACGGTGAAAACACTACACTACAAGGGTAAAACTTGGTGTATAGTTTTTAAAAAGTTGTCCAAGGAGACGGTTCAGGAAATAACAAAAAATCCAGTAACCCTTTCAGGCAGCTGGTAACTGTAGTCAGAGCACCCCTGCTCGAGGAGCAGCTGAAATCCACGTTGTTTGCACCGTAACACAGAACATCGTGAGAGAGGCTCCCAAGGAGCGTGGGAATGGAATGGCAGAGTCCAAAACCCACAAGGCCAGTCCTTCACAGCAGTGACGCAGCGAGATTATTTTCACAGACCACTTCCAGCAATTACTACAGTTCGAGAAGAAAAAGTCCCGTTTCAGTAACTGAAAAAAAGCATATTAATCCCTAACACATAAAGGTCTTTTCAAAACCTTAAAGGATTTGATGAGCACAATTGTTAATACTTTGCATGTCCGCTTTGATTATATTTGACATAGTTTCCATATGGAAACTTACACTAAATTTCATCAAGAGCTTTACTTTGTTTAAAACATCAATCCATCTAATGTAATAAATATTTGCAGATATAGGAAAACATCACCTTTGTGGGGTTATCCTTATACAGAAGGGTGAGAGAATTCACACACAGCTCCACTCCAATGCTTCCTACTTCCTTCCTGAATAATACACACCTTCTTATCCTCCAACCCAATCCTGAGCTGTTTCTCTTTGAAAACATCTATTCTGGCTTCACTAATTATATCTGTGGAAAATCCTGTTCATTTTACTCACACCAAGAGGCTCAAAGGTTCACTGAAGTTACTTACATAGATAAAGATTTTACTTTCTGAAATCTCCCATCAAAACAAACAAATTAGCATTTGACAAACTAGTGTTGAACAGAACAGTCTCATGTTAATCAGACAAGATACAAAAAAAAAAAAAAAGACCAGGTTCAAAACATGAAAACATGAAAACCCATGAATTGAGAAGCAAAGTACACTTTATGCTTTTTGCTCATTAAATAAAAGGATGTGACATAGTTCATCTCCCTCCTGGATAGGAAGGATGGACATCAGTATGAGAGAGACATATTGCTGCAACATACCAAGTAATAAAAATCATTCTGAAGTAAGGTAACAGTGATTACATTTGGGGTTTGTACCTTTAGCTATCTGCCAGGTTTAAAAACCAGTAGAGTATTAAACTTGGTTTAAATAATGTCTTAAAACCAATCCATTCTATTTGACAAATTACAAAAAGGTCTGCACCAGACATGCTAGTTCTAAATGTTGTTGAACTACCAAAATTAGCAGTTACTTGGTACAAATCCAGAAACTGGCATGTTCTCATTTCCCTGTTATCTCCAGTGCTCCATGACGGAGCACAACTGTCGTCACCCAAACCAGCTCTCCTGCAGCAGCTCCAGCTCACAGGGACAAGCCACTCACAGAGCCTGTCAAAGGTCAGCAAAGTATGGCTATTGTCAGAAACTAAGTCACTCTTCTGTAACTGCTGGGAACGTCTGTGCTGATTTCTAAAAAAGAACAGCAACTTGAGAAAGAAAACCAAAAGAAACCCCAGTTCACAGATTGCAAGCAGAGCTTCTCATGGCTAGAGATTTCAAGTGGCCTTGCCAAGTGAGGATGGCAGACATATTTCAAAAATATTCAATTAAACAAAATGAGGTAGAACAGAAATAGCACACTTTCTCCTTTTTTTTAAGGCCAAGTCTGATGCTGCCAATGTTTGCAAAGAACACTCAAAGAAGTAAACAAGATGCAGCGATGAATTCCAGTGAAAGTCTGAAGCACCGTTCAAGGAAAGTAGGGCAGTTTTGCCCCCGCCTTCATTTGTGCTCTGCAATTTATCCAAGGAGTAAGTGTCAGGCAGTCTGGAGGGAGGATGCTACAGGGAACTGTGCACCTCAATTTTATCAGCACGTCTGCTGAGCCACTTCCCAAACAGCACAGCACTCAGTGTCTCTGCCCAGAGCCCCCCCACAGCCATTTCCAGAGCCCCCTGAGGAACATCAGCTTGAGAACTGGTTCTTGCCATCCTTAACACCCACAAACAAACCCAACCATTTGCTGGGCTCCTCTTCAGACCATGCTCACCTCCGAGCAGCCTCTCTGGTCCCGAGTCAGGGCAGGTGACAGGAGGTGTTCCATTTGATCCGTGCACCCAACAGCATGGGAACTAACGGGCTGGTTGGCACATTAATTAAAGTGCCAAACGAACCACGTGCACAACGTGGTCACTCTGCTGACAGTGCAGCATCCCCTGAAGTAATCACACTTCTATTCCCAGTTACATTATTTAAGCAAAACCCACCACGTTATCAGAAAGTGCAGCAAAACTGTAGAGCAGGCTCTCCAAATCCAACACACACATTCCCAGCACCTACAGCTCTGCTCACCCAGCACACAGCAGTTACGTCAGGTGCCCAGACATTTAAATGAGCTCTGTTAACACCACGTCCTTTGGTATTTGCTTTGCACATTTTCCACAAGGTACAATACTTGCTACACTCCAGGTTCAGTATCAGGCACTGAATTTTAGGAAGGTTTTACAAACAGTTTGTTTTCCCATACTGACACCTTGTCTCCACAGTATGCATTATAATTCACACTGCATTTGTACTGCAAACTGTACTTGTCATGGGGCTCTCCAGGCACCACAAGCTCAATTAATCACAAATATTAACTTAGTTCAGTTGCTGCTCCTGTTTTTAGATCTCTAAACATCCAGTACATCTTACAATATACTACAGAAATATTTATGCAACACGGCTTCAGAAATGAGAATTTCCATTTTATCCATCTTTGAAGCACAGGCAACAACAAAAGGAGGAGAAGAAGTATAAGACAGACAGAAGAGCACTGCTACAAGAAAACTCATTGCCTTGGAGTCTGGGTTACCCTTCCCAACACAGATGAGGGTTAAAAGGATTGAAGAGCTTCACCACCTCTCTAGTAACACACATGAAACACAGTTCACCAGGGCAGTATTTACTGTGACCTGTTCACAGTTTCTTCAAGTTCATTGTCAGGAGCCAGTCCCTTTCAAAATATAGAAAACCCCACAACCTAAACCCCCAAAACAAAACACTAAAAACATCTCTGGAAAAAAAACCCAACCAAACTCAAAAACAACCCTTACACAACTAACCACAACCAAGCTGCATTTCTAAATTCTGAACATAAACTCCTAACACCCTGCTCACCGATGTACATGGGAAAGACACCTCATAACAGGACCTCCTGGCACCAGTCCCTCAGTGCAGCCAGAGCCATCCAAAGCTGTGGGTGCAATGCCTCAGCAAAAGGCTCTGATGGACAAATTCTGACTTCCAAGGCAGGGAGCAGTGCTGGGGTCGGGGCTATTTCTGCACATCTCAGACCACTGCAGCACCCCCCACCATCAGTCCCAGCCCCACTCAGCCCGACAGGAACCGTGACCAAAGAAACCTGTAACTCCAAGTGTTTTCCGAACTAAAAGGTCTGTAGTATTTAATCGAAGCAATGTTTAACAGCTCTACCAATCAGCCTAAGATACAAGGCAAGCAGCCCCTGTAGCTACTTTTTATGACTTCCCATAGCCTACTTGGTTTACTATAAAGGCCACTTTGCCCATAGATCACTTGGTTCAGTGACCAGAGGGAAGATGTTACAGACTCATACAACTTGGCCAAAGGCAGCACTGCAAGAACAAAGCAGACATACTTCCCCCTCATCCATCCAGTTTGCTCTCCTCCTCTGGAGGAAGCCAAGCAGTGTGTCACCTCCCCAAGAACAGGCCAGGGCCACTGTTCTATGAAAAGGCAAATAACTCCAGAGTAGGCTTAGCTCTGAGCAGAGCTTTGATCCAAAGGTCTCAGTACTGCAAACACAGTACTCAAATCAGTACTTTCAAAACAGCAGATACAGAATCAAGTGCTTTGGGAGGAAAATAGCTTCTACCCTCTCTTTGCAGAGGTCTGAACAACATCTATTTCCAAAATTACTTAGAGAATGCCATCTGAATTCATGGTTACTTAAATTACTTGGAAAAAGCACAGATTTGTCTCCCATGGTAAGTCACAGCTAGTGCTTAGAGAGACATGGAAAAGTCATCTGAAGTAAACCCCCCCAATTCCAAATGTGGTTTTAGCAAATTCACCTATTGTATTTTCACATTATGATTTGTTTATGCTCTGCAGAAGACATGCTTGCACAATCCCACAGTTATTTTACGGGATGTAGGATTATACTTACAGTGATATACATCAGGTTGGGCACATGAATCAAAGGGATGCACTGCCCTAAACAACATAGGAAGGCCATGAATACCCCTCATCTATGACCACCAACACTGTACACCTGCCTTTTTCTACCTTAAAATATGTACTAAGGGAAAAATATCCTTTTTAAGCAAGGAAAAGCATGAAAAATGAAACAAAACACATGGAATAGTCTAATAAGCTGTCTCTGTGAATGTCACATTTCAGAAACATTATTGGAAATTCCTCCATTAACAAACAACTTCAGAAGTTTTCCCACTTCTTTATACACTCATTTAACAAAAACAATCAGTTCATGGATTTAATTAAGAGGTTTTGGAAGAAATGCTATGAAGACAAAGTAAGAGTTTCAGTTCTGCTGAGATCTCCAGATAATGTCCTCACATTTTTCAACAAAATAAAAGACCACTAAACCTTCTAGAAATGCAGAGCAGCTGGAGGAATCTCCCTCTAGGATGCATGAAGTGTCAGTATCTGCACAATTCTAAGAAACACAGTTAAAGTGCTGTCTAATATATTCTCCAGTTCTCAGCAAACACTCTAAGGAACATGACCCAAGCATCTCCAGACTCCTGAGCAGAGCCAGCTTTTCACCGAGGCTGAGGCAGATTCACTATTGGTTTATTCTTGTATTTGGAAGAAAAAACAGTAACAACATTCCTGCCAAGTATGAGGCTACTTAACATTCACTTTTAACTGTTTGGGGACTTGGGAGTTTTGGGGTTTGTTTGGGTTTGTTTCTTGGCCGTGTTTTATTTGTTTGGTTTTGGTGGGGGTTTTTGTTTTGTTTTTGTTTGTGTGGTGTTTTTTGGTTTTGTTTTGGTTTTTGTTTGTTGTTGGTTTTGGTTGGTTGGTTGTTTTTTGTTTGGTTTTTTGTTTGTTTGCTTTGTTTTTGGTTGGGTTTCTTTGTTTTGTTTGTTTTTTTTAAACACTGTCTATTATCCAGGACATTCATTAGTACTTCAGTATTTGTGTGACATCCCAGAGAGATGGCTGCAGTTCTGGATAGGATCGCTGGCCATCCTCCTCTGCTCCAGTCCCTGTCCCTGCTTCTGGGTCTCATTGCAGGGGTGAGCCTGAAAGTCAGAAACTATTCAGAACCAAGTGCTCATGTGCATTTAAGGTGTGTAGCACAACAGGGTCCCTCCATCACTCCAACTCCAGGACACAGCTCCGCACAGGCTTTCAGAACAAACCCTGCCCAGCACCTTGAGCAGCAGATGAGACAGAGACTCTTCCAACAAAGAATTCATACAGCTGCAAAACTGCTTTCTGTTTGCAGAAAGGGGACAGGGAGATGGAGAGACATATCCATGGCCTCAAGAGGCCCCACCAGCCTCTCCTTCCTTCATGACCCAGAGCATCCTTCAGACCCACCCAATCTGCCTGTGCTGTTCTCTGCTCCAGTAGGGCAACTCACTCCCCATGAAATCTCCTGAATTCAAGCTGTGGCCCCAACATCCCGTCCCCAGAGGGCTGTGCCCCCTCCCCAGAGCACCCACACGCAGCATCTCACCGTGGCAGGGAGAAAGGAGCCAGCCAGCCCCGGGGCACGAATGCAGGTTGGGCAACCCTACTGAGCCAAGTCTGGAATTCTCCACAGAGGGAAGGGTCTGAACCTGCCCTGCTGCTGGAGGCAACAGCATCAGGCGAGCCTGGTCCTGCTGAGGGAGTGGAGCCGAGCCCTGTTCCACAAACCTGTAGCTCTGGACACAGCCCCTCGGATCCACAGCTCCTCAGACACTAGGCCCAGGAGAGCTTTACAGTGCCGGAAGAAGCTCTGGCTGTGCCAGGTGAACGACTGCAAATGTGAATAGCAGGTCACCCTGCTGTACGTGACCAGGGAATTGAACAAAAACATACAGAAGAGAAATGCCTTTTTTTTTTCTTTTGCATTATGACAACATCTCTTCCCAGTTCTCAGCGCAGTTCTTTGGACCAATCATGCTTCGAGTAACAAAGAGCAATACTGCAAACACAGTAGTAGATAAAACAAACATGCAAGTGAAGCAGCCTCTCTGCTATTGAATCACTTCCCATCACGTGCCTCTGCTGCTGCTTCATTTGGGGTAAATACTACATTCATTAGCTGCAAGTGAACCCTGAGGATCCACTGCCCTTACTGTCTCAGGCACTTGGAATGGTCTTCTGGCTCCTTCCCACTTCTGAAGTAACTGGGAACAGCATATTTACTTTCTACTGAAATGTCAACAGAAAAGCAAACAAACAAAACCCATCAGAACTGTGAGCCTGACTTGGAGACTCCAATTCCCACACACTAACAGGACATGATGAAGCTTTCACAAGATTTAGAGACTTCATAAGCTGACAGACAACATGCATGTTTTTCCTCAAGTTTTCAGGAAAGCATGCACATGTTCCAGTTCCTGGACCACAGTCACTATGCAAAGCATCTGGAAAGGGTCTATGTCTGTAACAGAAAAGCAGATAAAAACGGGATGAGGATTTGCCAAAAGAATTTGAACAAAGAAGTAGGCAGTCAGCCTCAGCAAGTGCTGGAAAGCAACGGGCAATGGCATCAGCAATTAAAAAAAAAAAAAAAGGAAAAAATGTATAATGCCTGGCTGTCACAAAGTCTGGCTGAGGTTGGGAAGGAGCTCTGGAGGTCTGACCCCTGCTCAAGCAAGGTCACCCAGTCAGCTGCCCAGGATCATGTCCAGACAGCTTCCAAGCACCTCCAAGGATGGACGTACCACAAACTCTCTAGCGTTTCCTTAGGGACCTTTCTTGCACTGCTCTGAATGTAGCAGATCCCTTACCTGTTTAATATGGATTTTCATTATACAACACTGAATGTTCACAGAAGTTCATTATTTTTAAGCAACACAAGCAAGTCTTGTACCAACATTCACCTACTTATCAAAGGTATCTCCCTTCACCTGGCTAACAGCTCTGTCTACAAGAACAAGTATTAATACACACAACATTAATGTAACTTAGGAAAAAGTGGGAAAGGAACTACAGATCTTCGTTTGTTGAGATAAGTAAAAGGTGCACAGTGGTCATAAATCACAAATACTTTAACATTTAGTAAGGACAGCTGAAGGGAAAAGGCTTTGCTTCCTTTTTGCTAAAATGCTGTCCCACAAGACAAATGAGATCTGGCTGCAGAGCCCTGTGAGCAGCGGAGCTGGGATCGGGCCTGTCCTCCCAGCCCAGAAAAACAGCACTGCCAGTTCATGAAAACAAACTAGCTTTAGCAGAAGATTTTTGGGTCACATCCAGTTCTCTGAAGTGAGTGGGTTTGTCCTATCATATTGTTCCACCCAGTTCTTGACTCCTTCATGTGCCTGGCAGCATTTGTAGTTAAAAATAAATTAAAACAAAACAAAACAAAAACACCAAAAACCAAACAGCTCTTCCATTTTTTTCTCCAATAAAAAGCATGATAGGAATTCTAGACTAACACTTTCACTTTGAACAGCTGGTTTTAAAAACCATTTTGAATGGTGAGGTCAGTGACACAAATACCCAATGCTTTTGTCAAAGGGAACCTCCTTTGTGCAAATATGCTGCAGTGCTGGACCCAACGACAGCTGTCTGCCCAAGAGTGCACAGAAAGGTCTTCACTGCTCAGACAGTCCGAGAAAAGCACAAATTCTCTCCCTAAATAAGGAAGAATTCTGAAGCAATTAAAATAGAGCCAATGCTGGTTGATGGTACTTAATGAATTCAGAATTCTCCCAAGCAATTTTTGTACAATTTCTTTGCATGTTTGCTTGACACAAACAAATACTGACTGCCACAGTTCAGCATATAGTTCTGAGTTGTTCCTATGGGAAAACCTAGTTTTGCTTTTCCCACTGGGACTGGTAAAGCCTCTAAAATTAGAGAGTTTGCCACACCAGGAAAAACAAAAAACTTCAAAACGAGCTCCCATGGCATCACTTAAAAAGCTTTAACGAAAGAATTCTTGGGCTCCCAAAGCCCATGTGCAGTGCTCACCCACTGCTCACCCACTGCAGTGCCAGGAGTGCAGCCCAGCACGGAGCTGCTCCAAAGAGCCCAACCATTAACACCCAGTGCCTTGATGACACATTCAAGGACAACAAAAAAAAAATAAATCTCTTTTCAAGAACAAGGTGGAAACTGGAAAATGAGGAGCAAACATGTAGAGGCAGCTCTACCTCAGCAAAGTAAAACAAACAGGTTTTGGATACGGTGCGTTCCCATGGTACCCAATGCCTGCGATCGACCACTCCTGCACCGCGTGAGTGAAGCCTCATACCCAGACTGAACGTTCTAGAGAAGGTGACGTTATCCACATCCTGTAAACAGTCTCTGCGAGCCTCACCAAAGCACAGACCCACAGGAGCATCCTTCCCTGCTTTTACTTACTCCCTTAACTAAAGAGAGACTTGTAAAGCCTGTCTGAAGAGCTGGTTCTGCCATTCATTTGAGCCCGCGCCAGCCAAGGAGCCGCTTGCTGAGCAGGAGACTCACAGAGCTCAGATTAACTGAGCCTTTGTTTAGCCAGGAACTTCTCTATAACCAAACGTGGTGCATGCCCATACAGGCTCGTGCTGCAGACTGCACATGGTGCTCCTCTGCCTTCCTCGAGCTAAAGGGGAAAGAACGAGCCCTCATCCTGGCTCTCGCCCATGGCCAGCACGGTCCATTCCCCGACAGTTCTCCCGTCACAGCCTGATCCAGCTGCAGAGCTGTGCTCCCAGCTCACCTGCCATCACAGCTGCCCACCACACCAGCTTCAGAACCTCCATAGCATCCTTCCAAAATCCTCCCATTTTTGGCAGGAGAACCAGGACGCCACGTCCGCAGCTTGTCCCAAGCACAGGAATACCTCTGGTAGTAATTGGAAGGGCAGTTGTCTGGAGAATCTGCTGCCACTTCCTTGGGGTCACGCAGGATGCCTGTGGCTTAACGCAAACTGAGCCCCATTTCCAGAGTCCAGTCCAGCATTCCCACCATTAACCACCACTGGTGGAACACACCTTTTGTCCTGAAGCAGTTATTTTTCTCTCCAGGTTGTTTTGAGGGATGGATGGTGCTGTATGGCCCAGGCACACAGTCCCTCTCTGAACTGTGGTTACTGGTGTCCTGTAGAGCGATCGGCAGCCACAAATTCTGCAATCCAACACTATGGATTCCAAATTTGAACCTAATTTAACACAACGTGTTTTGTGTTGCAAAGAAAAAACCCCAAACCACCTGGTTCAAGCACCATTCAGTGCACTATCCCCGGGCATGCCTGAAAGGAGCAGCACTCAGCTTTTCTGCACACGCATCGGCAAACCAGCCCAGACCAACATTTTTTTTAGTTCTGGCTTTCAAAGACTGAGCAAATATGTGATGTGACCAAATGCCATGCTTCCAATACTTCTGGAGCTGTCAGTGATCTGCAAGCAGCAGACAATCCCAGACCGTGGACGGTGGAGAGCTGGTCAGCCAGCTGTGGCCTCAAGCATGGACACGGGAAGTGGGCAAACACAAAACCACGCGTTTGTCTTAGAAACAAGAGCACGTGTGTGTGCACAAGAGATCAGGGTTTCTCCTCCTTCAGCAGCACCTTATCCAAAAGCTTTGGCTGAGCAAAGCCCCTGGCTGGATTGCCAGTCGCTGCCCAGCCCAGGGAGACAGCAGGGAGCCCTTCACACCCCTTTGTCACCCACCGCCTCCTTTCAACTCCTGGGCTTTTCTGTCCCTGCTACAATTGTATGTGACATTAAAGCCTCTCCTGACTAGAGCTTCTCACTGTGAACTCTATTAGAAAAGAAAGAGAGGTGAAACTATAGGAAACCGAGGAGATGGAAAAGGCAGGGACAGCAGGATTTGGCAAGGAATATAGGCAGGAGAGCTTTTCACTGACTGGAAAACAGCACAAGAAAAGATCAGCTGTTTTACTGAGGACAAATGAAAACCTGAAGGGGAAGTCCTTCCAGTCACAAAGCACAAGTGAAAGGAAAGCTCTCCGTGTTGGAGTTTGGCACTTGTAACCACATCCCTGGGCTGCAAGTCCCACCTCGAATTACAGCCCAGAGGTCTCAGTGCTACAGGCTGGTAAACACCCAGTGTCAGTGCCAGCAAACAGCCCCTGGGAGCTGCTGAACCCCTGTGTGAGGTACCTGCACCACAAGAGAACCTGCAGTGCTGTCACAGGGTTTTAATTGCTTTCCTTAGCTCTAATGTTCTGCTTTCAAGAATATTATCTATTACAGCTGACTGACTCACAAAGACAAGTGCTTAACAACTCGAAGACATTGATGAAAACCATCAATTATATCTGACTTCAAATATCATATAGAAGCAATGATCACTTTTGTTTGCTGTCAATAGCTGCTTCAATTTCAATCTTTGCCAATAACAGGGAAAGTGTTAAAAATTAAAGCAATTAAATAGAACATTTACATTTTAAAATGACGTACAAATAATGACAGTTGTGCTAAGAGTGTCAAATAACTACTACACACTATTGGAAGAAAAGCAGTAAAAGTAACATTTTTCTTTTAATACTCACTATTCCCCAGAATGATGATGATTATTGTGCTTAATGTGACCTTTCCCACAACATGAAATAACACATTTCCCTGGAAGTTTCATCAGGGGAAGATGTCACTTCAGTCATAAAGATGCCAAGAGGATGCTAAATGACTCTGAGAGGCCATTCAAGCAGCCACCAAAGACAGAGTCCTGTTTTTTTGTGACCACTTCCTGTTCTTCACCAAGAGAGTGAAAGAAGATGGTTAGAGAATAAAGTACTAACCTACACTAACACAGAGGTATTTTGAGAACTTCCACATACTAAAAGCATGTCACTGGTTTGCAGTCACACCTGCCTGCCTTTTTCCTTTTTTTCCAATTTAAGCTAAGAGTTTAGGGGCAGAGGACAAGGCAAAGCTACAACTAGAGCAGCCAGTCTTCTGCAGGGGTGGAGGAGACACCTCCCTGAGGTTTGTCTTCCAAGGTGCTTCAGTCATTTGCTTTTCTCTTCCCACACAGATGCCAAGGCACAGTGTGTTGGTCTGCCCTGGGGGAGAGGAAACTTTGGAGTTTAACCTGGTGGAATCTCCTCTTCGACAGAGAAGAAGGTGCGTTCAGGGCAGCCACACTCACCTTCCTGGTGGTTGTCTGAGGGGCACACAAAACTCCAAATGAAAAGCCTCCTTTTTTAAGTGACACCCTCAATTTAAATCATAAATGAGGAGTAAGGGGAGAGCTTTCAGGAGGAGTTGAGTACACATGGTACCAGAAAGGGAAAGAAAGCATTTGAGGTAAAAGAGGAAATAATCTGCAGGGTGTGGAAGATGTATGTTGAAATAAATAACAGAAAAAGGAAAAGAGAAAAAGTAAGTAAAAACCAGATCAGCCTTTTATGAAAAATCATGAAATCTGAGAGCTTGACTGGTATTATTCTGTGTCTTTGAAGTCAAATTCCATGGTAAGAAAACTGATGATGAAAACTTTGGAACAGGAATAAAACCTTTAAAATATGGTCTACTGCTCACCCAAGTTATTAAGCTATCAGATCCTTATGCAAGGCTTTCTTCCTATGGTATCCTACTCACGTTGCATGATTTCATATTCAAATATGAAATAAAATAGGAAAGAAATCCTTTTAAACCATCACACTGATACACTGGCGATTCATGGAAAGCCAGCGATCTGTAAAATGCCAACTCTACCCACTATAAAACCACATTAACAGAAAGCTGTAATTATATAATGCACTTTGCCACTATTACTTCCTCATGTTCTGTGTGCTCTTGCTGTCAGTGATAACACCTAATCAAAAGGAGAAGACGGGCTACATGATAATCCTCTGAGCATCCTTAAGGGAGGCTAAACACTGTACCACTCCTAACGGAAACTCTTTTGCTCAGAGAATTGTAAAACTATCTGCTAAGAAGAAAAAACGCTGGGTTGTTTGTTAAAGTGGATTTTTTAAGCATACAACCCCATCTTGGAGCAGACCCCCACCCTCTGTGCTGCTGTACTGTTGCTGCTCCAGTCACCTTCAGCAAATCAGAAAAGAGCTTTAAATCTTACAAGTACATGGATGCGCAACATCACGTCACTGCTTTATTGCACGGCTGCTTTGAGTCTTGCTCCCCATTTATACTTAAAGGGCTTTGCTTTACAGCTCATGCTCAGCTGTCACTGACTACACCTCGTGGGCTGCAGGTGAAGGGCTGGTGGTGAGCAGGACACGTGCCTCCACACGAAAGCACCCCTGGACCACAGCATGCAGCTCTCAGTAGGGGCACTGGTTACCAGTAACTCCACCAGCATATGGCTGGTGTGTGTCCTTAGCCCATGCTGAGGATGCCAAGAGCTGGATGACTTGGAAGCTGACACCCAGGGAACTATAAATCAGGATGAGCATTTAGATCTACTCTGAGCAGGCTGTGCAGGGCTGACAGTGACCTTGTCAAACTGTGCAATTGCGAGCGCATCCCTCGCTGTCCATGTTGGACACTATCACCCACCTAAAGACCAAACGAACCAAGAGGTACAAACAGGTACCAGCCTACAGCTCTTTCAAAGCACAGGTACCAGCAGCTGCTCGCTGTTCCAGGACACCTGGAAAGCCACCTCAGTAACAGGCCAGCTCAGGCACTGCTGCTGGTGCAGCTCCATCGTACGGCCCGATCCCACCAGATGCCCCCACACTCCCCCCTCAGCTCATCCTCTAGTGCACAAGTAGAAGACAAGCAGCAGTGAAGGATTTTCAAAACAAACCCCTTTTTCACAGCAGCAGATGAAGAAGGGCACGCGAAGCCCAAGCTGTTCCACAGCCAGGTATCACCGTGTTGGGCCATCACTCAGCTTTGTTAGGCTGCACATCTGGGTCAACAGCCATATCCTGCTGGCCATGCCGTATCAACAACATCATGCTCAAGATAAAACAGATTCGGATCCCTCAATTATTAATTTATTTTTTTTCAAAAACTGCAAAAGGTAACAAAACAGCTTCCTCCTCCCCATCATCACTTTTGTATAGCTCAAGAAGTTTTGGGCAGTCCCAAGTTCTGGTCTACCTCAAAATTTCACCTCCTGCACAGGGGGTTTAGAATGGGGTAAAACAAGAAAGAGTCTCCTGAAATAGAGCATAAATGTGAGCATAGCAGAAACTGTAATAAAACTGTTTATATGAGATTCTGCCACAGAAAATACTGTTCCACAGCCTCCCCACACCAGCTACTCACACCTTGTTCCCAGGTGTTTGTCCCAGGGAAAAGAAGCAGCATTAAGCCATTTGAAGTAACTGAACAGAATGAAGGGGATACAGCAGATTGTAAAAATACCCAGGACATTAAAGTAATTAAACGCTGGTACAGCAAAAGCAGTGCAGTGCCAGGCAGATGAATGCTGTGCCCACCACAGCACTCGGCTCATCACAAGGTACCTGCGAAATTTTGTCAGTGCAGATGAAGCAAGGAAACAGGGAGGGAGAGAAAGAGGGAGAGGTTGGGATCACAGGTTTGGGTTGGAAGGGATCTTAAAGATCATCTAGTTGAGTTGCCCTGCCAGGGGCAGGGGCATCAGAGGAGGATGAATAGAGAAAGGGACCCCGGGGTAGCCTGAACTCCATCTGTTGTTACTGCATATACTGTGATAAAAACAAGAAATGTTTCTATAGCTAGAAAGTATTAAATGCTTAAGTAAACATGAATGTACCAAAAATCATACACATTCATATTCATGAGATGCACATGTTCATGAAACTTGAAAGAGTATTTGCAGATCTAATACTGCATTAACATTTTTAATGAAGCAGCAAAAGGAAGCGAACCCAGTGCAGTCCCTCTTCACTATTCATATTTATTCATGAGCTCCCAGGTCACCACTGCAACAGGTAATTAGTGGATGTGGATCGCTGGCAGAAGCAAACTGGTGTGTTACCATAACCTGCTTCTGGCAAATAGAGAGCAAAAAAAAAAGCTACTTTCCCCTCTTTGCAAAAGTACAGACAGATCAGCAACACTAGTGTTTTAGGAAAGACTGTCCCACCCAGACAAACCTGGATGTTTTAAGTTGTTCTTCTATAAAATGCTGGTCTCAACCAATGAGCACAAGCAAACAGTGCTCGCACAAAACACACCTGAAATGTAAATCATGTTGCTGCCTCACAGCCCTGCTCAGGCTGCTTTGAACACACGGAGATGGGTCAGTGCAGAGCCAGCAAGGGTTCCCTGGGTGGAAGGGGGGCAGGAGTCCCACCGTGCAGGGCCAGTCCAGTCACCAGAGCCTCCTGCCCAGACCCAGCCTGCCCACAGCAGCCCTTGATGGGATCATCTGGCCTGGAACTCCAGGTGGGAATGCTTCCCAGAGGGCTCTGGTCAGCGGTGGATGGGATCCCAGAGCATGAGCTGGCAGGACAGTGTTGGTGCAGGATGCCCAGCCCAGCCATCCCAACTGCTCATCGTTCCTGCACTACCTTGTGGCACCTCACACCCTTACGCTGCCTCGAGATCGGGCAACACTGGACTAAAAGTGTAGTGTTTTAATTAAAATATGTATCACCAACTGAAATTTTAAATGGGAAATGGAAAACATGGGTTAAAGGAACGGCCCAGCTCAGGTGCAGTCTATCAAAGCAGGAGTCCTTGTTCACGACTGAAATCACTCGAGGTCGCAGCAGAGAAATATATTCCTCGACTGCACAGGAAGGGCCCAGTAAGGAGAAGCAGACACTTGAAGCCCCAACACACAGCTCAAGAGCCGAGTCCCCAAGCCCAGCTAATGTCGTCTTTCCTGTGCCTGAACTGCACCAACAGAACTCCAGTCCCAACTCCCAACAGCTGCACACCAGGAGCACAAGCACAGACCTTCAGATCAGCCTTCCAATTCCCCAACCTGCAGTGAAATTGATGTAAATGAGCCTGGTTTTGTTGCTGTGGAAAACTAATTTTTTCAAGGCAAGGGCTGGCTGGAGCTGAAAAGTGTTCCCTCCAGAACAGCACACAGCCAGCACGCTCGAGGAACACACAGAGCCTCGAATACTAACCGGGAACAACCAGGAAATGGCTCGGTCTGACAGCCCGGGATCCCTGCAGTGACAGTATTCCGAAGTGCCCGCTCTGTCACGGCACCAGAGCACTTCGAACTGAAGCGTTCGCCTCGACGGCAGGGACGGTGACACGGAGCAGGACACACGGCAGGAATCACCTGCCAAAACCCCACTAAACCCACATGACGTCACTTACACACAGACACTGCACACGTCCAAAGCCACAACCACGACAATTACTATGGAATGAGTATTTTCACAGCGTTCACTTAATATGGACACATTTAACTGTACAACTGTGGTGATAACTGTAAAAGTTTACTGAACTTGGAGAAAAGATGATCTGCATACTTCGACCACAGCTGTTTAAATCAAAGTGGGAACTTCAGGGCAGCCTTTAAAGCAATGTAAACGCAAAGCAGATTTTTAAGAACACACAAAAAAACCCCTTGGTTACTGTACCTCAACACTCTACGTGCCGGGCTGGCTCGGAGCAAAGCCTGTCCTAACACACGGCAAGAGCAACACACAGCACAGGTCTGGACCTAATTCTCTGCCAGATGTGCGCGGCTTTACAACCAGCAAACCCCTGGAAACGCTCCCCTCGCGCTGCGGGACATGTCAGCATCGCTCAGGCCCAGGGGGCTTCGCCACTGCCTTCAGCGGAGCCCGGCGGCTCCCGGGGAGCAGCCCCGGGAGTTCGGGAGCCCGGAGATACTCCTCAACATCTGCCTCCGTTCACAAGCGAGCGTTCCTCCCTGGGCTCAGCTGTGCTCCCGCCTTACTTGCAGCAGGGAGAAACGCTCCCGAGATTTAACCCGAAAACACTACGCGGAACAGAAATTACGCTGCATTTTCGTGTCACACCGCCGCCGGTAGCCGGGGAGGAGCGCCCGGAGGCGGGCAGGGCGCGGCGGAGCCCCCGGACCTTGCGGGCAGTGTCACCCCGCGACTCCCCCGGCGACGGGCACATGGCACGGGCGCTCCCGCCGCCCTGGGCGC
This sequence comes from Neopelma chrysocephalum, assembly GCF_003984885.1. Lineage (NCBI taxonomy): Eukaryota > Metazoa > Chordata > Aves > Passeriformes > Pipridae > Neopelma > Neopelma chrysocephalum. The sequence goes on along the minus strand of NW_020897747.1, from coordinate 1,824,920 downwards.
TCCCGCGGCTGTGCTGCCGCCCCGCGCCCCCCGTCCCGGGCTCCGGCAGAGCCTCCCACCCCCGGGCAGCGCCGGGACACGGCCGGAACGGCTGCCGGGACCCCCAGCGCGGGGTCGGGCGGCCCCGGAGCCCCCGCTCCCCCCC